>NC_132805.1:3110500-3429000 GCF_048594095.1 Paramormyrops kingsleyae
ATATACATTTGTCACCTTATGTAGCAATCAGGACCTATGTGCTGCCCATAGATCTCATAAGACAGTGTGCTTCTCCTATGGTCAAGCAAAGCACATATATACACAAGCCTGAATGCTAGATAGTATGTGCAAGGGAACTTTACAAGAGGCATGGAAAAGCTCAAACAATGGTTTAGTAAGACGGAAATGCAGTCAAGCGAGGAAGGAATTTGATACGGAGGAATTACTGTCCCAAAGGTTGTTGATTCCAACAGCAGACCACTGGACAGTTGATCTTACAAAACTGCTAATCTAGTACAGGGTCACCATGTTTCCTAGAGCCTGTGCCAGGAAGTACAAGGTATAAGGAGAGTATGAAAGCCGTTAGGTATAGCTAGCTGGGTATAGGGCAGTGGGAGGGGCATGGATAGCCCGGCTGATTCGGCAAGACTATCACTGTATAGCGGCCCAAAATATACCGACGGCACCCAGCCTGGCAAAATCTTTGACACATGTGACCCTGGTTTCTTCAGATTGAATCACCAACCCACCCAGGGGGACCAAGGTAATAGAATTTCTATCCATGTCCCTGGCTGGGTGTACGCACTAAACATCGTATACATTTCTTACGTGCGTTATCAACTGGTACCATCTAACACTTTGTAAGTGAGTCTGTAAATGACACCTGGACAAACCATTTCTGTTGTTCACACAGAGGCATGAAAAGCATTTGGGCTCCGCGTTTGTCTCAGATTTATTACGACTTTTATCACGGGTACTTAACACAAGATACTCGCAAAGGAGGAAGCTCATCCAACAAGCTGACTCTGTATTGCTTGGCGGTCACAGTATGTTCGATGGACCCTGACAAAAGCATGAATGAACCATTTCACATGGAGATGAGTGTTTGTATAAGGACTGTCCATTATCAGTCCCAGCTGTCACCATTAAACTCACTCAGATTTCTTTTTCACAGGATACCAAAGACCATAACCAAAACAAGGACGGAAGATGAAGTACTGGGCTTGCTATTTCTGGTAATACTTTATTGACAAATGCGTGGGAATTATAGGTGCCTCTTAAAAAGACATTGCAAGACGGGTCCATACAGTGAGCACAGCCGCCAAAGCTAGATTTACATCTTCATCTTCTACAATGCAATTAATGTTGATATCATGTTAATAATTTATGAAAGTTTTTATAAAAGCATATTAACAAATAATGCAGTAAAACAATATGAACAGAGAGGAAGGACCTCTAGAGTGACTTGCATGACTCAAAGTAGGTGTCAAGAGAAACAGTCAATGGCAAAGCGGCTTGGCTGAGCTCAGTGTGGGGGTAGGATTCAGGAAGAGTGCACTCAGTACCGTTTAAGTGCCAATTCAGTCTCTTTTTAGGGGTCTGAAGTGCTGTGGATCAGTATTGTTTTTCTTAGCGTTTGTTTGAAATTTTTCAGGCGCACAGTACATAATACTCAAAACTGATGTGTCACAAGGCATAGTGAGTAAAATATAAATAATTGACGTTTTTGTATCGTTACAAAGAGAAACAATAAGCACTTTAAAGATCTTAAATATAGTTCTGTGGAGGTGACTAATATAAATGTGCCAGGAACCCTCAGTTGTGTTATGATGGTCATGGATCGACTTTTCAAGTGGAAGTTTAAAGGCTGCATGGGAAATCTGGGAAATCTTCAAAGAGGGAACACTGGAACTGGACCATAGGAGTGATTAAGACATCGCTTTAGCATGTAAACCAGAAAAGCCAAAGTTTTGGAATCTGAGCTGACCAATAATACAACTGAAACACTGGCACAATAGCGCCACCTTTCTCTCGCAAGGGAGATCAATTTCCCGAAGCATTTATTCAATGGGATAAAGAAAGAAAAATGCACGCAGGAAGTCATTATGAAACATAATAACCCAACTCCCTTCGCTAAAAAAAAATACCCCTGAACGTCATCAAGATAAAAAATATAATACGTGTAGTATCGTACAAAGAAACAGAACGATATACACCTATATCCTGTTACTCCAATGTAACTCTCCACTATAAACCGCTCGCTTTTGCACTAACATAGATTACGCCATACAAATAGAAAAGGATTTAAAATAAATAAATAATAATAATAATAATAATAAATGAAAAACACATAAAATCAATAAAGTACAAATGCAGGATGTCGCTTAATTGTTTTACCTGGACACTCGGATACCTGAAATGGAGCGCAAACATGATGCGGAAATGGGAGGTACCCTGAATTTTTTTTAAATATATAGTTTACTTATGGTATTTAACCAAGCCCTTTGCAAAAGCCACGGCGTTCTGCTGCCTGATGGCGGAATACGGGCCGGACTGGGGAATTGGTACACTACAGGATCGATGTCAGCCCATGGATTTGAGTGGACGAAATACAAAATCTATATAAAAAGTAAGAAATAACTAAAACTAACTAAAAGCAACCCAAAGTCTGCAATTAAAGGTAATCAACCATTTTATAAAAAAATTGGCCTACGCAAATACATGAGATGGGTGTTCTGTCGATAACCCTAACCCTAAGCCTAACCCTAAGCCTAACCCCAAAACCCCTAAAACCCTTACCTTAACCCTAACCCCTAAAACCTAACCCTAATCCCAAAACGGTGGAACTGCACATGAGCAAAAAGGCTCGATAGCACGTCTCGATAGGTAGTATTTTTCGACAGAACACCGCCCATGTTTAAAACAATGATTTAAAAAGACTTTTATGATAGGGTGACCAGATAATCCATGTCATCCCGGACACCTTGAGCTACTTCAGGTAACTACCCTAAAACCGAAAGGCTCCTGTGCTTGGTTAAATAGCTCAGTTCTTCTTGTGCTTTGACAGGTTTGTTTCTTTGACTGAAAGACTCATCCAGCTGTTTCACATTAACATTAGTGACACGTGCATGATTATAGGAGACTGACCAATCAGCACACAGCAAGAACTCGGTACTTAAGTGAAATCCAGGTCCTTTTAATTGAAATGGTAGGTTAGAAATCCTGTCCTAGCTCAAAGTGTCCGGGATGACATGGATTATCTGGTCACCCTAATATAACGGGACACCTTGAGGGCGCTATCCCTCCTCAGCGTGAGAAACACAAGGTGAACGGCTTGAAATGCGTGAGTCTCACGGTCAATGCCTTGAGAGCCCCGTTACTCTATGTAGAAGCGGTGGTGTGTGGTTCAGTGGTTTAGGCTTCTGTACCCATGAATGGAAAGATGTTGGTCCAAATCACTTGATCAGCAAAGTGATGTCATTATTGGGCCCTTGAGCAATGCCCTAGACCTGAATTACTCCAGGGTAGCTAGAAATTCTAGGCCCCCTGACAAAATATCAACTTTACTTAGGTCCCCCACATAAACAGAGGGCACCACCGTTGTTTTGTGGGGTCCCACAGTAGAATAACTTTCCCTGAGTGTATAATTAGAAATTTTGCATATTTAGGGCCCCATATAAAGTGTCCTGTGTCTGCCAGAGTATCCATGACCCTCCGACATCCCTGCTCCAGGGGCTGGTCGACCTGCTTTTTCAATTGTAAGTTGCACTGGATAAAAGTGTCTGTTAAATAAATAAATGGTTATGGTAAGAATCGCCGTAGGCTATCAGTTTAGATTTGAAATTTAATCTATGCCAGTAGCTTCTGTTCAATAGATTCACCAATGTTGTCTCAGTGCTCTATCAGTTTGCAGCTAATAGAATTCTGATTCTAATCAGCCAGCCGTTTTTCAGATTCATTGTTCCTCAGTCGCCAGGTTTCCAGTTTCTCTCTGTTGTGCTCTTCTCTCCAGATCAGTTTTCGATGTAAGTTCTTTAGAGTGTGGTCACTAGGTAACCTCTGTTTATTGCACTGTGTTTCCTGATGAGAGCCTGCATTTCTCTCTGAACTCCACATACTGTACATTTCAATGGCAAACTAGCTGACCAGTGGTTATCTAAAGGTGAGTTTAAAGTACTTATCTTCCTACTATATTTGCATAATAACTTTGTGGAACATACTCACTTAATGTTAAGACTACCAAGTCAATTTGATAGTATTTATATATTTCAATGTATGAATTTAATGATTATGATTATTATTTAAATTAGAATCAATCAAATTGTGAACAATTACTTTAGGTTGCAGTCATTTTGTTAAGTGTTTTTGATTAATCTCATATGGGACTCTTTGCTTAAAAACAGGTACGCTGTGACGTAAAACCGGGTACTGGAGCTCAGCATGAACGATCATCAAAACCTAGACCCCTTAAAAGAAATTTCCTTTAATGAAAAAGTAGTTTTTTATGCCAGTCATGACTTGGCCCTGAGACAGAGTAAGGAGTTTGCTGTTCTTCCCCGAACTGTAAAGAATGTCAGTCTGTGGAACCTAAACCCTCCCGATTTCTCTCCAAAGTTGTATAAATCTCTGGGTTTGCCACAGAAAAATCAGGAAAAAAGGCGCCCACCTTTAATCATGTCATCTAGTCATACCTTTAAGAATATCACAAAGATGACCTCATCAATTTTACATGACACTCGTGCAAAGAAGGTGCCTGAGCCTTTTGTGTTGCGGTACCACCCCCCCGACTCACTGGAATCCAAACTCATGTTTGTCAAGTTTGGCAAATATCCAGATCTTCCCTACAGGGACCCCAGACCCCATGATTTCAGACAAGTAAGTTGTGGAAATGCAATAATCATGTGATTTTAATGAATTTCTATCACTGTGTGAATTTATTGTAGTAATATTATGTCATATTATGTTATTATGTCATGATATTTACGCTGTCTTCACTATTTTTAGTATTCTGATGACATGCCAGACATAGTGACCACAACTGAGAAGGACCCCAATAATCTGAACTTTAAATCACAACACTTGAGCACTAGTAAGTAAAATAAACTAAATTTCTTTGCCATCATAAAATAATTTTTTGGAAATTGTTCATCTTCCTTGGCGCCCCCCAGACAGCACACATTTAGGCTCCCTCCCATATTTTTGCTCCCTCCCGTCCCCGCCAGACTGCCCATATTTTTGCTCCCTGTGGTCCTCGAGGACCAGGTTGGGAAACAATGATCTATACATTTCCTGTGTCAAGCAGCTGCTTTAAATGATTTACTTAGTAAAACCCAGTATCATTCCAGCATTTGTTCAGATAATCATATGTCACCTTTATGGGGAGGACAGTGATACAAAGTCTCATTTGCTTCTACAGGGAGACTTCAGAGTGCTTTGAAAATAGCACATTTCACTTCAGTTGGACAGACTAGATCTTTAGAAGATACTCACCAGCATGAAAGGCTGCAGAGATTTGACACCTTTTTGACAGCAGAACCCAAATGGGATGCCGAGCTGATCCTGCCGAAGAATCCCTGGCCAAATAAATCAGCCTCATACACGGTGAGCACACTTACCAGTGATCTCTGGCTGCTCACTTTGAAACCATAGTAAATGTACTGTTCTGTTTCACGAGCACTTCTACCTACAATTTCTAGTTGTACACTCAATGGCCACTTTATTAGGTACACCTGCTTGTTTGCACCAACATCCTATACCTACAGACAGGATCATCTGCCTGCAATTCAAATACAAATAAAGCACAGAGACCGCAAGGTGTTCAGTTACTGTTTGAAAAAAATTTAGAATGGGCAATAAGGGTGATACAGTATAAGTGGTTTTGAACGTGTTAAGCCTGTTGATGCTAGATGTGGTGGTTCCAGTATCTGACATGCAAAAATGTCATGGATAAAACACCATAAGCAGGGATGGATGCAAGTATTTATATTTACCCTTTTATCTGAGAGTATAGTTTAAACAATCTGGTAGCAGCTGATTCCTGCATTAGTATTATTTCCCCCCCACTATAAATGCCATCAGTTACTGTGGTAGTTATGGGTCGCTCAGGTAGGAATGCTTCTTCACTTTGCTGTATTGACATCTCTTGCGCTTTATTTGCAGCGACACAGGAGAAGAAGAGGACTGTACAGTGCTTTCATGGACAGGGTGGAGGAGAAGCTCCCCATTTTGTGGAAAAATTGCTGACGCCATGTTAATTCATTAATTTGCAAAGCAATTTATGAACATACATCAGGTGACATTCCAGATAGAAAATGTTAAGATGCAATGTACATTTTCTTTCTTTCTCTCAGGATAGTAGGTTGGTAGATAGCGGGCTTGTTATTCAGGGTGACCATTCTGGTTTAGTGTGCCAAAATCATCCAATCCTAGGAAGTGAATATCATTTCATATAGTTATATGTCAGGCACAAAAAATCTATTACATTTCTGCAAAATACAAGGCTTGAATACTGAACTATATATATATATATATGTGTGTGTGTGTGTGTGTGCGTGTGTTGAGATAGGTACTCACAAAAGTAATCCATTACAGACAGTTCAAGTCCAGAAAGTACAAATCCAGACCAAGGTTTTGTTTCAACCAACCAGTTGAGCACTCTGTGACTGTGAATCTTGGTCTGGATTTGTATTTTCTGGACCTGAACTGGACTGGACCTGTGATGGATTACTTTTGTGAGCAACTCTCCCAGGAGTGTGATTTACGTGTGTATTCACTTATTTTCGAAATGAAATTAACCAAGATGCTAATTTCCACTGAGGAAAAAGTAAAAATTCCTAGAATTAGATTCAGGTGCAGCAGATCAGGTGAAAATGATTAGAACATTGTTACTGAGATTTTTTGACTCATGATGATACTTTAAGATTTTTGGAGACTTCTTTCAGCATCTTGCGTTCTGCTCTTGGGCTGAACTTGCTAGGACGGCCTGACCAGGCCATGTTGGCAATTGTTTTAAATGTTCTCCACTTGTAAATTATTTTCCAGACAGTGGAATGGCTGATTCCAAACTCTCTTGGGATCTTTTTACATCCTTCCCAGACTCATATGCATCTACAAGCTTCTTTCTGAAGGCCTCAGAGAGCTCTTTGGGTCTCACCATGGTGATCCCACTCATTTCAATGATCAAGAGCAAACCAAACTAAATGTCTGTGGTTAAAGTAAGACAGACTCCACCAAAAAGCTCTGTAACGATGTTCTAATCATTTTCACCTGATGTGGTACAACAGAATCTAATTTTAGGAATTTTAAATAGTAATGGATGTGAGGGAGTCCTACCTTTTTCCTAAGTGGAAACTGGCATAATAGTTCATTTCTGCTAAGTTTTTTTTCACATGACTGTATGTATGTATGTGTGTGTGTATGTATATATATATATATTTATATATAGATCACACAGCTGAAGATGACAAAGATATATTTACCATCCATTTAATCTTGACAGGTCATGGAGGGACCTGGAATCTATCCCACGCAGCACAGGGCGGGATACACTCTGGACAATATGACAGTACATTACAGCGCACATCCATGCACATACATATACAACATGCAATTTAGGGACTAAAGTCTGACAAAATAACTGCTTGTCGTTAGATTGCAAGAGGAAACAATTTCCACACACAGAGTGGAGATGGGACACAAGCAGTGTTACCCACTGCTGCCTGATATGCAATATATAAAGTGTTACATATTATAGTTTTTCTCAATTGCTCTGCAGCATTTCTCAAATGACAATTAACATTTGCATGACAATGAGTATAATCCCCATGACAGAATGTCTCATTGCTTCACACAAATTTCCAAATACTTTAGTATGTATATGCAAATAGTTTTCTACATTTCTCATAATTTGGCACAGTTTTCAGTTACTTTAGTTTTGTTGGTCAAAAAAGATTATGTAGTTTCCCACAGCAATAATTTTAGACCCCAAACTATGTATGTGATCATCATGTTAGCCACCAGATGCAAAACAGTTAACCAAGCTTTCAAAACAATTTAACAATATATTCCATAAAGTGCAGTGATATGGCATTGTTGTGTTTTTGGTTCCCATACTACATGATTTTGTTTTCATTTTGTTGTTTTTGTTTTGCTGTTTTTGTGTTACACAGTGCTGTGCGACTTTTTTTATACTAGATTTCTTCAAGGTCTTGCTATACACGTTGTTTACCACGAGGTGGCAGGATTAGAAAAGGCAAAGTTACGTTCTTGAGAATAAACAAAACTTCTTCCAAATCATACTGTATATAAATGAGAAAAATGTTCCGTTTCTTATTACTTATTAAAAAAATATTGAAACTATTTTTACATTTTAGTTCAACATTTAATTTGTGGACTCCTATAATCAATTTCTTTTCGCTCAGTTGTATTTACTAACCCGGTAAATATTGTATTTCAATAGTTATAATAGACTTTTTATGGTTTAATTACTTAACCAATTATTTTGCCAGTTTCCTGCTAACAGGGTTAAACTCTTACATACTTGTCTCGAATTGAAAATCTCATGCCAGCCAGCTGACTAAAGTTGGCAGCCCCGTGTTTCAGTGTTAAATAAACCTGAAATGAAGTGTAATATATCTAGTCATACATTACATTATACTATACTGAAACTGAATATAATATATAATTTCTAAATAATATCCCACAATCAAGAGGACGAAGACAGACGTTATGAGCTTTCTTTACCAGACCAATTAATTTGAAAGTAAACAGAGCACGTCAAGGTTGCAATAAATGGTCTACCCTTATGGGGGCGCTGCTCAATGCCGTCTGTCATCTTTGCTTCTTTCAGCCATAAATTTGATTCATTTATGTCAGTAAGTTACATTGGTAAGTTATATATTTCACTACGAATTCGTACTTCTGATTGGGGGCTGGGCTAGTAAGTACCGCAACATTTAAACCTCTCATTCAATGCTGCCGATCTAGCCATAGATCTGGTGGTATTTGATCTTTGTATAGTGAAATGTTCACCGAAAACAATACTGTACGGTACCGCCAATAACTCCTACAAGAAGAAGAATTGTATGCGGTATTTGCACAGTTTAGTATAGTGTGTATAATTTGACATCATTTGATTCCGTAAAGTTTTGCGGTTGTAGCTGCATTTCAGCAACAGGTTGTGGGTGTGTCGTTGCACGGAGGACCGTCCCCTTGTCAGCCGAAGGGGGCGGACAGGCTGACGGTGGCTCTTCTGGGACCGCACCCCACCGGCCTACAGCACCTTCCAGTACAAAGCAGGAGCCAAGTTGTCGCCGCTTGGTCGGACTCGGATCCGCGACGCCGTTCTCGCTGCGATCGGGGAGCGTGTGAAGCGGCCTGGACAGATCAGCGTCGGGGCGCCGCAGCAGCTCGCGCTTTGCGCCCATGTGTGCGCGCTGCCTGTCGCGTGACATTCACGCGCGTTCGGTGAGCGCGTCCGGATCCCGTGTAGAGATCGCACCTATCTGACGTGTAAGTTCGTCATTTAATATAATGATAACTACCTTACTATCATGTTTGATAAAATGGAATAGATCGCTGCCGACACGTTTGGAGCTGGTTTGTTTTATAATCCGTGTAAGTTTACTGACAGTTCGATGTGGACAGTAAGTTTACTAGTTCGGTGTTAAGCTTTAATTGGGCTCCTCACTGTGTCATTACCATGGCCGCGGTAAAATGGCAGCGAAGGACAGGTAACATGCGTCAGAAAAGAAAGTTTGTGTTTGCGAGGCAAATGACAGGGTTTTTGAATAGAAAGAGCTTCAAGGAATTTTAGTAGTCATTCATTGGCTGTTGGCCCGACGTAGACGTATTTAACTTAAAATGTTTTTTTTTCTAACTGGATTTTTCAACTCTTGGCACAATTGTTTAGGCACGACAAGTTTATTTATATAGCGCGTAATTATACACAGAGGTCATTCAATGTGCTTTACAGAAATACAAGCATATAAGAATACTCGTATAAAGCAATAAAAAAGTTATCTCCATCTCTTTTTTTTTTTTCTTTCCATTAGGTAAATGTTTCAAGGCATGGGAATTGTTAAATTTATCTGAAGGACTGGAGCTTCAGTAAGTTTGCTTTCTGCATTGAGTCCCTGACGCTTTTCCCGGAACCATGGGCAATGGGCTTTCAGAACACAGCATTTTTTCGAATCTTCAGTTTCATTCTCTTCACATCGCCATTCTGGGGCTCGACTGTGCTGGGAAAACCACAGTGTTGTACAGGCTGCAGTTCAACGAATTTTTGAACACTGTGCCCACAAAGGGATTTAACGCGGAAAAGGTGAAAGTGACACTGGGAAGGTCCAGATCGGTGACATTCCACTTCTGGGACGTAGGTGGGCAGGAGAAGCTCCGTCCCTTGTGGAAGTCGTACACGCGGGGCACAGATGGCATCGTCTTTGTGGTGGACTCGGTGGACGCAGAGCGCATGGAGGAGGCCAGGACGGAGCTGCACAAGATCACCCGCCTTTCAGAGAACCAGGGTATACCAGTGCTGGTGGTGGCCAACAAGCAGGATCTGAGGAACTCGCTTGCACTGTCAGAGATCGAGAAGATGCTGGCTCTGGGTGAGCTGGGGGCTACCCCCTGGTGCCTGCAGCCCACGTGTGCCATCATTGGCGAGGGCCTGAAAGAGGGCTTGGACCGCTTGTACGAAATGATCCTCAAGCGGCGGAAGTCGCTTCGGCAACAGACAAGGAAGAGGTGATCCTGCAGTCGGGCGACAACGAGCAGAGCTCCTCACTCGCAACACGCGGCCTGCCCCCTGCTGGGCGGTCCGGGAGTTACTGTGCGGTCAGCTCGGCTTGACCAGAGAACGCTGAATGTCACCTGAACTTAGGCTCTTGTCCTGAGTGGAATCTTTTTAGGTCCATTTGGACTGACATTAAGTCTGTTATGGCAGAAGCTCGAGAGGAGGGGCAAGAATGGTCAGTTTCTCATGAGTCAGGGGGTGTTTCTTTTAAAATAAAAGAAACATGAATGTGAATTAATTTGAAAGAAATGTCACAATGCAACCACTTTCTCCTGAAGAAGAACTTAGGTTTTATATAAAACTGACAGTGGCATGATTAGTGTTAGTTGACATCCTTTCAATCTATAAGTAGGTGGCGTCCTGGGTATCCTGTGAAAGAAATGTTACATTTCCAGGTTTTGTGCTTTTATGTTTTCTTTTTCTTTTGTACAATGGGGCACGAGGCGCCATTACTTCTGTAAATGTGATGCTCTTCTCATTTTGGGTCACAAGCAGAACTTTGGGACAGGCTGAAGTATTACACAACATAGTTTCATTCTACGACTTGTTTCTTTTCTGGAATGAAAATAAATTGACACGTGGTGGTCAGTAGATTGCAACCGGCAATCTTCATACTATCGGTTACTTACACAGCGTGTAAGGAGAGACGTCCTTGTTCTTCAGTTTAATTGTGGAGTCACACCATGGTGTTGTCTTCTTGCAGCTGTCATGTTTTGCTGTATTCTGTCATTTTCTTGTAAATAAAGAATCAGCGTGTAGCTGCTTCGAATGAAACTCGCTCTCTTTTACATTGCAGTCATTTGCACTGTGGCCATCTGATCATCGGAAGAAAAATGTTTACTATTTAGCTCTGAAATTTAATTAATAAAAAGAACTTTACACCTAAATGTATCCATATATTTCTGAAAGCTATGTGGTTTATATTATTCTGCCTTTCATTGACTAGACTTGCAAGCTGATGTGTAGTTCTGTCACCTGCTTACATGCCTTGAAATGTCTATGTCAAATGCCAGTTTATTTAAGGCAATGTTTGGTAGAAATGGATGCTTGAATATATTTAGTTGTGTCTATGCTGTATATCCTACTGTAATATTCATATAAGCCAAAAATTACTACATTGGATAACTTTATGCATTAGTTTGTATTGGATTTAGCTAGAGGTCAAAAGGTGGAATTGTTGAAGTAAAACTTTCTGCTGTGTTCTGAAACTTTTCATTAAACTTCAACATAAGAAGTCTCAGGCTAGGAGACAGCATTTTGGCTGACTTAAAATATGCAGGTGGGCAGGATCACAAAGCTGGATTTTTGGGTTAGCAAGATATCATCAGATTTAATGTAGTCTGGGCTAAATGTAAGCGGTCAAAGCCCTAATCCCTTTAAACTTGGGGACCTTAAGTCCCACAAGTCATCTTGCCAACTCAAAAATCCAGCTTCATGATACAGACCCAGGTTACTTGATTAAGTTCCTGTCCATCTGGGCAAAATAAATAACATTAAACAACCACAGATTCAGGTCACTCTGTACAAAAGTTATGTCGTGCCAAACAAGGAAACTGCATTAGGAAACGCGATTCGGCTTTTACAAACGCAGGGTTTGTTGATTGGCCCAGGCAGCCAGTTATCAGGTCCTCAGCTGGACGGGTGTGTGACTGCAACCTTTGTCTCCTCCTATAGCCAGAGATGGTAAGACCTGTGGCACATTGACTGCAAGGGCCTAGTGAGAGGAAGTTGAAAGCCTGCTATTGTGGATGAGAGATGCCCCATTCGGGACCCTATGGGTGTAGATTGTGTATTGAGGTCAGTTCTAGGCCAGCCTTTCCCTGAACAATTAGAAATACTAACTCTGGAGGGCTGTAGGTCGACCTATTTACCAGTATCCTGTTTTTCCATTTCATTGCATTTCACGCTACCAGTTGACCTACTTGTTAGGGTCAATGCATTCTCAGTCACTTTGTAAATGAACATTGGAATGTTTCTGACTGATAATAGAATAGCCTTTATTTCTTAGCCAAACAAAATTACATTTTGGTCAACAAAGTGTATGTACCCTATTTTAAGATCTCTCAACATATTTACTTTTCGCACAAAAAGTCCAGAGGATTTACAAAACCACGGTCGTTGGTCAGATCCCTTTCTGGCTGGTTGCCTGTGTTACCCTTAGAATCCCAGCTCTTATCCATATAGCTTAAACCAGCATGACTCTCAGTAGGAAAACAGAGGTCAGCTACCAGCCCCGAGGGCTGTACTACAACTCTCTCCTGGACTAATGTCACAATCCTCCTGAAGGTGACAAAGTTCCCGTTCCATTGATCCTGTGCTGCAATTAAAGGATCACAACTGGTAATTATAATGGAAAACCTGCAATGGTTTCCTTTCCCACCCATTATCAGGGTAGTCAGTGCTCTTCACGGCAGTACGTTTCAAATGCATTGCTTTCCACGACGCGCATCACCTGTAATGTTAATGACAGAACTCCTGTTTCATCGCTTTTAATGAGTCTCTTCCTTCCTCACATAAGCTAAACCAGCGCTAAACTTGACACCATGTCAGCCTCCATCCTGTAAGCTGTTTTAACGGTCCCATTTAACAATTCCCGCTTAATATTTCTATAGGCTAGCTAATTTTGGATTTCCTGTGTGGAAATGCCATTTCAATTTCCCTGGCTTAAAAGTATCTGGGATGTGAACAAATATGTATTTGTTTCTAGAGTCCTTAAAGCAACTAGGCATTTTTCGACCGGAAGCTACACCATGGATCAAAACGTATGTTGTACCAGGAGACATCTGGAAGAAGCTTTAATGACATCATAAGAGAGCCTGCTGTAAGGGACATTTGAGACGCTGAAGTCGCGGACCTGCCCTGAGACGCCCCTTTGAGGTGTGAGCACTTGTGTTCAGTGATAGTGTGGTGGGGGCCATTTTCTGCGAAGTGGCAGGGAGCGCCTGGTGTGTCACGGCTGGATAGGAAAGAGCACAGATAAGCAGGGCTGCAGCTCTGCTTTCCTGGGAGCTGGGGCAGGCCAGGCCCTGTACCAACGGCAGGAAGTTGCATCAGTCAGCTGCCCCCTACTAGCAAAGCTTTCTTAAGTGCTGCGGCAAGATTTGGACTAATTTCATTAAACGTTGTTATGGTCATAGTAGAATTTGTGTTAGGTCTAATACAAATACCGCTGACTCAGCATAAGGTCTGTTTTGTCCATTAGTATAAGGAGGAAATCAGCCTAATTTTAAGACCAAATTCTAAAATAGTATAAAGCTTATGGTGGTTAAATTAAAGATAATATTATTTAATATATTTATGCATCCCTTCATTTTTCATAATCCTGTCTATAGGAAACACATTTCAGTAAGAACCTGAATGTTTTGTCTAAATGAGTAGCTATAAATGAAAGTGGGCACTTATTGAGGTTTTTAAACTTTTTTTTTTTTGATGGTGTTGGCAGCACTCAGGAGTTTTTGCGCCTCTTCCTCGTTCATCTGTAATGCAATGCCCTCACTCAGAGAAGCAGATAAATCCATAAATCCTTCCGGGTGGGACAGGTGGTTCCTCCGTCGCTGGGCACACACACGGTCATACACTTTAAGCTATTTATATATGTAATATCAATGTAATGCCAATATACACAGAGCAGAGTGATCCACTCAGCGTGAATATACCGGCCGGCCAACAGAGGAATCCCATCACGCTGTGTAAGCACCCATATATACATGAGAACCCTGTGTGCATTGGGATAAGCAGACGAGATGAGCTAATCGGTGAGTGACAGAGGAGGGAGAAATCTGGTGGCTAATCAGATATCAGATGGGGCTTGTGGCCCTGCCTCTGTCCACGGTCCCGCCTCGGCGACCGATAGCAACGACACCTCTGACAGACCTGAAGAGGGCAGATGCATTGCAACAAACAAAAATACAAGCAATGAACATTTATGAACAGTTTTAAAGTTATTAGTCTAGGCTTGGGTGGTATTAAGGTAATATGGGATATAGCAGCATTTTTCAAATCCAAAATACTTTTGACAAAATTATCCGGGACTGTCCCCCGATTTCAAAATGTCAGAATAGTGTTGCTATAGTGATATACCGCAGTATAATGTCTGCACAGTATATATTATCTGGGCAGTAAAAATGAGATATGCAGACACTTCCACACCTACAGCAGATCCCCTTCTACTCTTTGACCTCTGCTCAGTGAACGTCACTGCAGCCACCTACAGCAGACAGCTACTCACTTATCTTGCACACGCGCAGACGACGTGCGCAGACACGCTTGATGTCCACCATCTGCAGCTGTTCGGCGCAAACTCCTGATGGCAAAATTTACGTCATCTCACCCAGCGTGCGACTGAAAGTGTACGTGAAAAAGTGACGTATGAATTAGCTATAAGAACTAGCATTTCTCTTCAAACTCCATCTCGTGAAAATAAAATGTACAACTGCTGATTCCGCTAATATAAATTAATCGTTAGCGTTATCCATCAAGAACGCTGCATGTAAGCCATAGAAATTCGACTCGCATACATGGTTATCTAGTGCGTCCAAGCGCATATCTCAGCTTGTGTGTCTTGCACCCTGGAGAGGATATATGGGCATTGCAGGGCATATGTGGGCCATGGAAGGCAACTGTGTACCCAGAGAAATCTACACACATTGAGCCACTAGCAGGAACCTGGAACCTGGAAGTATGGGCCCATAGTGGTTCTTACACCTAGTAAGGCATATATAAATGTATATAAATGATATTGAATTTTAAAGTTATGAGACTGGAGTTCCCAAATTGCCTGTATGTGTTCCTGTGTGAGTGAACGATGTGTGAGTGAATGAGGAGTGAGTGAACGGCATGTGAGTGAACGATGTGTGAGTGAATGAGGTGTGAGTGAACGGCATGTGAGTGAACGAGGTGTGAGTGAATGAGGTGTGAGTGAACGGCGTGTGAGTGAATGAGGTGTGAGTGAATGATGTGTGAGTGAACGGTGTGTGAGTGAATGAGGAGTGAGTGAATGATGTGTGAGTGAACGATGTGTGAGTGAACGGTGTGTGAGTGAACGGAGTGTGAGTGAATGATGTGTGAGTGAACGGTGTGTGAGTGAACGGTGTGTGAGTGAACGTGTGTGAGTGAATGGTGTGTGAGTGAACGGCATGTGAGTGAACGAGGTGTGAGTGAATGAGGTGTGAGTGAACGGCGTGTGAGTGAATGAGGTGTGAGTGAATGAGGTGTGAGTGAACGGTGTGTGAGTGAATGAGGTGTGAGTGAACGGCATGTGAGTGAACGAGGTGTGAGTGAATGAGGTGTGAGTGAACGGCGTGTGAGTGAATGAGGTGTGAGTGAATGATGTGTGAGTGAACGGTGTGTGAGTGAATGAGGTGTGAGTGAATGATGTGTGAGTGAACGGTGTGTGAGTGAATGAGGTGTGAGTGTTCCCTGAGCTGGGCTGGCGCCCCATCCCGGGTTGTGTGGATAGATCTGTCTGCATCATTTACTATCCTGTCCTTTGGGCTTATTTTTAGGCATAAAGCTCCCCCCCCCCCCCCCGTTAAAGCCAGAAAGAGGGTCCATGGACTGGCAGGGACTCGTACATGCAGGAGTCTGGGCAAGCAATCGTCCTGAGGAAGCGGGGAGCCACTAGGAGCCCAAGTGGCCTCTGTGATGGAATTCTCCGGCAGCCCTCCAGTGGAGGTCTCATTGTAAGGTGACGACGGCTCTGTCAGGGAGGGTTCCTAAGAGCCCCCCCCTAAGAGCCCCCCCCCATCCCGTGCCTGTTAGGAGGCACTGGCCTCCCTGTGGCAGCTGCTGAGCGTATGGGATCTTGAGCGTGTGAAAGGGCCATTGTCCCGTCCCGTTGTGTCGGAGATCGACACGCCCACAAACGCGGGCCAGCCGAATGCGCCCCCCCCCCACTCCCACCCCCATTTGGCAGCGTGGATTAAGACAGGAGCCTTAAGGCTTTGCAGCCTTGTTCCCCGCTGGTTGCCTGGTGACAAACAACACAGTATATGGGAGGGAGGAAGAGCTCCTAATTTCACAGAACAGAAGGTGTGGATAAAAATAAAGGTATAGCAGGGCTCATACCTTAGCACTGTATAGCTGGGTGCTGGACTGAATAATCACACAGCACAATTCATTTATGTAAGCCGACATATATTCAATCAAATAGTGGTAATAATTTTAACAGTTTTTGTTATTTATTTTTTATTTATTATTCGTTATTTATTCATTTATTTATTTATTATCTCTGTTTTGTTCACTTATAAAGAATTTAATTTACTTAAAATGTAGCTAAATTGTGTTGTGTCGGTCAGTTACTTGTAATCTCCAAAACTTTCTCCGTGGTTTCATGTGAAACATATTCCAAGGGTTTTTTTTCTGCTGTCACTCCTTTTTAATTGCTATGTCACGCAACCAGGAGAGTAAATTTTCTTTCACAACTTCTCATGTTTCTCTGCGGGATCCAACCTGGCTCTGTGTGAATCCATTAATGGAGGCAGCTGGGATAAGGTGTGGGGGGGGTGGGGGGGGCATTTCATCCCCAACAGGGACCTGCACACTTCTGTACTTTCGTCTTCACGTTTGGCACCGGGGAGGTTGAGCGACTTGAACCCTAAAGCTTAGATGTTGACGCAGGAGGAGCTTACAGCCAGTGAGCTGGAATGGCTGTGTGACCTGTCCTGGTGAGAGAGGAGTCAGAAACACGCCATGGTATTGCAGTTTTAATGCCTGCACTTGATTAAAGCTTCACCAAATACTCACTTTGATACCCATATGATTATTTATAAGACATTCAAGGCTTTAGCCACTAAGACCCATCTTGAAAGTGAAACATACAAGGTTTTGGGTGGTCAATATGGATCCTTAGCCAATATGCTGCCTGCTTCCAGGTGCGTTGTGCTGTCCTCTGGGCCGAGCTCCAGGGCCCTTCATTATAAGGCCCTCAAGGCCTCGCTGACCTTCAGGGCTCCAGCGATGCAAGCTGGTCTTCACAGGCCCTTCCTGTTACACGTCTGGCTGTGTTACATAGGATGATTCAAATCCGGACTCCACACTTTTGGATACTCCGCTGAAAACTAATTAGAGATTAAAGCAGCATTTGTGGTAGTTTTGTTTCATGCTTGTTGGTGATAGCTATAAAAATGTATTACATAACAAATTCCTCTGTATCCCCTCTTATTTCTAAATAATGGGAAGATAACTTTCAAAACCAATTAAACTTCTAGAAGACCAATAATCTTCATTTGGTAAAATCTCTCAGATGCTTTTCCTCTCGATATAAATCACCCAGCTAGATCTCATTAATTCTAATTTAACTCGATATGATCCTTCTGATGTTGTTCTAATGCCCTGTTTCTTTCTCGATGACTCTAAAAAAATGAATGAATAAATTCTGATGCATTCTGGTGAATCAGGGCAGGTATTTACTGGTCAGGAAGAAACACTGACTCCTGTAATAATTCAAAATAAAAACTGTTAGAAAATTCTATACTTGCGCAGATGTTGAGCGTCTCCTTCACGTCAAATATCATCTTTAATTTTTTTTTTCCAGCCTGACACCTGCATCTAAATATAAATGGAAAAAAAATGAATAACAGAGATGAAAGAAGAAAACACAGCACTGTGTTAATGTCCATGTGCAACAATTACATTCCCTAATGACTAAGATCGTGTTTGTCTTGGCTGGACTTTTTACTGCATAGTGGCAGAAGCCCATCTGGTCCACTGGGAGGAACAAATACCCTTTGTCCTTATTTCCTCTCTGCAGAAAAACAAATCACATGTTCAAGCGATAGCAACGGATGTTGAAATCTGGAGTTACAGTGAAAGTCATTTGTTCTCACCTACAGTCACTGTCTTTTTTTGTACTGGTCCTGGAGGTCACTAAATGGAAAACAGTAACATATTTCAAAATATGCTTTATGCTGACTTTTCTATTTCACTGTCAGGGCACATTTACATTTAACAAAATCCTCACAGCTAATAATTGTATAACATCTATTAAGTTAAATAAATATACATCTGCTGAGTAAAACAGGTACTTTAAAATGAAATGCTGCTATAATCTTTGGTTTTCGCCGATCCCATGTTGCTCAAGCTCCACATAACACTTTATTTGGAACGTTTTACATTAACTGCACCTTCAGATTGCCTTTATTATGCATTCATTGATCATCATTTCATTCATTGATCATCATTTCATTCATTGATCATCATTTCATTCATTGATCATACCTTTGCTAACGTATATTTTTTGTAATGTCTTCTAAAAGCACCACCAAGGCAATAATGTTTGTAATTAATGAATATTACAGCCAACATGTGTTGAAAGTATTATGAATGCAATGCTTTAAGACATGCTTAGGTGTACTTATATGCTGCTTATGAATGTTCTATAAATGCATTATAAATTCATTATGAAGTATTACCCTTAATTTCCTATGAACCAGATGGTCGCAAGGATCTGACCTCACACTATAACTACTTAAGTAAGATCCAAGAATGATTCTGGTTTAATGATGGGATAGCCTTGAAGAGGAACTAGGACTGGTCAGTATTGATGTTTATTGACCTCGTGGTTGATATCCATCAAGACTGACACTGGCTTCCATGATCTGGTTCACTCAATACATTACGATCTACAGTGCAGTAATGACTCTCTCAAAAGCTTCAGGTCTTCCTTATTTGTTCAATGGTGCCTTCAGACAACATGAAGCTCACTTTCTGCTTTCCGTCTTTGTGCCATAAATGTGTTCTTAGGTATTTTATCCTTTAATCCCAGCACTCAAAGTCTGTCAAGTGAAGCATACTCCCGACCCATATTCACAGAGTCATAAACAACTAAACCAGCAATATTTGAAGATAAGAGTACTTTGGTGTTTAGTGTAGCCTGTGGTTTATGGGTGTCTGCGAACCAGTGCCTGTCTCGGTGAAACAGGGCCTTTGAAATGCATTGTAAACAGATGACCGACCATATCTCTCCTCAACAACCAACAAGAGATTGTTAAACTTACAAATGAAAAAAACTTGCAGCATATGAGGATTTCCAGTTCACTTGTAGCCAAGTGAACTTCAGATACTGGTGTGCTGCTTATGGTGTTGCAGAGAGCATTCGGGGATTCCTCGTATTTTATGGTGACAAGTGCAGTAAGTCCGTCTACTTTTCCATGCTGGATAAGAGTTAATCCAGTGAGGGGTGCAGTGATTCTGCAAGGCATCCAAGCAGGATAAAGCAGGAAGCTGACAAGTGTTTTGTTGTAAACCAGCTCAGAGCAGTGAACGTAAATCTCGCGTTTATCAGCGAGACCTAACTGCATTCGGGCGGCACGGATAATAGCATCCATCTCATTTTCAAGTGTCCAACTATTATTAAAGCTCTTTCCCGATGTCAGAGAGCTACCAAAGGTACCAGCCTCAAATGTACATCATAACAAAGTGAGGCGAGGATTATCTGGTACATACTGTACTATTCAGAGGTCACACCCCCTTCTTGTTCTCCTCAAAACTATTCTGGTGCGCCCATAAACCTGTTTCACTACTCTGATGCGCGATTGCATAAGAAACGCCACTGAGGCAGGAGCTCTGCCATTGTGTCGTGGAAAGTACAGAGTCCGTGACGCTCCTGCTCATGTGGAGGTTATGGCTCAACCCCTGACTGTTCCAGGCGTTCTTCTTGGAATGTTCTTCAGCCCGTTTACACGTCCTTTTCATGCCCAGTGTGCTAATCCTGAGTCATGTCAAAGGTCTGCTTCCTTCTCGTAGATCGACTGAAGCAATGTTTCTCAATCTGGTCCTCAGAGACCCACAGACAGCCTACAAGGCAGTTGGGAAGGAGCAAAAATGTGGACTGTGTAGTAGGGAGCAAAAACATGGATCAACTGTGGGTCCCCAAAGACCCACAGTGGGAAACACTGGACTAAAGCATAATTGTTGGTCCCGTGGGCAAATTCAGTGAAGAAAGATCTTCACATTACTGTAACTCCTGTGCAGGAAACAGCTGTTGATAGAGCTTTCATTTCTCCCTCGTATAACAGATGAGCTTCTAAGTTGTTTACTGTAATGAGGATTGGGTAGCGCGCTGATGCTTGTCAACTCGTACAACAACTGAACTTAAAAGCAACCCCACGGGACTTATCTCTTAACATATACTGTTTTTCTAACTCACGCTCTGGCTAAGTGTGCCTCACAATACTGCTGCGTGACTCAGTCAGTATCCTGCTTCAGTATTTACCTTGCGTCTTGAGCGGTTGTTATTGCTGGTGAGAAAAATGCAAGGTCATACTTCGCTGCTGCTACTACAAAGAAACATCTATGTTAATTCTATCCCCATGTAATCTTGATCTGTAAAAAAAAATCAAATAAGCACATATTTATATAGCCCTATGGTCATGATATATACATCGCCAACATCCGAAATTGGTAATATCTTTAATAATTAATTGATTCGTGCGGTAAAGTATTATCTATCCATAAGCTAGCCAAAGGACCCCCTGGGTGGGATGCGGCTCCATTACAGGACACTCACAATTACAGACTAAGAGCTGTAGAGACACCAGGTCACATCAAATACTTTTCGGGTGTGAATGGAAACTGGAGAACCTGTATGAAAACTTTACAAACATTGTGAGGACTCCAAAGGTTTGGTTTCAATTTTAATTTACTTCCTGGAGTTATTTTAGTTCAAGGTAGGAATGTCTTAATATTCTGAAGGTTTATGTCTCTGTCTACTTAATCTCTGCCCTTTTCTAAAAGATCTTCCCACAGTTCACACTATAAGATACATTATCTTCAAAAATATGCAGGCGGGAGGGAACAAAATGGCAAATGAACAACCTGTAAGACGTGTGCAAAACTTTCAGTCATGCAGACCAACCAGTTATTCATCAGTCTCCAAGCCTGCAGTTTGGAAATGTCTGTGCTTGGGGCAGATATGGATCGACGTTCAGAAAAGTGGATAAATGATTCAGAAATATCATACTTATATATGCATAAGCAGGGAAGCAAGGTAATAAACCATCATTTTATGGGTGTTACGGGTGAAATAATCCGAAATAGATGCTGCAGATTTTTGTGGCAGGAGACAAAGCATTCGTTCTGGCTCCATGAGTCTGAAGTACTGAATAGAACCCCCCCCCCCTCCCCCCCTTGCGCTAAGTCCCTTCATGTCATCACAAGGATCCTCCTTCTGGGAGCCTCTTATTATGCCTGTATTAGAAGCCGCTGAAAGCCACAAGACCAGAGATAAGCATTCATTCATATTTAAATGAAATGAAACCCCAAACTCATAAATATTGTTCGTTTTGGTGCTAAAAGGCATTCTTACTGATTTTGTAACACAGCCTTGTTTATATGTTTGTTTGTGCGCAAGAAAAAAAAACTGACGTTCAAGCAGAATTTTTTATTTTTTTTATTTTAAAATATAAAGCAGAAAATAACCTTTCAGCTCTGGTCTGACCAGACTCATAGCTGTAGCTAATTAAACATTTTCCTTGACAAAAGGTTAAAATAGTATGATAGAAAAATTTGTTCTTGGATTCTAATTCAATCCAAAGAGCTATGTCAGCTCTGGAATAAAAGAACAAGCGTAAACAGCTCTAACTGTCCAACCTCATCATGAAAATACAGCATCCATCCATTTTCAGTCACTTTTCGTGGTCGCAGTGATCCAGAGCCTATCCAAGGAAGCTTGTGGTACAGTACAGGGTATGTAGGAGCTCACGCATCTGCGTTCACATTCACGCCAGTTCAGCCAAAATGCTAGACACTGTGGGATATAAGCAAAAGTGTCTGACAGAAAACCACATGGCAAGTTATAAAATAGGCAGGCTGTGCACATACCTTAGGCCAGATTCAAACCCGCAGCCCTGCGGGTATGAGGAAATATACCCATCACAAATCTCTTTGTAAAAGGGGGTGACTTGAATACAGTCGATAAATACCCACAAAGCACTTCTCTTGAGAAACTCTGCACCAGATTGGCTGATGAACACAGTGTCCTTCTCTAGTGTTCTTAGCAGGAAACTGCTATAAGCTAAAAAAATACAATTTATAATATTAAACCACTGTAAATTAGCATTATGAAACAGAGGCTTCCTCGCTATATGTATTACTGTGGTTTGATTAGTCAAAGATCTGATTAGTCAAAAATCTGATGACCCCTGCATCGTCATCAGCCTGTCCATACACTGATGAATGCATCCGTGGTAAAAACATATAAAGGCTATCTTTTCACAGACCGTGTCTGTGGTAAAAAATGCATTTTGTGCAAATTGTCCGTCAGACTTTATCTTGTTACTTTTGCTCTTTCTTCCTCTTTCTTTCCTGCTAACCCTGTGCATTGTGTGAGTTGCTCTTACTACGGTATATTACCAGCATACATCAAACACCAGACGCTTCACCTGCTGGTTTCATTCCAATGTATCTTGACTGTCAAACAGGAAACAGTGACATCTTACAAGCATTGTGTTTCATTGCTGAATTAATAATTGATTACATAATATTTGACAGCGTTCCTGCCTTTGTGATAAAACACGACGTATCGTGTGAGCCGGGCTTGGCATTTAGAAGCTGACAAGTACAATTTCATTCATAAGAGAAAATATTAGACTGCTAATGTTACATTATGTGCTAGTCAATATACAAGAGCTCAGTGTTTAGAGTAGAGAAGCAGGGCAGCTTCTGCCTTATCATGTCTGGCTTCAGTGACAAAGTGAAGCCTCAACACTAGTAATGTTATCAGACAATATTATTATATTATGAACAATTAAAACACAAAATTAAGCACTAATCTGCCTTGTGGCAGATTAGTTGAAATATAAGTTTCCTTTGGATTTTAACTGTGCAGACATAGATGATACAATCAAAACAGATAAAATCAAGGAAGACGTCGGTAGAAACTCATGATAAAGGAGTCAACACAATGTAAGTAGGAGGTATGCTGAACTAAAACTAGAATGGGTAAGTCCACCTAAGAATGCGTGGAACGAACGAATGAGGAAACTCACCAGAGAAGGAAGCAAACCGAAAAATGGTACAAAATTCAGGTTTTTATGCTCACAGAGTGTATGTGAGGTCATTCAAACACAGAGCTTTATGTAAAATACGATCAAACAAAAGCGATAATTAAACGGAACATTAAAACTATAAGTAAAAGATAAATTAACGGTAATTTCAAAATTACAAATAAAAGACAATAAAGGTAAAAGAAAAAGCATCGATGATGATTATCAGCGCTAATCAAAGCCACTATGTAATAGAAATGCTTTGTGCCTGGTTCTAAAGGGGCCAACATTTGATGCATTTCTGATCTCCTCAGGGAGTCGGTTCCAGGTATTAGTGGCACAACAGCTGAAAGTCATTCGGCCTTAACTTTTCACTCCAGAAACTATCAGCTGATTGGCCCATATCTTAACTGC
This sequence comes from Paramormyrops kingsleyae, assembly GCF_048594095.1. Classification (NCBI taxonomy): domain Eukaryota; kingdom Metazoa; phylum Chordata; class Actinopteri; order Osteoglossiformes; family Mormyridae; genus Paramormyrops; species Paramormyrops kingsleyae. The sequence continues at coordinate 3,134,471 of NC_132805.1, forward strand.
CTGATTGGTTCATCTTCATTGCAAGAATGCAAGAATCCTAACCTGCGTTTACTTCTTATCGCAGACCAAAGGAATCCATGTGAACCACCTTCCTCTGCAATCACGTAAAGAGTACTGAGCACAAGATTACTTCCACATATGTAGCTGCTAATCATCAACGTTTTATTACATTTCACAACCACAACAAATTCCAGAATTCCAAAGCTGCTGTAGAACACCAAACTGACGGACAGACACACAGACAGGCAGGAGAGGAACGCATGAAAAGCACTAAACAAGGTGTGTTTATATAGATTGACACTTTGCTCTGGAGCGGCGCAGTGGTGCAGTGGTTAGCACTGTTTCCGCACACCTCTGGGACCAGCTTTCGCATCTCCACCATGTGTGCAGCTTGCATGTTCTCACTGTGGCATTGTAGGGTTTCCTCTGGCTACTCTGGTTTTCCTCCTACAGTCCTAAAACATGCTGAAGTAAATTGGAGTTATGAAATTGTCCATAGATGTGTGTGAGCGTGCCTCTGGGATAGGCTCCATACCTGCCATGATCCTGAATAGGACAAGCGGTTAGAGAAAATGGATGGATGGACAATACTATGGAAGCTGTCAACGGTGTATTTATTGAGATAGTTATCTCAGTATGTTGATAGAACTGCATCAAAAATATGTGCAAGCATGACAGTACTTGGTTTCTGTAGTATATGTGCAACCGGGGGTTGGGGACAGTGGCACTAGTTGTTTATGGGGAGGCAGGTAGGGGGGAGGGAAAAAGGAGGACAAGGGGACTAAAAGGAGGACACCCAACAGCAAGCCAGCTAAAGGACTTGAAAATCAAGCCGTGCTTACGAAATGCAGTTGAGTGGTGACCACAATGGCCACGGAGGATGACCACACCCATGCATGTGACGTACGAAGGAGAACATGGACCTACAATAGTGGCCAAAATTGTGGAAAGACAATTTTTAGAGATTGCAGAATTTTATTCAACTGTTAAATCTCCATTTACTTGTTTAATCATCCAGTGTATGATATTTGTAACATTCTTTGATAGTTCATAAGTATTGCCACCAATATTCATGCAGTGATTTTTAAAGCATTCTGCCAAAAATGCTTGGTGTTTCCACAATTTTTGCAACTAGTATAGTTTAAGTGGAAATTTGCGGTGAGATTTAATTTTAATTAGACAGACGGTGTCTAAGTCATACTGTCAGTGAGGTACATCATAATGCAAAGTGTAAGGTATATTATCCTATAATGCAAACAGCAGTTACAAATAACATAATGCAACCGTGAAGTGGTCACATGTCCTAATTTCTGCTGTGTGGCCATTTCTTTTCTTTGTTGTTGTCTCTGTCTTGTTCCCGTGACTCCAGTCCTCTTCCTACCCTCTTTCATCACTTGTACACAGAAGAGGCCTCAGTTTTGGCTCGATGTGATGAAAAGTAGCCTGACATCATGGTCTGATCTGTGTGTGAAAACACTGCAGCCTGTTTCTTTTCTCCGCCGGATAATTTGCTTTAATGTGCCCCGTTCATGTGGCTCAGCATCTGTGGCAGCATTTGAATGCGACTGATTAGGCAAAGGCTAAGCGTGAAGCTGCCATCTGATTGGAGACCACTCCTGGGCAAAGCATAACACTGGACAAGCTGATGTGGCTCATTCAAAAAGCCCTGTTATCAGTATTCCAGAATCAACCACGCTGTGCATTTAAAGATCAAGCAAGTCTTTGAGCCGAATTTGGCTTCAGAAATGCAAGCTGTTGGTAAATACTTCTCTGAAGCCATTTGACACGACTTGCATCTGAACTGAAGAGCCTGCAACCTTATTAGCTGCTGTTTCTGTCACCCGCAAAAATCCTGATTAATTTTTCTTTGTCTTTCACACTTCAATAAGATCCAACCACATTCAGCACCTGCAAAGGCACATCCTAGAAGCAGCTCCGGCAAGCTGTCTGTCACGCTTGTGCTCACCTAGTGAACTCCAAATTCACTGATCCATGTATTGCAATTTTCAGGTGACACAAAGGGTTTCTCTCAAAGTGGCTCTCAAAGAGGATGGTTTTAACACATATGTACAAATGGAAAGAGAACTTTATATGCTTATTGAAGCAGGCACATTTTAAGATTTTACAGATCTTCAGATAATCACCATGATGTAAAATTAAATAATTCAATGTATGTTCTGAAATGACCGATGTGACAAGGGGCTACTTGCTCTTAAAATATTTTTATGCAGGCTTCAGAAAGTTTCTTTAGTCAGTGGGATTGTAGGTGAATCTACACCTCCTTAGTTATCCAGCAGAGAAGCCCAGTATGTTCGCTGGAAGCTTACAGTCTACAAAGTGGTCCAGTTATTCCCGGCAACACAATGTTCTGGCAGGTAATTGGAAAAAAAGAAGGTTGAATGGAAGGAAAAAGAACTCTACTGAAACAGGAAGACAATCAGTGCAGGGGAAGTGTTATCCCTGCTGCCAACCTAGAAGATTCCACTGAGCTCGACGAACTGCCAGCAGAACTCGATGACTGAAGTCTTGGCAAACAAAGCAGGAAATAGAAAAGGTTATTTTACCATTATCTACCACTGTTTCCCCTAAAAAAATCCTCTTTTCACTTGACGGGAATCAGCCAGGACCGATTTCGGTAATCGTCACGTCAGGCTCAGTCACATGTAGCTGTTTGCTTTACTTATTGCCAGTTTATTGCTGATGCTTGTTGGTCTTCATTTCACTTAGCCCTTCCTTAACACATAGCAGAAGATCATTCTAGCAGCCACCGGTTTTACATCTAAACAGCACTTTGCATTTGTGCTGTTTCCCCTGGGATTTGTTGAATTAGCTTGTGAAACACATCTGACTCTCGCTGGGTGTCTGTCAACTGAATATGTGGAGGCCTGGACTCCTACACAAACTGCAGCCTCTGGGACTCAATCCCACACACAGCTACACGGCTTTCTCACGGGGGGCAAGCAGTTGGGATAAAATGCAGACTATGTGATACATACAGTAGCATAGTGTATAAGACCTGTATCTATGCCCAGAAGGATGTTATTGGGTTATTGGCTCTATTATTCAACTGTATAAAGTAGCATATCACTTTAAATGGTGTAGCAGAATAAATTAATTTGAAATATGAAAAAATATTATGCTGATTGTCTTGATTGTCCTTGATTGTATTGCATAAAATTGCAAGAATTAAATTCCTCATTTGTAAAACTACTTGGTGATAAAATGATTCCAATGCATACCGTTTCCTTATAAGCTGCTTAATCAAATTAAATAATAAAATCATTCCAGCTAACTGTTGCTGAAGGTGTAACAAAAGGTGAAACTGTGCTTCTATAAGTCAGACTGCAGAGCACAGTACAGAGAATGTTTCAAAACAGCACTAGACGAGGCAACAGTGAGAAGATTGTGTTTGTAATACTCTGTCATCAAGATCACCCAGCAACACAACAGCAACATCAAAATTACCAGCTGGAGTAGCCAGAAGCTCTATTTTCAGCTTTACAAAGCAATTAGGGAAATATAAATATATACATTGGAAAGTCGTGGATTAGGCTGTTGTAACCCAAACATCTTGTAATTTCTTGTTTTTCTAGCAGTTTGCATGGGATTTACCTTCTGAATACAGTTCTTGTTTCTGTGCGGCTGTGGCGGAGCAGCATGCGGAATGGAGGTCCCCGGTGTGACACGGTTAGGGCTGGGGACGCCCTTCTCCACAGCCAGGTGCTTCCCTGCCTAGATGCCAACACACATGTCTGACGCATTTCTTTTATGGCTTCGTGGACACAGATCAACCCGAATCCCCAGATCATTAACGCATCAGGGGGCCACAGCGGCTGCCAGATTTTGACCCATAATTAGAAGAGACGTGATACTGAGAAGATGTTGTGTTTATTCATTTTATAACCAATCAGATCATGCATGACTCTATATTCTTTATTTTACAGGCAGTCAGATATCATGCCATTGTATTGTTATAAATAAATGTACATGCATTTTGTAAAAACTACCCCCGATAACATAGTGGGCAGTTAAGTACCCTGGTCTTCTTTTCTGACTGATGGCAGGAACTATTCCTAAATGAAAGATTAAATTATTCATGGAACATTTTGACAACGTCAGAATATAATTTCCTGTGAATGCTATTAAGGCACATATCTAGATTCATGGACATATAGGGTTCACTTTGTGTCCTCTGACAGTGACAAATGCACATCTGTCTGGCAACCGCGGACATATCAGACTTGCTGAAACTTGTCTAGCTGAAGGTGGACATCATAACTTCAGCAATGCTCCACTGTCTCTATGTTACGGTATGAAATATTATGCTGGAAGGTATTTGGGGTGTTATAGTACATACTCTTATTTTATGAAGCCTTGATTGGTTCTTCTCCTCCCACATTTCGTGCTTTTTGCATTGACACATTGAGCAGACGCCTTTGTCCAAAGTGACATGCAAGTGAGATGAATAGTGCATGAGAAATATATGTGCTGTTGAGGAGTCAACTAGGCATAAGTGCAGCTATGCTTCCAGGTGGAAGAGTCACCAGTACTGGAGCAGGAGCTACACAACTACACAACAACTACACAGCTACACAACAACAGCTACACTGCAATTTCTAATAAAGCAAGAATCTAAAAAGACTATTCAAGGACCAGAAGTGCAACATAGGAACATTGAGGGAACAAAAACAGGCATCATGTATCAGACATGCAGTTAAGGATAATAGATGTCTTGAGAGTGTGTGAGTGTGTGCTGCTGTTTGCATGCTCTGTGATAGGCTAATGTCAAGTCCATCCCATATCCTGCTGTTTGCTCTACCTTACCAGGGATGCATTCTGGATCACAGACAATCCAAGCGGCTGTTGAATTCAATTCATACAGATCTTCTTAATACACAAAAACTCATTCGGTATGCTGAACGTTCAACATCTACTAATGCTTTTCTTTCTGCAAACAGTAGCTTCGCAAAATGCAATACATTATTGTTCTCGAAGAATGTATAAGATGCCTTCAGTGACCGAATGCAGTAACAGGTGCTGACCCAACTCTACTCAGTTTCCATCCACTGACATCCTTTCATCATCTGTGATTCACCATCATGCAGCACCGTTCTCTAGGGCAGAAGTTACAACAAGTCTGCTGGTACAAACTAACGCTGCTGGTACGGTCTAACGCTGCCGGTATGGGCTAACGCTGCCGGTATGGGCTAATGCTGCCGATATGGGCTAACACTACCGGTACGGGCTAAAGCTGCCGGTATGGGCTAATGCTGCCGATATGCGCTAACTCGCTAAGACATCCCTGCCATAGAATGCATGCCAGTATTCTGACGAGTTGAGCTTTTAGGGGGTTTTTGGGGGTTAGGGGTTTTTTGGGGTTAGGGTTTTTGGGGTGTTTTGGGGGTTAGGGTTAGGGTTAAAGGGGGTTTTTTGGGGTTAGGGTTTTATGGGTGCTTTGGGGGTTAGGGTTTGGGTTGTACGGGTTTTTTGGGGATTAGGGTTAGGGTAAGGGTTAGGGTTAGGGCTATCGATTAGCACTACGGTAGCCTAACTCGACAAAGTAGCTCAACTCGTTTCAGATCAGCGACCAATCGGTCATTTAGAGACAGGCATGCATTCTACGGCAGGGATGCCTTTTTCGGCTTAACACCGGTATGGGCTAATGCTGCTAGTACGGGCTAACGCTGCCGGTATGGGCCAATGCTGCCGGTACGCGCTGACGCTGCCGGTATAGGCTAACGTTGCCGGTATGGGCCAATGCTGCCGGTACGCGCTGACGCTGCCGGTATAGGCTAACGTTGCCGGTATGGGCCAATGCTGCCGGTACGCGCTGACGCTGCCGTTATAGGCTAACGTTCCCGGTATGGGCTAATGCTGCCGGTACGCGCTGCCGCTGCCGGTATCGGCTAGTGCTGCCGGTATAGGCTAACGTTGCCGGTATGGGCTAATGCTGCCGGTACGCGCTGACGCTGCCGGTATGGACTAACGTTGCCGGTATGGGCTAACGCTGCTGGTATCCTGGCTTTATCAATGTCTTTGCCTCTGGCAATAAATTAAACTCATCAGGTATCTCTATAAATTCCTCTAATTGACTAAAGATGCCTTAAATGCAAGGGACTGATAGCGACTCCACATAGCAGGGCAGAGGTTCCCTGGGGAATACGCAAGAAATGCTTTTAGTTGCATATTCAAAAGTGGGAATGTAGGAACAGATAGAACCAATAGAACCAATAGACCTTGACACATTGGCGTTTTTAATGAAGACTCTTTGCCGTGTCAGCGGTGGGGGGGGGACTTGTATCATGGGGAGTTCTATCAGGTCCTACCAGTCTATGGCAGGAGTAGGGAGCCCAAAGCAATTCCTGGAAGTTTATTCATGTTCTAAAAACTGAAGCAGATTTCTTAAGGATAAAAGACAGAAAGAACCTAAGGTCGTTTCATGAGTCCTTATTAATACAGACATTATTGATGTTGAATTTCATTTGATTTGCAATTTCACAGGCCATGTGCATGTCAAAGAATGTAATTAAATGACAGAGTATTGGTCAAGGGGAAGTCAGCACTGGTGAGGTAGTTATGGGAAATGCAACACGTTTTATGCCCTGTAGTCTTTACTAAATTATAATGGAATATTATGGAATTACTTGGAATACTTAATACTATAAAGAGTATTAACATCATTTATCACAATCGAAGTAATTAAGTTACCTAAAGAATTAGATGAACAACTTATCACAAAGATTAATACTATAAATCAATACAACTGATCACGCCCTACATACAGTACAGTACTGACATCATACTCTCATGAATTGAGTTCTCATGGCAATGTGCAAAAACAGTAATAAAGGTTAAAACAAACTAACTCCACTGATCTTATGTAAAAGTCCCTATGATGCTTCCTCATCTTACTCTAAAGTGTGTGTAATTACCTCTTTGTGTGAGCTAAAATAACAGTTATTTGAAAATGGTGAAAACAACAATTTAGCCTGTTGTCCTAACTGTAAACATGGTGGCATTCACTCTTTCTGTAAGATGGTTTAAATCCAGGAATTCTCTAGAATAGAATACTGATGCCATCTGAAATGTCAAACTTTCGGTGCATAACTGGTAACATCTAAACATTTGATATTTCCTAAATTGCTGGTAACTTTGCTTTGTGAGACATTTATGGTTCAGAATAGGGCCAGGAAAGTTGAGATTTTGTATTTTATAATAGTTGAAAGAAATTTCCAATAATTCACACCAGCTTTGAGAGTCCATAAATCCTCTATTGGGATATCAAATTTATCAGCTATTGTGCATGATAAAGTAATTTACACATGCAAGTTGGATAGTGCAGACATTTTTGTTGATCCTACAACAAAGACAGATACACTTCAGTGCTTTTTCAGTTCACAAAGGAATGTGATTGCATAGCTCTTTAAGTAAGCACACTTGAGAGTTAGTATGTGCAGTTCAAACACACTCCCATAATGATCAGAATTGTCCAAGACCTGCAGGGATACAATTTAAGATTGATTTAGGCACTTTGTGCTGTTTCCATTTGTCAGCTTGGTGCTTCTGAAGTTGAGGAGATCCTGCTGCTTGTTTGGCTCAGCTGGGTGGGGGTGGGGGTGGGGGCAGGGGAGGGGAGGGGAGCGCAAGAAGCAGAGAAGAGAAAAGTCAAAGACAGCGAGAGGAGATCAAGATCTCCTTCAGGTATAGGTTGTTTGATGTTTTAAACTGTGGAACCCAAGAACAAAGTGGTGTCTAGGTTGACCTAGTACGGCCAAATGTTCACGCTTTGTCTCCTACTGAAGCAAATTCAATCTAAATTAATATACTGTATAGATATTTTCTATATTTTTCATAGTTAAAAAGGATGCACATGCAACTCTTGCAAATATGAAAGGAATTATCTGAAACTGACCACAACAAAAAACTGGTTTTGGAACCTGTGACCGTAGTCTGTGTTTGGTGTAGCACTATCTGTTAATCTTTAGTCCTAACATTAGCTGGGTGAACTCTGGTTTAATTGACGCCATGATAAGAATAATCTTCTCTAGAACATGCTTTCAAATCAGCTGTAAACAATTCCAACTCTTGAGGGCAAGAGTTCAAACGGCTTAAAAGTTATCTCCAATAAGGGAGCGGCCTACACCTGAAATTTGACATCCCCATGGTAAAAAACATTAGGAGTTGAAGCTGACTGAAAACACTACAATCTGTGGACCAGAAGTTGCTAGAAAAACAAAAATTTCAACAAATTCTTAAAAATGTAACACAGCCCTGTTGCTTTACCAGAATATGAGAATAGTTTACGTATGTGACTTTACATTTACTCACTAAGCTGTCTGGTTTATGAATGCTCTTTAGGACCCGAAGTTCAGGAGTCCTTCGCCTAAAATGGTTCACTACCTCATACCATCAGAGATGTTCATGCTTATCAAACTTTTCGATTGGTTAACCTGTGACAGTCCCATGTTGGCTAAAATGACCCAAGATTCATATAGAATTTTGAGCCCTCAAACGAGACTCAAAAGTTCCAGGCCTGGCCAATCAGGTATGGAAACAAAGGAGTTGTTTTTCTTGCATACATTTACTTTGTCCGGGACTTTTCAACCCACAGTTGGTTAAACTAACATTTTATGTCCTCCTGTTCATTTATCCACTATATGAACTTACATGATCCTTATGCGACATAAACAAAATGGATGACTTTTCATATGAGGACTCTTTTTGGATTAAGCTACTACACACTATATGAAAGAATATGATTTGCACTATGATTGGGAAATATGATTCTATACATTATTGGATGCATGTAAAGTACATGCATGCTATGCCAGGAATAAAACCCAGGACAAAGTCTGCCTTGCCAATACAGATCTGCCAGCTCTCAAGCATCTAGCGTGACACTCACACTTTCAGAATCTCACGTTCATGCAAGAAATCTTACGGCAAATCTAATTATTCCATTATAAACCTAAAATTAGGAACATCACAAGTGTTGGGGTAGCATGCAAAACCTACAGACTATTTACAAGGTAATAAAACTGTGACATCCATGTAAATGCGTGTGTATGTGTGCAGACTTGCCTCAAACTGAAAATCTCATGCCAGCCAGCTGACCGAAGTCAATAACCCTGCTGACAGCTGCATTTGTTACCGCTGTGCCGGACGTTTTATCGAGCATAGAGATGTGGTATTGCGCAATTGGGTAGATGACGTTAAGTCAGTTAGCTTTGTTGATCCTTTCGGCACCCCCCCCCCCACACACACACACACACACACACACCCTGCTCCGCTGCTGTTGTGCTCATGGAGAGTAAACACCTGGCAGATGCACCACAAGGTTTCTGGGTATCTTCCGCAACTCTGCTCTGCATTCCGCCAATTAGTGATTCATTTCCTGTTTGGGCTCGAGTTCTTTTATTTTTTTTTCCAAGGCAAAAACGCTTATGATCCGACACAAACAATTCAATCTTCCCCAATTAGACCTGACTTAGATTTCCCTTTCTGTGGGATCAGACGTAGGATTTGAGCAGAACGCACATGGCAGAGGGGGGGGGAAACCATTCTAATTGAGGGAGTGACAGGGACCCTAAAAGAATTATGCTGCAAAGGGATGTCGTCCTTTTCCAGGCCGAAAGAAAACAACAAGTAAAAATAAACACAGTAAAAACGGAATAAAATTGGTTTAATTCTTGTTAATGAATCATCATGTTAAATGCATCAGTTAAGTGGTTCCACTCCATCTTTTAGTTATAGCTACTAGCTTTCAACTACTTTAACTACAAGAATAACGATGCAAAGAAAGAAGCAAAATAAGCTGAAAGCATAGATTCCTACATATTGCCTCAACTACATTATGCTTTATAACAGTTTAAGCTTAAGGTGCACAAAAGACTTTCATAAAATATTTCCAACAACACAACCATGAACATTTCATATACAGTATATGAGAGATCCACCGCAGGGTGTTGTGATTTATGCTCTTCTGTCATTGTGATGGGTTTTGAACCCCATTCATACATTCATCAACTTTTGCTGCCATAAGGTTCATGGAAATATTCTCTTACATGCTCACCATAAAAACACACTCTGTCGTGCATTATATGGACACAAGTACTGGGACTCCAGACCGTCACACCTACAGGAACTTTTATAGCATCCCATTCTAAATACATAGGCATCAATATGGAGCTGGTCCCCCCTTTGCAGCTAGAACAGCTGCCACTCTTCTGGGAAGGCCTTCCACAAGATTTTGGAGTGTGTTTGTGGGAATTTTTGACCATTCATCCAGAAGAGCATTTGTGAGGTCAGGCACTGATGTTGGACATGAAGGCCTGGTCTCTGTTCTAGTTCATCCCAAAGGTGTGTGATGGGGTTGAGGTCAGGACTCTGTGTGGGACAGTCAAGTTCTTCCACACCAAACTCACCCAACCATGTCTTTATGGACCTTTGTTCCCACAAAGTTGGAAGCATAGAATTGCCCAGAATGTCTTGGTATGCTGAAGCATTGGTATGCCGATAGCCCAACCCCTGAAAAACAACCCCATACCATTATCCCAAACTTTACTGTTACCACAATGCAGTAATGTTTTCCTGGCATCTGCCAAACCCAGACTCGCCCATCAAATTGCCAGACAGAGAAACGTGATTCATCACTGCACAGAACATGTTTCCACTGCTCCAGTGTCCAGTGGCAGTGTGCTTTACGCCACTCCATCTCATGCTTGCCATTGTGCTTGGTAATGGGACGTTTGCATGCAGCTGCCCGGCCACGGAAGCCCATTCCATGAAGCTCTTGCCGCACAGTGTTTGTGCTGGAGATCATGCCAGAGGACGTTTGGAACTCTGCAGTCACAGAGTCAACAGAGCGTTGGTGACTTTTATGGTCTATGTGCTGCAGCACTTAGCAACCCTGCTCTGCTATATCATACGGTCTGTCACTTTGTGGCTGTTTCTGTTGTTCCTAGATGCTTCCACTTTGCAATAATAACACTACCAGTTGCCTGTGGAATATCTAGCAGGAAAGAAATTTCACAAACTGACTTATTGCGAAGGTGCCATCCTATAACTGCACTACACTTGAATTCACGGAGCTCTTCAGAACGCCCCATTCTTTCACAAATGTGTGTAACCCCGACTGCTTGATTTTATACATCTGTGGCAATGGATCTGAGTGAAACACCTGAATTCAATGACTGAGAGGTGTATCCCAATACTTTTGTCAATATAGTGTACCAGCATATGGCTATAAACCAGCTTTTGACCATTAACTGTGCATCACCTGCTATGTGGTTTAAACTCACGTTTATGTTTTCAAAAATATACATTGATAATATAACATTACTGCCAGAATGTTTCATCTGACCGGCCACAGCAGCACTAGTCTAATATCTTGCTTAAATTATTTATCTTTTCTTACTCTTTACAAAAATGCATTAACTACTTTAGGTCTATGAGAAAAATGGAACTTTCAAAGGACGTGTCTTTCTGGGCCTTTCTGTTCATACTTTTTGAAAATGCCTCTTTCTTTTTGTCCCTTTCTCAGCACGTGACTGAGCATGACTGGGGAAAGCAAATAGTTTGACTTGGTAAATCTTTAATCAATTAGTGGGAGAACCAATTAAAGTCTGCTCCTGGAATAGAAGAGCCTGAAAGATATGAGCATCACGTAAGAGAAAGATGAATATGAAATAATCCTTTTGATATCGACATTGGGCATTGGGGAATTGCTGAGAGGAACATACAGGGACACTTAACGACTGGCAAATACTGCTGAAGTAAGTATTCCCTCACAGAGGCACATTCTCACTCCTAGAGGCTGCTGGGAATAGTCTTTGTCAAAACTCATCTGCCAGAGACAGTGAAACAGGCTTTTTTCTTCTTCTACATGCTGAACTCCATAGGGGAAAGTCCTCCGGTGGTGCTATTGAGCCTTTGATGACACTTGCCATTTGTTTTGCAGGAACACCAGTGCGTCTTTCACCCCCCCTCCCCCACCCACTCACACTGCTTCATTTGGTTTCTCCCCGCAGACGCATTTTGGCTGCTCAGAGTTTCATACACATGGTGATCTGCGAGTTATACAGCTGCTGTTTTCGGTACTCTGTGAAGAACGGGCGGGGGGGGGGCATTTGCATTGTTCCGATGTCCCACTCTCACGTCGCCTCCCCCTCCTTGGGAACCCTCACCCCTACTCTTCTCCGTTCTCATCCATTTGCCCCGTCAGAAGTGCCCCCTGTACAATTGTTCCCTCCGTGACCCCCACCCCCCCCTCTGCAGACCCCTTTTTGCACAGCCCCTGCGATTTCTTCACCTCGGCCTACATCGAGCTCATGCGTTAGGAATTCTCTGGATACTCGCGAAAACAGGGATTGTACTTTGTAAGCTGCAGAGATGCCATGGCGTTAGAATGTGCGAGAAGGAGTTACATGATGAGCCACATACATGTTCAATTAATCCTCAGCATCACATAGAAAAGGTTATATTGTAGCACTGGCGGGACGCATGTCCCAGCATGCCCTGCGTGCAAGTTGTAAATAGCCCTTGAATTGTTGTTATTGTTAATGGTTATATTTCCTTATTGTCGCGTGTGTGTTTGCCCGTGTCTTGTATGTACCCTGTCCGATCCTTATGTGTAATTAGCTTACGCAAATCTCCCACCGTGTGTGTATCTTTCAGTTCAGCGCCTGACAACCTCGTGTTTCCTGTGTGTAACTGGTTCAGCTCGTTGGGTACCTGATGTAGTCCTTTTCGGGACTGCTAACAAAGACCGTTCTCCCCGGCAAGCGAGTGTCCATGTTTCTCTATGCTCTCGCGATGCCTTGGTCCGCCAGAAACCACAATATGCTCTGGAAGAAGAAAGGGGTGGCAACAGGTGGATGGACCAGCAGTCACACGAGGGCTCAATTCCTACAATGATCGTAGGTCAAAATAAGTAGCCACATTCATGGATATGTGACCTAGCAAAAGCCTTTAGGTCAGATCTCCAGGGACCCAGGGCTTGGTCAGCAGGTAGAGGAAATGCCAGCATGACAGAGAACACGATACTCCAGTATCACCTCTGTTGTGGTGAGTTACAGGTCCTGGTGTAACTTTCCTCTGCAGAACAAAGCCACCTCTGTGCCTAAACTGACATTCAAAACCATTAAAACTGTGATGATGAACAGCCCGTGATTGTCTCTGAAGGTCAGGCATTCAGATAAAGAATAAACTCTGTTTTGGGGCTCGTCTGAGATGGATGTTTAACTCCACCAAGATGATCAAATGAAACTGATCGTGTCCTTAGATTATGTGAAGGGCTCATACATATTGAGTGATAAAAGAACATTACGCAACAAACATCTTTAATATTCTTCAAGGGAATGTACTTTAAAGATTGCATCAAGTAAGGAAGATTTCATTGGTTGCTTCTGGTAATGTTAAATCTTTATTCTGATATCCATCCATCCATCCATCCATTGTTCACCGCTTATCTGGGTTCAGGTCAGGGCATCGGTCTGAGCAGAGATGCCCAGGCATCCCCCTCCTTAGCCACCTTCTCCAGCTCCTCTGGGGGGACACCAAGGCGTTCCAAGGTGGACAGAGAGATATAATCTCTCCAGTGTGTCCTGGATGTGCCCCGGAGCCTCCTCCTGGTTGGAAACACCCGAAACACCTCCCCAGGGAGGTGTCCAGGAGGCATCGTAGTCAGACGCCCGACCACTTTACTGGCTTTTTGCTCTTTTTGATGCTGAGGGGCAACATCTCTACTTTTAGCCCCCCCTGAGTGTCCCAGCTCCTCACCTTACCTCTGTGGGCGTTTTTCCACCGCACCAGGTACCATACTTTTGGTACATCGAGAAAGTACCAAAAGTACGGTACTTCAAGGTGTTGATTTTCCACTGGCGTAGAACCTAGTACCAGCACCAAATGACATCACAACGCGAGGCAGGGTATTTTGTACTAAATTTGAAAAATGGCTGTAATATATTATACGCCCTGGAGATGTGCAATATTAAGACCAACATCACCTGTTATACACATACAATTTTTACATCACTTGTCAGCAATTTTAATAATTATTAATTTTATAGATTCTTATATGTTTACTAATCAGTTTAAAGTTTTACCTCCGCTGCTTTTTATGACCGCTGCTTGCGTTCTTCAAGACAATCGTAATTCTTTTCATCCTAGCCATTTAAATCACTCGAAGACGGGTTTGTGAGAAATGTATGAACTCTTTTTTTTGTTTTATAAATACCCCAATATTCGAAGGCTGAACACAACCGTTTATTCTTAAAGTGTAATTGAGGTGCATTGCCCTCTAGTGGTAGAAACAAGCATATCACTATATGACGCGAACATGGGCAATGATTGCCTCAACAATTAAAACGTCCGTCCGTCCATCCATCCATCCATCCATTCATCATCCAACCAATGACTTATTCTGGATATAGTTTGAGTAGAGGCCAGTCCATTGCAGGGCACATATATACCGCACAAAATGAAAAATGAAGACAGCGATTAATCTAAATGCATGGACTGTGGGAGGAACCGGAATACCCAGAGGAAACCCACTTGAAACAGGGAGAACATGCAAACTCCACATATACAGACAGTAGAGCTGAGTTTCACACAAACACCCCCGGAAGTACAAAGTAACATCGCTACTCTCTGCGGCACCGTGAATTATGAATGAAATCCTTTATGTGCCATTTGCACAAGTACATGCACTTTGGATGCTTCGTTTCTCATATCCCATCATGCTCTCCTTTGAGACAGACACACACATATACAGCTGAGAGGGTGCCTGGGGTCCGAGTGCAGGGTCAGCCATGTATCTGGCATCCCTGGTGCACTTTGGGGGGTTAGGGGCCTCGCTCAAGGGCCCAACGGGGATGCCACTGTTCTGCCAAGGCTCACTGCCACTGAAAGGAATGTGCAGTGACATATTGTGTAACTGTACAAATAGAACTAACGTAATACCAACAAAAGGTTTGTATAATCTGTACATATGGATCATTAATTTATCATGAAACAAGTCTGACAATGTTGTAGCAAGGATTCTATTTTTCAAACAGAGCTGAGATATTGTGATGTGTTTGACGTGCTGAGAGATTCCACTCTCCCAATCCATACATTAGTCACTTTTTTTTGCATCGATAATAAGACCTTTACATGTTGCTTTTCAGATTTTCTAGCCGTCTGAAAGATTTTCCATTTTTCTATTCTGCTGATGATAGTTGCTAGAAAACAACTTCATATATATATATTTTTTATTTGTGTGTGTTTGGCACATGCTGTGAAGATACTTGCAATCAGTGTCCATTATCATGATTTTATTATGATGATGGAAATTGCCTGATCAGAATTACATACTTATTTCCACAAAAAAAAAATATTATACATAGCATTAAATAATGTTTCACTATCTAAGCGGGGCATTTTCTTTTCTATTCATGTGCTGACTGGTACTAGATTCCTTCCAGAGTACTGGATTCCTGTGCCCACTGGTACTAGATTCCTACCCAAAGTGCTGGATTCCTGTGCCCACTGGTACTATATTCCTTCCAGAGTACTGGATTCCTGTGCCCACTGGTACTAGATTCCTTCCTGAGAACTGGATTCCTGTGCCCACTGGTACTATATTCTTTCCAGAGTACTGGATTCCTGTGCCCACTGGTACTAGATTCCTTCCAGAGAACTGGATTCCTGTGCCCACTGGTACTAGATTCCTTGTAGAGTACTGGATTCCTGTGCCCACTGGTACTAGGTTTCTTCCAGCATACTGGATTCCTATGCCCTCTGGTACTAGATTCCTTCCAGAGAACTGGATTTATGTGTCCACTGTGATGTTTTTGCCCAAATCTGTACAAACATTGACCGCTAATTGCTTCTACCTGTATGCAAATTCAGATTGACATATAGTGGTAAAGAGTGAAAATAAATGTTTCTTTTTCCATTGACAATCACCATCATCATCATAATCATCATCATCTTCTTCTTATTATTATTATTATTATTATCATTAATAATATTATTATTATGCTCATTTATTTAATGCAGTGCACATGTTCACCACTGAGAAGTGCTAGAGCACTATATATTGCATTCAAAAAACAAGAATCTCCTCTTGGCGATGTAGCGAATGCGTACCTGAAACACTCTATGGTGTTGTTTTATTCAAGACTACCTAATTAGTACCGACAGTGACTTATTTATGCAGTTTATAGGTGGTGTAAGTGCTACTGTTTTAATAATATTTTTATATACCGCCCTGGGAAAGTCTTGCCTCAGACAGAAGTTTAAATAATCAAACAAACAAACACATGTGATATAATGATTACATCAGCATGAAGGTAGAGCTGTAACTCAAGCAAGTCTGTGTGTTACTCAAAGTTTGTATGTGTGCATTTGTGGCCATTTCTATGTGTGCAGTATGCATTTAAGAGTGTCAAAGAACATATAAGACCTAGACTAGCCATGATGCTGACCAACCACATACTGTCCAGAGCATATTATATATCATTAATATATCATTATATACTAATTCGTCCTTGTTTTCCAAGTTCTTCCATTTCCTCAGAAACAGATAATTTGTAGATACATATTTTTTAAGTTTCTGTGTGAAATAAAGTAGAGTTCCTCTAAAGAACCTAAAATATAGATAGATAGACAGACAGACAGATAGATAGATAGATAGATAGATAGATAGATAGATAGATAGATAGATAGATAGATAGATAAATGAGAAATGTTCCATACATCACAGGAAAAAAAAGTTTTCCGGTATATTTTTCTTGTTACCAGTAGAGGGAGCTTTTGCTTCTCATGAAATTCTCTTACGATTGGAATGTTTTTCTAACTATATAGTGCATAATTTTGTTGTGGTAGTTTTTGCAAATTTTAAATCACAGAGTAAGAATACAACGCAAAATTGAAGAAAGTGAAGCATTCATTACATGAATTTCTGTTTAATTGGTTGATACATATTTACTGACTGGGGCGGCTGTGCCTCAATAAAGATACACCAACAAAAGTTTATACGTGTTGTTGATTTCGTCATTTTTTGTAACTTTTTCATATTTTCTTATATATTTATTTAGAAGGCGGAAGTCACACTGCTTTCACCGAAATCGATTCCCCAGAACTGTGTTTGCGTCATCGTTAATAAAATATTTAAAATTACATTATCAGATCCGATTACCTATTTTTATAAAATCTGATCAAGATAAACAAAATGTTTGATATCATAAAGCAATGCGTCATATAGCCTTTGTTAGACTATGTTAGAAGCTGACTTTAAAATAAACCAAGTGACAGTCCTACAATATATAGAGCCAACAAATGTCTCCAGATTGCGGGAAGCCAGTCAGGTGTCAGCGTATTTCAGCCAGGCCCCTTTAAATCCCGGCGAATTGCTGCTTTTCTCCCATTTGCCTGCTTTCCCTTTCGACCTGGCACGGCGCGCGCGCGCTAACACTTCGCCGCTCGCGCCCGCGCTCGCTGCTCTCCCACAAACAACGACACTTGAGTCTCGTGCGCCCGAGCCTGTTTTATATGCACGCTCACAGTCGCGCGCCGGGCCACCGATATCTGCGAGCCGCGTGATTAATTAACATCCAGTTCATAACCCTCCAAATTAGCGTTGGAGCACACCGGCTAATGAGCTGACTGCGAACCTGGAGGTTACAATAACTGAAGCTCCACACCCATCAGCGTTATCATAGGGAAAATGATCCCTTACATTATAAAAGAAGAAGATGGGTGGGACTGTTTGAAGGGCCCCTAGAGAGAGCGGACGAGTCTGTAGATTACTTAGCCTGGCAAGTTTTTTGAGTGAACTGAAAGGAGGTGGAGGGGGGCCTTAATTAGGCTGGAGGATATCAAGGCTGTTTATGTGCTATAATAAATATGTTTTCACATTATTCCTGATTTTTACATGACCCTCTGAAAACTTGAAAAACTTTAAATGCCAGTTCAAGACTTTTTCACTATTGCCTTATGAATGTGTTTATATAATTAGGTGTTTGCAAACTAAACGAACTGAAAAGGTTGCATGCATGTATATGCAAACATTTTTGTGTGCGAGAGTGATGTGGGGAGGATCATGTATATATTATACTGTGGGGACCAGTGTCCCCACAGTGTGATGAAAACCTGCTATTTTGACATTGTGATAGGTTAGGGTTGTCATAGTTGGGGTTAGGGTTTTGCCCATAGAAAGGAATGGACAGTTCCCACAAGTATATGAATACAAATGTGTGTGTGTGTGTGTGTGTGTGTGTGAGTGTCTGTAAAATAATATGTCTGTTACACTAAACCAATTTATTATTATTTATTTATGGTACTGCATTGGAACTCCTCCTGGAATTTAGCCATCTTTTCATAAATAAATGCTTCTTTAGTAGTTCTTATCTATAGCTATACTATTCCTACATTGCCTTGCATGTTTTGTGAATACATATTTTATAAACTGTACATATGTTGCAACAAAAATTGTTTGAAGATGGCCATTTGAGTCCCACCCCTGCTCTGTATGGGGATTTTATACGTTCTGCCCGTGTCATGCGGGTTTCCCCCGCAGTCCAAAAACATGCAGTTAGGCTAATTGGCTTCTCTAAGTTACCCATCATGTGTGCATGTGTGTGTGAATGTATGTCTATGTGCCCTGCGATGGACTGGCAGCCTGTCCACGGTGTATCTCAGCCTTGTTCTCAGTGTTGGCTGGGATAAGCTCCAGCCCCCACCCCACCCCTATGACCCCAACCAGGATAAGAGCTTAGAAGATGGATGGATGATATAATTGTATTAGTTACATTCATGGGTGGGGGATTATCTGTTTATTTGTGTAATAATTAGGTCTTTTGCATAGACAAAACATGTATAAACTAAATACCTTTGGTTATGAGTTCTGTATGCTGAACATTAGTGGCTCCCAAAATGTCTATTAGACAGTAATCAGCTATGCTAGGTGTCTAAGGTACTCTCAGCCTGAAAAATCACATAATTGACATGTAATAACTGTATTCACTTTGTCCCTACCTCCTGCATGGATGCACCTGCCACGTGAAGGTGCTGTGTGCGATGATGAAGATGTTGGCACAAGGAGGGGCTCAGGTGCACTTGGCATGGGTCACTGCCTGCCGCTCGCAGTCCTGCAGCCTCCTTACCTGCAGACGCCCGCTAACCTCAGCTGCAGAGGCTAAAGCATTTGTCTGCTCGTGAGCTCTGATAATCTCCAACCGTGCCCCACGCATATAACATAAGAAAATGACTGCGGTTTTGGCTGAGGGTCTGAGTCGATGATTTGGTGCATTTCCACAGGCGACGAGCAGATTCATGGAAGGAGCGGTTTGGAAAATGAGTATGTGTAGCGAGATCAATAGGTGGTGTTTATTATTTGAAAAAATATTTTTTATAAAGTGATATTCCTCCAGGTAAACTATGCAAACAATAGCTTTAAAATAATTCTATTCTATTCTATTCTATTCTATTCTAAGCACTGCATCTAATTGCATTCTTTTGAATGTAACGTTATACCTGTACGTTGGAAGCAGCGAGTCAGACTATAGTCACTTCTCTCTTTGAAAAGTGGACGTCTTGCACCCAGGGAAGCCGACGGCCCCCAGCCCCACAGGACTCGATTAAGACGCCGCAGGTCAAAAGTTTTTAATCGGCCACATTCCAAGAATAAGCGCGGGGAGTAATGCTATATTTATAAGATAGTATTTATAAACACATTTGCATATTTCAAGATGAAAAAGTTGTTTGAATTGGGGGCAATTTGCATTCGGTGAAACATATGGTGGAGCCGCGGAAGCCATGGGCCGTGCCTTCATTACCCGAGCTCCGTTTCATCAGCGCCTCGCGCTCCCGCTGCGCCTCCCCACGGCGCTGCCTTCTGTCCCCAAGGTTTTGGTGACAGGGGACAATATGTCCCCAAGGTGAGAATCTGGGGGAACTGAGCTCTCCCCCCCACACACCCCCCGTCTCAACGGAGTTCAAATGATTATTTAATCAGGCTCTCGCTCGGGGGAAAAAGGGGAGCGAGGGAAAGCGCTACAAAGTGGTGGTTATATCCATTTATTGATGCGCGGAGGAGAAGGAGCCCGCAGGTGAGGACTGGCTCGGGACGGCGCATGACAGCTGCTGCCTGAGCATGTGCACGCGCCCGCGCGGTCTGCAGGTACCCGCCGCGCCCCTGACCGCATTTGCATCCTAAGAGACTTTTGCATGGGGCTCTGCGGTTAAAAGCAGCCCCCCCCCCCTCTCCACCCCCAGTTGCTTGC
Source organism: Paramormyrops kingsleyae (assembly GCF_048594095.1). NCBI lineage: Eukaryota > Metazoa > Chordata > Actinopteri > Osteoglossiformes > Mormyridae > Paramormyrops > Paramormyrops kingsleyae. Next base: position 3,154,738 of record NC_132805.1, read on the forward strand.
GTTTTGTTTAAACGTTCGCGAAGGGTCTGTGGCGCCGCTCGCTACAATTACGTGTTTTGACACGCGATACCGGCCCTCTATTTATTTTGTTTGTTTTTTGGCTGCGCGCTATTTTCGCCGGCTCTTGGGGCTTACGGTAGGGATCAGCAAAAATAGCGGAGGTCAGCGTTGCCTCTCAGAGTCTTCATATGAGATGTCATATAAAAGGAATGGGAAAACAAGTTACATTTAGTGACATCTGAATTTAGAGCCACGCGCCTAAAACAGCGTGTATGGGATATTTACAGATGCCAATCCTACATATACGTCCCCAGGATCCTATTTATGTTTTAGAGGCTGATGCCGTAATTTTTTTTCTATTTTTTTTTTTTAGTCTAAACTGACAATGACATATTACTTGCTGCTAATGCTGATTTTGCCGCAATGTGAAATCAGTCAGGACAGCACAGTAGCACAGCGGGTAATGTTGTTGTCTCGCACCTCTGGGGGGGTTCATCGGGTTGAGATCCATCTGTAGCTACATGTGCACGGAGTTTGCATGTTCTCTTGGTACCCATGAAGGTGGCGTCTCGCTGCGGCAGTTTTGTACCCCACCTCTGGCTTCGCCAAGCGAGCATTGTTCGGGTGAACTGGCCTTGAATGAAAATTACAGCCATGAGAAACAATCAATGCAAATGTCTATCTTGTATCGTTTTACAAGTATTGTGATACGTGACCTGTTGTGGGTGGAACCTTAATTTTGGGTCACCGACAGTGCGTTTATCCGCAGTACCGGATATACCGCATCTCTGATTCAACGAATGTTCACCTGAAAAGAAAAAAAAAAATGTGGATGTACTCTGAAGAGTTTTTGATGCAATATTCAAATTAGATTGACTTTAAAAGCTCCTTTAAAAGTCTTCACTAGTTCTTTGGCAGCTCTCACTTCCGGCGCGATAAGTGCCACTGAGTTTTAAATGCTTAAATAACCAATAAACACGTTTGTCTTCGTTAATGTGGAAGCGCGCCGACGATCACGGGCGACGCGGCTCTCCACGCCCCCGCCGGAGGGGGTGACGGAACGGCGACCGGAGACGGATCACCCCAGAGAAGCGTCGAGTCGAGCTGGGTCTCAGCTATGTACACAGAGAAGTCTAAATACTGGTTTAATTAATTCCCTCTTATGATAATGATTTCAACCAAGCCAAGAAATGCACATTTATTTGCCGGTTTTTCACGGCACCCAATAACCGTATTCCCCCCCCGCCCCCCCGCCGTTTAGCACGAGTTAAAAACGGGAGAGAGAGAGAGGGATGGTAGCTTTCTTAAGTCACACATCTTCGAATCCCAAGCGGGAGAAGCATCCAGGCTTTTTAATAAGTAATGATTGCCAAAGATCAGAGGAAACCCTACGCTATAGCGACACAAGTTAAGCATAAGCTTTGATAATGACTGTTAATAATTCATTATGTGTAATTATCCCTTTACAGGAAACCACATTGGTGGCGGGACGCTTTAGGGAAGCTGGCAATTAGCGAAAGGGTGGGTCATCCTATCTGGGCGCTGAAGTACTTTCGTGTAACTCGCCACATTGACCATTGCCGAAGTGGGTGGGGCTCTTGTTGAGGGTGACCCCCCCCACCGCACCACCCTCCCACAAGCAGGACCAGCACGTCTGCACTTGTTGAGAAGGAAGCAGATCCACCATATTTTTGTTTGGTAATGATCCTTTTGTTGTATGCAAATACTTACCGTAGCGCAACGCTAATGGGGGAGCCATTGATGGTATTCCTAAAGATTCATTATTTTTTTCTAATTTTAACAAGAAATTATAAATATATACATTCAGCTTTGGAATATGAAGTATTTGAAATATTTTTTGTACAGCAAATGCTGACAAATTATTAAGTCTGTACTAAGTGGAACAATTTTGACTTCAGTTTTTCCAGAGCTGCGCAAGGGGTCAACGGCGTTGACCTCGATAAGCACGATCCCAAGATTTTTATTTAATTTATTTTTTTTTACTTTCCATTTCCCTGCTGTTTTCTGCCTCAAGAATCGCCACTTTGTTAACAACTTAAACATAACAACGGGGATTCTCGGTGACAGATGAACACAAACAGCTAATTAAGGCATTCTCCCATGTCCAAACCTGAGTTTGAGAAGCTGTGGATCGTCCGGGCTTAACCTCATTCCATCATCCGTGTCGCTGTTGATTTGCATCAGGAGCCGGTGAGACACACACCACGCCCCTTTTCTGGGGTCAATAAGCACCGTCAGGGAATCACAGTACCGCACTTTTGGGCGATGGGCAACCTTCGCTCCTATACAATGAGCAGGCAGTGCTAAGTTGATCATGATGAACATGTGATGCATTTTTTTGGGGGGTGGGAGGTGCCATTAGAGCAGCTGGGGGGACCAGAGCCAGAAATGTAAATAGTTTCACATAGAAAGAAATCATTCTTGTTTCATTGCTGAAGGGCTGAGAGGAGTGACTGAATTGCCACGGATTGCAGGAGTTCATTCCAGCGCCGGGCTGCCGAACCTCGACTGGGCCTGCAGCGGCATTATCTGGTACCAATAAGATCACAATTGTGTTTAAGCCCGGAGAGCTTATGAACCCTAATTGCCAGATGGTGAATATCCCCCCCCCCCCCGTTCAAAGCCGCATTAATTGCAGTGCTGCCCCAGGGGCTGAGCTGAGCTGATCAGTGTGATAGCAGCTCCCTGACCCTGATTAGCCCCCCCGGTCTCCCCCTGCTTAAAAGGGGGGGGGGGAACTTTGGAAGCCCACCCAATCATTTGCCTACGAAGCCACCTGGGCCTGCGTACTGCAGGCCGGGGAGGGGCTGCCGAGGGTGTCTCGCCGCTGACGCCCCCCCCCCCCCCACCACCACCATAACCACCGCCGCCACCCCTACCCCCCTGAACCCTTCCATCACCCCCTTCTCCGAGGATCCTCGTTTACATATCTCCCAAAGATGTAATTGAATTAAATAAAGCTTCTCGAGGGCAGCTGCGACAGCTGCTGTTTGTAGCATGTCAAAAGGCCCGCCACTTTAAGGGCACTTACATATGCTCCAAATTAGCAGGTCAGATAGGCGGCGTGCTTGATGACAGTGTAGCAGTGCCAGTCTGACAAGGGGCCCACAGCTGTGGGCAATTCACTGTGAAAGGGGTTTATCAGAGGCTGATTATACTGAGGCTGGGGTGGGGGGGAGTGCGTGGAGGGTGGGGGTTAGTGCAGAGGTCGCTGGGGGGGTTAAAGACCATTAACTGTCCTGTTGACCCTTCCATCAACAGATGCAACCAAGGGGCTCACAGAGTCATGGGGTGAACTAGTCTCAATATTAGGTCTAAGTGATGAGTAGACAGTGAGATGTGAGTATATCAGCACAGGCTGATGTGAAAGAACAAATCAGGATGCTAAAGACAAGCCGGTCAAAGTTCTCCTCATCGACAGCAGATACCCGTAGCCTTTTTTTTTAATTTTTTCCCCTCATACTAACACAAACTTTTGCTAGCACAAACTTTTGCTACAAACTCATCAAATCCTCTGAGGAAATGTTTATACAAGTTGGGTAATTCACAAGAAAGTGCTGCAGTCTGTTAATATTGTGTGGCTGTTTTACTTAATGATTTTAATGATGTATTTGTTGCACAGCGATATCACTTTGCAGGCTATCAATAGTTTGATTCAGTAATGTTTCCAGGGAGCTGCTGTGAAATTTAAATAATGCTTATCATAGGCTAATCAGCAGCCGCCAACAATTACCTAGTGACATGTCATTCAACTTTTGTTTTGCACTTGTGCTATTTTTGCCCCAGATTGAATGATGTTTATGACAAATGATGCATTATGTAATTGCGGCACTTTGTGCTTCTAGAGGTGTACAATTAAATGCAAGAATTACTGAGATACTGCGAGCAAATTGAAATGACGGAAAGTGCTGGAAAAACATGCACCGAAGAAAGAGAAAACAAAGAAAGAATTCTCAAACAGAATATGGGAAGCAGGCCGCCTATCTCCGAATTATCCCAAAAAGACGGTCATATTGTATTTCCCCTAAAACCGTTTTACAAACTGACAGAGGAGCCGTACCACAGAACTTCAGCCTGCTAATGTGAATATCCAGTGGTTTATGGTCCAGCAGTTTCACACTTTTCCTGCCTATAATAACTGTGAAATTCACGTAGGAGGTGATGGAGAGGGTTTTGACAGAAGGTATCCTGATACCGTTATAGCAAAGGGCTCACCGTCCATCCCGATCAGTGATGCTGCTCAGATCGGTTTAGAGCCACTACCATCACGCTCCTCTTTTGCATATCCCATGTCTCCCGTTATTGGGAGGGAGGAGGACCAGCTGTCGGTTGTCTCCAGCAAGGAGAGGTTGCCTCGCGCTCCGCGCGATACTTGGTGCAGCAGCCTGGCAGATGTGAACATCTTCTGGGCTTTTCAGGTAGTATCTGCCTCCCACCCCCCCCATCGCCGTTTTTGTCACCGCTACACCTTGGGTTGGCAACGGTTGGCATCAATTCATCGCCGCACTTCCCGCTGGGTCACACCAAGCACAGAGGTCAGGAGCTAATTAGAGCGGTTCTGCTTCGTACAGATGTAGGGTGGGGGGCGATTTTACAAGAAGGCGCTGCACGCCAGCCGAAAGGAGGCCTGCCTGAAGTGGCCCAGGACTTCATATCCCAGTTAAAGCAGGTGGGCCTCTTGCAGGCAGCAAAAGCATAGATCTTTATCTGAAATCAAGTACCAGTCAAGTGCCAGAAGAAGGCCTCTCTTAACATGAACCGGGCAATGAGAGCTAATGCATTATATCGCTCACTGGTCTTGAACTCCCAGCACAAAATTAATATAAAAGGGACCATGATACTGTGTTTATCATAGAACATTACTCTTCAAGGCTGGGTTATGCCACACATAACACAAGATGTCTGAGAGAACTGGAGCCATGTATGCGATGAGCCCGTGCGTCTGAGATAGGGCTAACATATACCTTGCAGTCTGAGATAGGGCTAACATATACCTTGCAGTCTGAGATAGGGCTAACATATACCTTGCAGTCTGAGATAGGGCTGACATATACCTTGCGGTTTGAGATAGGGCTGACATATACCTTGCAGTCTGAGATAGGGCTGACATATACCTTGCGGTTTGAGATAGGGCTGACATATACCTTGCAGTCTGAGATAGGGCTGACATATACCTTGCAGTCTGAGATAGGGCTAACATATACCTTGCAGTCTGAGATAGGGCTAACATATACCTTGCAGTCTGAGATAGGGCTGACATATACCTTGCAGTCTGAGATAGGGCTAACATATTCCTTGCAGTCTGAGATAGGGCTAACATATACCTTGCAGTCTGAGATAGGGCTAACAAGCCTAACATATACCTTGCAGTCTGAGATAGGGCTAACATATACCTTGCAGAGATCCTTGGCCACGTATCGGAACTGTGACCATTCAGAGGTTTTCACAAGAGCAGGTAATAGCAACATATTTGTTGTGTCCCAACATAAACAGATCTTAATTTACCCCTATGGTAGCCATGCATTTTACTCAGTGCCCCCGTACCTGTTGGCTCTGCATGGGAAAACCATTGGCAAGTTAATCCAGGACATAAAAAAAAATCACACAGCAGATTATTTATATGGCTCTTCAAATTCTGCCCTAGACACATATGACACTGTAGCAGTGTCTGTAAACATTATTACATTTTACAGTCAGCTACTCATGCACAAAATGTGCTGCAGATCTCCCTGAATATGTCTCAATGACGATAGTGTAGATGATTTTATTATCTTTGGCATGGTTTATCTGTTTATTTATTTATTTTTTTCCCCCTACGACAGATGTTCCAATTCAGTGAAAGGACCATTCTATGTGGTTAGAAGAGTAAAGTCTGTGACTCAGCGGTTTGGTATTTCGTAAAATAACGGATAGGGAGCGACACCAAACAATATCTAAAATATGCATGAGACCTTCCAAAGCCTCCCCTCGCTTTATAGAATAGAGCTATCACTGGTGCTTGTTATCTCTGTAACAACCCCCAGGTAGAAAATGGTAATGATACCACTTAACATCGCTGCACATATGGAGGGAAAATGGAAATGCCAACAGCACCTCAACTATAAAGAAAATCAAATTGAAATATTAATCCACTGATTAATATAACATTATGAGGGCCCATTCTCTTTGTTGTTTAACAACAAAGGGTTGCAAAATAAGCAACTGCCTAAGAGGTAAGGGGTTTGAAAGAGTCCCACGGAGCCACTAAAATCCCTTTCAAACATCATTACGGCACATAATGTATTCACTTCCACAGTGCTGAGATTTGATATCGATGTTTACCCATTTATTTTTTAATTAATGTTCGTTGTTAATGAATTCTTTGATGGGAGGCATTTTGTAAATCATTATCCTTCCGAAAAAAAAATAAATAAAGTCGAAGTTGCCCCCCTAAAACTAGAAAATGTTAGGTGTAAGGGGAAAAAGTTGAAGTTGAAAAGTGGGGTCACTGTTAAAAGTTTGGTTTTTTTTTGCAATTACAGTTTTGTTGCCATAGTTGCTTTTAATTTTTCGGGGCTATAACACAGAGAGTTGTGGCCTTAATGAAGTTCCCGATTGCACTCGCATTGCACTTCTCATTGGCTCCTCAAGAATCCCGGTTAAAACAGGTTCATAGTGAGGACCTTGTGGAGCTTTGTCCTTCCCTTCATAAATATTGATCGTCCGGGATCTTTCGGGGGGCGGAAAGTACGAGCGGAAAGCCGAGGAGTGCAGAATCGCAGCCTGGGATTTGTTTGAGAGGCCGTAGCAAATGTTTACTGCAAGGTGTCCAAACACTCGATAGGCTAAGCGGGTTGGATGGCACGCCCCTCATTAAGGCGAGGTGTCTTCCTCGGTGTTTTGAAACGCAATGACCTGAGGCGGCCGTGTGCCGTGAGCACGCCCTCAGCATGCAGCTCGGAGCGGCTTTCAGCTCTCTGCATCACACCATTCTGGGAGATTTTTCACCTTTGTAATTTCCTTTGCGTAGTAAAATACCACGGTAACAACAACAGCTACTAGTACTACTGCTACTGACACTACAACTATTACTACTACTAATAATAATAATAATAATAATAATAACAATATATTACAGTATTATACAGTAGTAAAACATGCAGAAATGCAGCTATAACACATTATCACATTTAGTAAGTATGAATGTAGTTACGGTCATTATCAATAGGGTCAAGTCTTATGACTCAATAGACAATTTGGGAATTTAATTGGGGTAATTGTTTTTTTTTTCCTTAATTGCTAATTCCTTTATTGACTGATAGGTAATTCATCATTTTAAAAATGACTGCAAACGCCTGGGTATCAGTTACGACATTTTAAATGTAACATAGTTAATTAAGCTGTGATATAATGTGCATTGCTGTTACGAGGGTCCCGTTAAGCACATGGAAGGTTTGATGGGTTGCGGCGTGGCCGGGGAGTTTGTACCAGGCAGGAACGTGAAAGAAGGCAGGAAGGGGACCTCGCCAAGGTGGAAGGTGCAATTACCTTGGGGCCAATGGAGGTGCAACCTCATAGCCTGGAAGCAACATAACTGAGATTAATAATTGACAGGGCATAACTTGTATGAAAAATGACACTACACTAACGCCTAAGGCTTACATTTTACAGATGATATGGAACAGCAATGAGTAAAATAAAAGTACTGAAAAAATTTGCCCCTGCTACTTTTAATGGCTGAAGTGTGAAACGGCGTATAACCTTTGATTTTTATTCTGTTGTAGCGATGTGATCTAAGTTAAAAATCCAGTCATACTGTAACTCTCCAAAAGACAACAGACTCACAGACGACTCTTTCAAAACCAAATTTACATCTTGTGTGTGCAGGGAGGGGATCGCATTGTATGAAGGAAGAAAAACGTGGGTCCCTCCTAAATGACGGATTGTGTTTGAACTACATCACAGATCATATTGCTATTTTGCTCTTTTTTATCCTCCAAGCCGCTTTAAATGGGACCAAAACCATACAGCCTTAAAGGAACATTTATCAAGCCCCCGAATGCAGGCACTGTGCAGATGTTACGCACGTAAATGATTGCTTGCTCTTTCCAAAATTTCTCAACCAGAATTAGGGCTTTTCATGAGCCAATATATTTCACTTGTGATTAATTGCAACACTCAAATTTGGATCATTTCTATACAAGAAAGAGCATTTTTGCTTTGTAAAATTGATATAAAGGAAATGCAAATCCATGGTGTTCTTGGCACCAAACATATGCTGCCACAATGCCAACAAGCCTGCCCCTGTGACAACCCCAGCTGGGGGCTCCTAAGTCTTGCTTTTGGCAAAAGACCTTTTTCCACCCGTTTTGCAAATGATTACCAATTAATACGAGCAGCATCTCATTCTCATCCTGCACCTGTTAAGGTTTCGTGGGTCTCGCAGAGCCCGAGACCCAGAACGGTCCTCGGCCTTCCTGCCCCGCGCCTCGCCGCCGCCCCCCAGAGGTCGTGAGGGCTGCGTAATGAAGGCCCTCCACCACGCAGTTGTGGGAACGACGACAAACCACCCCCACAAACGTCTGGGGGCTTTATCCGTGAGCCCGCTGGGAATAACTCGCCGGTCCCACGTTGCCAGGACGTGAATACACACTGAAGCGTAGCTGACGCCTTGCTAAACGCTTGAACGAGTTTCTACCGTTTTCATGCACCGCGGCCTGAAGGGGAATTTTGGGACAGAAAGGCGTTTCGATGGAAGGAGTTTGAAACTCCCACTTTTTTTTTTCTACTGCGACTGAAGTATGGGCTGCTGCAGTGATGGATCTCTGCTTTCCTCTCACTTCAGGCTGAGCTCTGCCATACGTCCTATGATGGATAGGAAGGTTTAATGAGCTCTTACAAGCAATTAAGTAATCAGGGATGCCTGCTGCTTGCCGATGAAGCTTGAGCGAGCGGTGACAAACGGCGGGCCGTCGCCGCGGTAATCAACGGGACCCGCTCTGTCGCAGGCAGGTTATCCTTAACAATGACACACAAGGGCAGGTACCTTCGTGTTACACAATGCTGCTCACAGACAAGCTTATGTAACCTCCCTCCCCGGCAAGCGAAAAGCGGCCTAAATTCATAACCGCCGGCTAAGAGATGCCTGTTAAAAATCTCTTCCTGCCAGCGCGGCCAGATCCACATCGCCTCTTTGTCCCTGGCAGTGATGTGTGCATGCGGTCGGACGGCTCTCCGTCAGGAAGCCGGGCATGAGGGTGAGCAGAGCTGGGCCGAACCGCGGCCGGCACCTGGCCTCTGGACACACGCGAGTGCGTGAGCGTTCGTCTCGTCCTGAGGAAGATCTTGGTAGAATCGTTCCAGATCCTTCCTTCGAGCACCTTTTCGGGCTCCTTCTCGCTCCCGATCCTGGCAAACGGAGAAGCCCGTTGGCCCTTTGAATTATTATTCACACCGAGTAGCTACTTCTGGATCTGAATTAAAACCCTAAAACAGACTTCAAACTTTCCGCCGCCGGTGCTTTTGACAGGGGCATGAATGAATAAAACAGTCGGGGTGAAGAATAAATACACGGTGCCGCTCAAAATGCGGAACGCTAAGTCTGTCGATTCTGCTATAATACACATCGATGCTGCACGGTAATAACGAAAAATTATTTTCAATAAATAAAAAATTATTAAAAACTGAAATGTTGTAAGTAATATCCATGAGGTTCCATCTGTTTGGTGGAAACGTCGTAGCATTATACAGATTGACGGGGCAAAGATCAAGTAAAGCCTGCAGCTTTGTGATGTGTCAGCTTTGTGATGTGTCAGCTTTGTGATGTGTCATGCCTAAACCTGCCTAAAATAAGACCGTCCGTCACGTAGCTAGAAATTCAGGTCCCCCTGAATTGTCACCTTGGCAATATTGCATATAATTTCTCCATATTCAGGGGATCCTACAAAATGTTGGGTCTCCTGAATCAACCAGGGTACCCAGGCTGCAGCGTCTTTCAGCCATTTCTCAGTACAGCCTTCAGGAGCGGAGGTGGATCTTAGACACACAGGCGTGTCCAAAATCAAATATACCATTTATTCACGTGCCGGAGAGTGCTACCTGAAGGAAGGCTTGGGGGGGAGCTTCGGTGGTGCGAGCCAACCGCGCCGTGCACTCTTGTCTGGTAGGGGGGGTTCAGAGTGCTGAGGGTGCAGATTTGGAGGCCCGAACTGGCAGAGCCGGCGCATTGCTGTGGGGGGAAATAAGGAGGTGAGGCTGTGAAAACCAGTCAGCCGTGCAGGGGAGGCAAAGACTGGGGCAGAGAGGGAACGAGACACGGAGGACTACGGTCAAAGGAGAGGTATTAACAGGAAGAGGGCCATGTCGGGGTAGACGTGTGCAGAGGACTCCACGCTGACCGCTGCTTTGGCCAGACGAGTGCCGGCACTGATCTCCCAGAGCAGGAGGGTTAGGGTGCGGCAGTGAGAATTCGGGGTATTACGGTACATTTAGTCCATTGCGGATTTCGCTAATGCGTTTCCATCATTAGCTTAGCACTTCTGCGCGTTCCCGCCCACTCCGTGCTTCCATGCGAATGCATCTCTGGAATTTGTCATCAAGCACATTTTCACGAGCTGCACCGGTTTGCACAATGGGCAACGTTCTGCACCATGTGAAAAAAAAAAAACACAAACGTTTGCGTGTGTTGTCACTGTAGAACGGTACAGGCCTCAAAGAAAGCAGTGGTTCCGTGTTAACTGCAAACCTGGCTCCGACTTCCCTGATCCCATACAGATTGCACGAGGTAATTAAGATCTAATAACTGGCAGACTGTCTGTCTCAATATTATTACAGGAAGAGTAGGTTAAATTAATAGCTCATCATCTACCCTCAGAATCAGTCATGTTGTTTTAATGATCATAATTCCAACATTGAATCTTAATAATATGACAAGATCTTAAGGGAGGCCTGCCAATTTGTTGCTTCAATGAGAATTAAGGCAAGTATTGCTCAAGTTCGGTCTGTTTTTCTGGGCCAGTAATTGTGTTAGCAGCATGGACTGCTCGAAAACAGGCAGGGAGCTTCAACATTCTTCTGCTTCAGTTTAGTAAATAATTTGCTAAGTATCTGTGTTTCTCAGAAGTATAGCACGACTGTATTAAATTCAATCTTACTATTTTTTTTTGCTACTATTCCTTTCATTTTTGGTTACTTTGCTGTGTAACATATGCGTTATGTTACAGGTTACTACTTACAAATTTCATTAATTTACTCCTTAACAATAAATGGCTTGCGTAACATTTAATTTTTTTTTTTTTAAAGATTGTGAAGAAATGTGGTTTTGAATGCTAGTTTAAAATAAAATCTGACAGTTGTAGTACATTTATCTTTCAAATCACTGTTTTCTTCAAGTATTGATTCCTCTTAAATATCAGTATAATTATAACTACTGACAACAGTGTCTGTATTATGGGAGCATCGCAGGGAATTCTGGGAACGATAGGACACTGGGTATATTCAGCCTTTAGGTTGATTAAACTGATTCCTGCAGCCTGAAGATTATCAGCTGATATGAAGTTACAATTAGAATCTTTCCAATGCTGTAAATATGGAATAAATCTTAATGAGTGAAAGAATAAAAAAGACAAAACTGATTTAAAATTTCATTTACAGGTGCTAAAATCAGCAGAAATCAGTGATACTTTGTACCAGGAGGAACAGTTAATGACACACGAAGGTTTAGTGTAATGCATTGCAAACCTTTGTGATAAAACGGGAGACTTTGCAGTGATCAGAGACGTTCTCAGCTGCAGTGAATGTGGTGAAGGCTACAGCTGTCATTCTACAGGAAGCACAACATGCTCCTCCAAGACAAACATATGGGTGTGTGCAAAGTGATCTGTGTTCATCGTGCACATCTCCTCCAGGAACCCGTCCCCCGACCCCCATCCCTCAGAGCCTGCTGTGGGTGTTCCAGTGGTCAGCATGTTTAATCTGCCCTGGGGCTCAGAGCTATCGACGTGTCACTGCAGAGGGCATTGATGTGCCAGGAAGGGTCTCAGTACCACCTCCACAAAGTCTGTTTCACGGCTCGTTCTTCTAACAAGACGTGATTTAAGGCTGAATTGCTAAATGCCTGATAATACTCGCTATCAGCTGTGTAACCGCAGCTTACAATTCAATAGTACCGTGACCTTTACTCCTCACCAACAATGACAATTATCTAACAGAAGAAACTGAAAAAAACTCAATTTATTCTGGCTTAAAGTGCCTTAATAAAATCGTGTCATAAGAGTACTAATTCAAAAAGACTCATAAAAATGACTTGTTTTACTGTGTGTATTATTTTGACTTTAAAAGTGACTTAAAACAGTACTTAAATTGTACTGTATTTCAAAGTAATTAAATTGTACTATACTTACAAAATGCTATACGGTGTACACAGCATATCATATGGCAATACAATGGAGTGTAGTACTTTCACCTATAAAAAAATTACTGCAAACAAAATAAACCTGACTAAAACTATACAGTCTAACAATTACATCAAAATTTAGACTCACAAGTTCCAAGGAGAAATGAGTGGTTTTTGGAGGGAGAAAATGACACCCTAAGGTGTATTTCCTGAGGGGGGGGGGTCTATTTCTGGGGGAAACGGCGACTGTAAACAGCTCCCAACTAAAGGCCGCTATGGGACAGATATGGCAGAGACAGCAGCAATAATAATAAAAAAAAGACGGCATTGGATGGGGTAAATAGTGAATAGTGTTATGACTTCCCGCATTGTCACACTTACATGGCACGGGGGGGGGCAGGCAATGTGGGGAGCGAGCGCGGCTGGAACAATGGTGATATAAATCGAAATCCATCACAGCATCCGATGTGAGGTGTGGTGGTGACATGGTGCAGCCATCGCTGAGGCCTGGGGGGTTGGGGGGGGGGGGGGGGGGGTAGATGATACACCCACCCGGGGGGTGTGAGTTATGAATGGGCTGATTGTAAGTGGTGAATGGCTCTGTAAAGTAGGCATTAAACAACAAGATGCCATGTGTCCTGTACCCAGACTAGTACCCATTAAACCAAAGGAGACCTGCACTTTATTGTCATTCTCAAGTTTGTGTAACTTTTTGCCATACAGATAGTATGAAATATGATATACATATACTGCTACATAAAATTATAAAAAATAAACTGTAACTAAACTATGAACTCAAGGCTCAGGTTTCTGACATAATTCAAAAAAAGCAACTCGCCATGCATTGTTATTCATAATAAAGACTGATTTGTCTGATTCGTCTGATTCGTCTGATTTCTGTGAACTTTTCTGACCCCATTTAAGCCTGGAGTTCACCATTGTCTTTCAGCAAAAATGTTTAGTAAATATTATTTATAAATGACACTGTCTGCAGGCGTTTTGTGATGAATTGGAAAAGAATACTTGATGTTTCTATTGCACTGACAAAATTAAATTATATTTTTTTGGTATTGTTGGTTTAAGAAATCACAACATTCTGCATCCCTGTTAATATTTGGATTCATTTTCCCCTCCACCTGGGCTTCCTTAGACATTATTATATGCTGCCTGGACACTGATACAGATATTAATACTATTATTTAGATTTTATGTATTTAAATGATTGACACTTTAATTTCAATGCCTGTGAGATTGCATTCACTTTCCACAGGGCCACTGCAATATTTATAAGATTTCTCCATCAAGATACTTATAAAATAATAACACAGGCCAGACTTAGAATATGGCCCCAAATTGGCCCCAGATAGTATGATTTTAATTTCTTCCTGCAACAGAACATCAGGTTAAATTTTGACTCCAAGGTTTGATTTGTTCTTGGTTATCCAGGTGCAAAAATGATGTATGCCACAGGAAAATGTCTAAATAAAATAAAATAATATTTATTTCTGAGCATGGAAGGTTTGCTTACAGCTGCATCAGGTGCGTAGATGTGAAGAATATTAAAAGTATCAAAAGCATTTAGTTTTCACTTGCACTTGCATCTTGCAAGCCTGACTCGCATTAATCCTGAAGCCATTGCTCTTGCGCTGTATCAAAAAAGAACAAAAAAATAAATACAAAGAAACAAACAAAATGTCTGATTGTCTTACACGGACACTGCTCTGTGTATGAATAAGCCTCAAAAATTGGAAACCCAAAATAGGCCTTTGCTGAAGCAGTCAAATCGTTTCACCCCAAACAACAATTGATCAATTGTAATTACCTGCCTGCGGATTAGACTTGTGGTCTGCCATGGCCCCTGAGGGGCTCTGACAGAAAGAGAGAGATGCAGTAACAGGTAACTCCGTAGGACAGAGAGGAGGAGAGAGCTTTTAATTGCTTTGTGCAGTGTGTAATTGAAGGTTCAAGTGTGTTGCCGTGAGGAGTGTGACTCCACTTGGCCTTGTCTAATTAATCCTGTCACACGAGCCTTCTGCCTTCAATTTTCACATTTCATTCTCATTGTGAGGTGAGAATAAAACTGGAAATATACGTTGGTAACTGTATGCCTCTTACTGTGCCAAATGCACACAAATAAAACAATATGGAGGATAGCCCTGCTCAAATGTGTCCATTTCGCTCAGAAAGTCAATTTCAAGGATCTGACACTCTCAATAAATAGCACAATGGGAACAAAGAGGAGCCCTGGGATATATCACTGTACAGTTTCTCCTACTCAGTGCTGGGGTGGGTCTCCGTGCGCAAATTGACAGAGTACACAAGAGATTTACCTCGGTGACTGTCACAAGTAAGTGTTTCTGAATCATTTGTTTCACAAGAGACTTAAAAAAAAATTACAAATGAACTGAGACCCATGGAAATTCACCATATCCACATGTTTGCATTGTTAATGAATTTATCAAGTGGCTACTAGCTTAGCAAGGCATTATGTTGGATATTATGCCAAGAGATGACACATCTGAGATCCCACATCCACCTCTACTAGCACTATGGGGTTTGAACATACTTTTGTACAGTATGTATAAACTAATTGAACCACATCCATGTTCCTTTATTGCAGCTGCGGTGATCAATTTTTTGACATCTATTTTTTATCATAACAATACAATTACAAATGCTAGTTTGCTAGGAATATACACCCAAAAGGTGTTAATTTTTTGACAGTCCACAAACCGTTTTCTAACACAGTTCCAATGCAGGTAATGTCTTTCCATCATACCCCGACCACAAAATGAGTCAAATCAAGTAATTAACTCCACATGAATCTCACTGGATGTTCTCTAAACTGTTTCGAGCATTTGCTTCCTTTTTCTAAACTCTTCGAACAGACTTTATTAGTCGCAAGTTGCATGACGCAGAAACAGAAAAGGGCTTCTTTCTTAATAATTAATAGTGACTTTAATAGTTAATAGTGATTTCAAGACATTTGGTTGACATTTGGTACAGAGGCACCAATATTTATTTATTCGTTTGTTAATTTATTTTTTTTCTCTGTGTCTCTTGGCGCGCCCGCGCCCGTGAACAGCAAAGCGGAGCCGGCGCCCATCGCGAGCTCCGCTGGCACGGGACGGCTCGGCGACGCGCGGCGCGGGGCGGCGCGGCGCGGCGGCAGCACGCGCGCAGACCGTCCCCCTTCTGTTCGCGGAGCAGCCGAAGATCGCAGACTGCACCGGCGCTCGCACTCCACAATCCTGTTGTTGTTGTTGTTGGACGCCAGCCACCGATAGCGAGCCAACCGAGTTAACAGACACTTCCGTTCATCACATAAGGAACCATCTGTTTAAATGTGAAAATAAATAAATAATGCCGTTTCTATACCACACCTTTCCTCTCTCTCCCATCCCTGCGTCACCACGGTTAGCAGTATCTTGCTATTATTTCCGCACAGCATTTCTGGTGGCATTCGTTTCGGTTGAGAGTGTTCACTTTTAATTCAGTATATTTTAAAAAGCTCTTCTTAAAATGCTATGCCTATCCTTTACTAATTTATTAAACACTCTGTATTAATGACGGTAATTGTTATTTGTAAGAATTATAAAATAGTGTTAAAGATGTATAAAATGTGTTATATTCATTCACCGTCCATCCATCCATTCATCAACTCATTTCATAATTTCGTCACATGGACACCATTAGACGGAGCATATTTTGATCAGCTTTTTTTTGTTAAATTGTTTACAGACAGGCTTTGTGTAATCTGTGAAGTTCTGTTTTTGTTTTAAAATCCACTATATTTTTATTTGTAAGTTTTTATCTTCAGCGGCATTTACCTCTGAAAATTCATCTTAAGACAAACCACCTGGATTTGGGCTGGGGGGTGGGGGGGCTGGCCGTAGACAAAAGGCCTTTGAAAAAACATATTGTCCTGGCTTACACACCCAGACCATCTCCCTTCTGCAGCCAGGACTTGACAACAGGGGTTTTGCCTAAATTAGTCTCCACTCGAGTGACTTTACGAAGGGGCTGGGTTACTGCCTTTGTATGAATCGGGATCTTTTTAAACACAATCTAAAATGTAATTATTGACTTAGAATTAGCCCATTACAGTGTGTAGAGTTGTCTGGTAGCATACGATTCACAATATCACACAAGCTTTTTGTCGCCGGCATGGGAAGTCGGAAGAAAGACCCTCTTGTTCTCTGTGCCCTGCAACTTTGTGCCTTTAAAATGGAAATAAGTCGCGTCTTTGTTTCAACTGTTTATTGCGCCGTCTATTTCTAGCGAGCCTGCTAAATATGCGATCCAGTGCGCATTTATGGGCTTATTTATTCTTAAATAATATCAAGCAAATATGCATAAGTAGAACTTAGGTTTTCCTGTACACTTTTTAGAGATCAGTTGCTAATTATAACGCTGGTTTTAATCGATTTCTTTCACTACTACATAAAAAGTTATAAATTGCTAAAAAGATACAAAATGGCATAACACGTTCACCCCCACAGAGTAGCTCATCACTGGGGGATTAAGGTGCATGACTACTTAAAAACTGCATTATTTATTACACTTGACGTTCAGGTTATACATCAAAACAGTGAATCAATTTCTCTGTACAAACTACACATGCGGGGGAGACAACCAAATTGCATTTTTCACCAAAATTATTTCCAATGTTCCTATTAAACCTATTCCTGGAATATAAGGTGGTTACTAATGCGTGTTGGTCTAAATTTACCTCCGCAACATCAATCACCCTCAGACTTCTCAGAGTTTTCAGACTTTGAGCGTTTTAAGCCCGGTATATTAAAAAACATTAAGGGAACGCAGGACTTAACTTTAATATGAGAAATGTCTATGGAGGAGATAAGCTCAGGGGGAAGAGAATCCATTTTCACCTCATGCCTGAAGATGTCATCGCCAAAGCAGTTAGACCTATACAGCAGGTGTGTGACAGGAGGATAATTTTAAGTGAAAATGATCGTTTTTGCCAGCGTCTCAAAGAGACGGACACGTAACGGATTCACAAAGGAGTAGCGCTGACCAGCGCGCCGCGACGCGTCTCAGAAGTTCGGCGAAAGGAATAATTGGCCGAGACTCGGTTTTCCCGGAGTCGTAGACGCCCCACTCCCTCTCAGGTCTTGGGGCCAGCGACAGATGGCTCACCACCTGATAGAGGCCAGTCTAATGTAAGATTCATTGTGCCTGACAGGATATCAGAGATCAAACGACATTGTGGAAGGTGAAGAGGCGCCTCGCGCGCCAGCAGCACCGTGTGAAGCGCGGCGGAGGAGTGGCGCTGCGGCCGGCGAGGAGGCCGGGGATTCTAACGGGCTCCCGGCCGGCGTACAAAACGGCGGTGCGCGATGCTGGCAGACGGCGCGCGTCGGGGCGGCGCGCGGGTGCCGCTCTGCACCTGAATCGGCGCGCGACAAGAATACCTCCGCCGCCTTGGAGGGGAATCAGTCGGCAGTGAATGACTTTCTGAAACACCCCTTAGATACAAGTGTCTGCAGACCTCGGAAATACTATATTGGAGTATTTATGTTGATTTATTTTGTGGGAAGATACATTTACAAATAAATTTACAAATATATATTTAAATAATAATAATAATAATAATAATAATAATAATAATAATTTATTTTTCGTATGAACAGTTGAAACAGCTGTTGTACTCAGCTGTTGTCTTTGCTTTTGTGGCCATTCTTTTCTGACCTCTCTCAGTAACAAGGTATTTTCAGTCACGTGTGACCAGTTTACTGGGTGCACATGCTTTTAAATGCAAACAGTAAATTACACAGAGTCAAGAAGTTCACTTATTGTTTGGCTAAGCATTAGATGCCTGATCAAAGCGATTTTCAATGTGCTTTGTATGTTTGGTGCCAGACGTGGAGGTTCCAGCAGCTCAGAATCAGCCCCCTTCCTGGGATTTTCACACACTACGGTGTCTAGAGTTTACAGAGAATGATGCAACAAACAAAACATATGCAGTCTGTGGAATGGTGCTGGGGTGAAAATATCGCCATACGAGAGGTTAATGGGGGCTGATGAGATCTGTTAAAGCTAACAGAAAGCCACAAGTGAAGAAATAGCAGCTCGGTATATCAGTGATGTGAAGAAATGGCTTCACAGAGTAAGCAAGCCAACATCTACCTCTGAATCAGTCTTGGAGGCACAAAGAGGGCCCTACCTGGTACTAGCTGGGTGTAATATTAAACTGGCTACTAAATGTGTGTGTGTGTGTGTGTGTGTGTGTGTATATACTGTATATATATATATATCCAGCTTCACAGCTTTCTAAACATGGACCATCTGCTATTTATTACTGTTACATGCACAATATAATGGCTTCACCTCACCTGCTTTCTATCTGAAGTTTACTGGTTAAATAGTGTTGGGGAGGGTGATGCATTTCAGGCACTGGTAATGCCTGGGAGCTTACCACTGCTTCTTGTTGACTGTAAATTATATTTGTTGGGTTGGGTGTTTTTAGGAAACTTCAGTCCCTTGGGTGCCGCAGTTGCTGATGTAGAAGACGATAATTGCACGCTATTTCAGGCCTAATATTTTGATAAGTACGTTAAATTGTGTTTCTGGTAAGACAGCCTTAAAAATAACATAATAGCATAATACAATAAGATATATTAGATGATATGTAATGAGATTGGCTATAATACATTTTATGAAAAAATATTTTTGCGGGTGGTTTCTTCATTTAAAATTGTGGCCCTAAATGCAGTATCTTCATTCGTGTCAGACCTATATTCCACTGATTTAAATGACTCTAAATGTACCTGCACAGCTGTACCAGGGGCTGTAATATTCAACATAATCTTGAAGTTGGTATTAATCTCCCTGCTCTACCTCCGGTGTTTTCATAAAGCACTGTTGTTCCAGTGAATTACTCCTGAATGATTTATGTTCACTGGCTCCTCCACTTAGCGACACGTACGAGCGGAGATAAAAACACACTTACAGCTTTTTCGTGGGTAAACACGCCGTATTAAAAGCCAACACGCTTTGGAAGTTCAAACACGTTCGCCGCGCCGAGCGCCTGAATGTCATTTCACTTTACAAATACCGCGCCATCGCAGCCAATCGGGCGGGTGGAGGGAGCAACACAAACCATTTAACCTCGGCAAACATATTATGTCATAAACCAGCAACGTGGCTTAAGAGCCTCAGCAAATATGAACGCGGATGGAAGGGGACAAATAAGGGCCATCGGCGAAGGCCCAGGTGAATGCTGGCCATTGGCGTAATGGGTTTGCGATGACTCAAGGAGTACTGGCCATCTGGTAGCATCGGAGAGAAAAAAACGCCCTGGCACGGGGTTGAAACAGCAAAAAATGACTTTCGACCATAACAAAAAAACCTTGGATGCAAATAACAAGCCGTTCAGTCACAGTTTTCAATACGGTTTACTTCAGGGGATTGTCACACAGTTTTGTGTTAAAGCACAACTGATCACACAAAGAAAAAAACAACATAAGTCTGTGTCCGGCTCCAAACAAATTTGTTTATAAACTCATCCTGCTCTGAACTCTCGGGCCATACCAGCCATCATTTCCCTGATGACACAGAAAGACACCACATATTTAAACGATGGGCGTCTTTGCATTGGATTTCAATGTTGGACTTTGAATAAACCACAGTGATTTGTGTGCTGCTTGGAGCTGTGAAGTAAAGCAGGAGCTGCCAGCTCAGCCCTGTCCACCACAGTTTCATAGTCATTTACAAATATTTGGTCACATTAAAGATTATCTTTATAAACAGAAACAAGTTCTGAGCGTCTCATCTGAATTTACATTGCACGTGAAGCTATGTGACCAGATGTAAGTGATTAAAAATAAATCACAGTGTTTATGGTAGTATTTATGGTGTTCTCTCAATTCCTGCAAAATAATTTCTTAAGTTAGCAACTGATTTTAAGGGTTTGTGGAAAACTGACCCAACATTAAAATTAGCATTAAGAAGTAGGAAATATATGCAATGTCTAGACTATTATGCACAATGTAAAAATATATCTGCGGCCACATGTGAAGCCAGCAGTTCACCTGGGGGATAACTTCAGAAGCTATTGCTCTTTAGATATTTATATCTGTGGTTTAGAGAAGCTTCATACATATCTTGAATTTGTGGATCAGGTGATGTTACTTCAGGGCAATCAAATGTACTTCACAACTCAAAGTCTCGTAAATCAGCCATGCTAGGGATACTGAATTGTTTTATCCTTCGTACTCTAAAATACAATACAAATTATTAAGCAATTAATGTCTTTATACTTTCGTAAACTTATTCTGCTTTTAAAAAAGGACACATATGCTGCAATTTTTGCAGAACCTAACCATCATCTGTATTTATTCTCATAAAATAAAAAATGCCATATACAAGGTATATTTAGCTACATATACATGTTGTTTTCAAAAATGAAAATGTAATGTTGTTAAAGAAAAACCATAAACGAATCTAAATGTCACAAAGACGCTTCTTTCATTAGAAAGTCGGGCGTATTTTCAATACACTATGCAAAACTCACAATTTCCAACCAAAAAGTACTAAACTCAGATTTAATTATATAATTATTATATACCTGTGTTTATGAAAACAAGCAGCTTTGTATCTCTGGCAAATACAAACTCACATAGTTGTAAAAAACAGAGGCTTGACAAACAAATGGACAAATGGTCCCTGCTTCATTTAATTATCTTTTTTTTTTTTTTAAATAAAATACCACACAAAACTACCAATAAAAGCCTCAGTGTGTAGGTACATTTAAATAATTACGAGGAAGAAAAGTTTCATTTTTGTTTTTATTTCTTCAGTTCTGGCTTCCAACTCCTTGATGAACTTATTATAGGTGAATTGTATGGAAATCCTGAATATAGTGTACATATGTGTATATATATCAAACCCTTTACAAACGTCTTGAGTTGAGAAGTGAAAATGAAAGCAGTGGATAGAAAAGGGGCCACACAATGCTGGGGTCTTTACCGTATATAGGATGATTATTTCCAAGCTTCATGCAGTATTACTGAGTCTGTCAGTCGCCTGGCGGCTTTGTCGGAGGAACAAAAACAACAAAAATAACTTTTACATTTATATTCAATGGTCTCTGTAACTTTACATGACAGTGGCAGCACTAGGTGGTCTTGTGTACATATATGTGTATATATTTAGGTATATATAACTGCATTCTTACGATACGCATTTGACTTCTTGTATTTTAAAATCACATCCGCGGGTACAATGTGACTTCCTGTTGGACACACTGCGCTCAGACCATCGGACTTACTGGCTTCAGATTACATCTGAGAGAAATGCCAAGGGAACCAATGGTTTGCAGAAGCAGGTCCCACAATGGGCCTGTCTGAACAATGGGGGCAAGTTGATAAAATTAATGATAAAAATAATAGGGTCAATGCTGTACCGACCACAGTTCTCTGCTGTTTCACTCATTATACATTGCAGATGAATGTACCGTATTTGTGTTTTCATGCTGACATTTAATCAGTCAAGTCCCAGTTCCAAACTAGCACACACTTCATGAAATAAGCCAGAAATGCTATAACACAAAATATGAAAGAAAAAAAAATCCATTTGCTCATTAAGTTCTAATCTTTATATATAAGAAAACAAAAAAAATGTAGTCTTAGTATTTGCTTAATATGCCAACTAACTCCAGGCTCTTATACAGAGTTACCTCAACATCTATAAGTATGTCAATTCACCATAGAAGCATTTTAAAAGAAGCATTTGACATTTATTGATCTGAATTAGTAAAAGAAAAAAAAAACATGTATATAGAGGTTGACTTCTGTGTTAGACGGTGAACAGATACAAATGAAAAAATGCCCCTAACAATCAAAGTTTTTTCACACTTTCTCTGAACATTCTTTTTTGTTTTGTTTTTTTGTTTTTGTTTTTTTTTTTTTTTTTAAGGAATATGGCAGACCTATACAAATACCCTTTTATAAACACGATCAATGATATGAACTTGGCCTGGTAGCTTACACTGTCAGTCCTTGTTGTTAAAGTGCACTCTCCGTCCTGGGATAACAGTGGCGATGTGAGAAGAAATGGGGTCAGAAGGAGCAACGAAAAAATTCTACGTCCCCCACAAACACAGTACCGGAATGGTCCAAGTCGGCAGACGTTAATAGACGTAGCCTTCACTGTATGGGTGGGGGTTGCAATAGCCCCCTTCTTGCACGTAAGCCATGCTCTCGTCAAAGTGCGACAGAGGGACTGTGTCCTCCTCGTTGATTTGCCGCTCAATGTCAGTCTTCAGCACGGGACGCTGATTGTCGGGGAATGCCATAGAGAACAGGGCCTCCGGGTCACAGACGAACTTGTAGACATATCTCTCCCCCGCCACCTTGGAAAAAGACAAAACAGACTCCGGCATTCAGTACAGGGCCCTGTCACGGAAACCAAACAGCTGACATCTGATTCGCGGCCCGTCTTGGGTGTTTTTCAGGTCTCACCTTTTGCATGATCCCCTTCTCGTAATAATAACGCAACGACCGGCTCAGTTTATCGTAGTTCATAGCTGGTCGATTTTTCTGAATTCCCCATCGGCGAGCAACCTAAAAAAAGTTTTAATTAAGGCAGCGTGTAATGTATTCTGGACGTCCTGTGAAAAATGTCACATTTTCAATGAAGGTTTTATGCTTAAAATACATCCACCTTGATAGTGAACTAGCTACTGAATAGTTAACAATAGCAACGTTAATTATCCAGAACTTGATAATATCTTTATTCTGTATTATTACTCTGAAGTTAATACCTTACTGTTCAAAATTATATTTCAATGCAAATTCATACATTAAAATCATTAAGCAAAAGAATCTGAATGAATCATAAATCATGGTGACTGATAATTCAAAACAAATGCCTAGTCTTTTTAAACCAGTGTAAATATTTAACTTGTGTTTTATTTCTTTTTCCAATTATTTCAATTACCATACATAATGGGAAATGTATAAGACTTTTAAATTCCTTATACAAGATGTTGTATTTGATATGTATTCATGGGTAATTTCACACACAGATACACACATATGAGATGAAGCTGACATTGAATTGACTGGCATGTGACAGAGCCAATAAAAGGCAACACAATTAAAATTTACGTCTCATTCCCAGACTTTGTAATCTATCTTGTAAATCACAGTAGGACCATAACGAAGGGAGAGATAATCATACAAGGAGCTTAAAATAAGACATTTGAGCCAAAGAAATTCTTGGGGCAAGGTGCTAAAAGTACCGTATCATTCATCTTCCAAAAATACCGAGCACTTGGCTCCCTTAAATCAGTTAATAAATATTTTAAGCTAATTACGCGACACCACAGAGAGATGCTCATGGCTTGCGGATGCGACACCGCCAAATCTGGCCAGGTATGAGTTACGCGCATCTCCACGATGGCCTGATGTCACCAACGGCCCTACATTCCGAGATTATGTCACCAAATAACCATCCGTTCCATATTAAAAGGAAGAATCGGATTTGCGTAATATAGCAACTCTGAGAGATACAAGCAACAAAACCTCAATTAAGGAGCAGCATGGGCAGCACGTCTGCGGGCTGGAGCGCCGATAATTGGACGTCATCCTGGACGGAGCAGACATCGGAGCAGATGTGACAGCACCTGTGCCTCGGACCACCCACCCTGGTGCCGTCTTCAAGGCCCACTTCCACTTACGCACCGGGGCCGTGTGTGTGTGTCCCTTCATGAAGCCCACTGTGCATTCAGGTCCTACACCTGCCGGGCCAGGGCGGGGGGCTGGGGATTTACAGCAACCGGCCGCACAAAAGCGAGTGCGTCTCAGTCACCTGACGCCATGAATGGTGCCCCTGTTCGCCGCAGCTGACGGGGCCCACCGCGTACGGCCGTGGCCGTGGACGGGAGCCAAGGCCCCACACCGCCAGCCCCCCTACACCGCCAGCCCCCCGCACTGAGCCTCTCTGTCCAGGAAATCATGGCACGGGCCCGAGAGCTGAGGACGATTCACGGCTCCTTTTCAGGCACAAAATTGTCCCCCGGATCATCCAACCCTCCATCGCAGCCGATCCCTTGAACCACATTTTAGGTCTTTTGCAGCTACTCCTTACTACCAGATCTTCATTCATAATTTTCTGGTGTGAGGGTTTGGTTGCAGGAATAATGTTAAGCCCTGCTAGTGGAAGATCAGGCGGGAAATGCGGCCGGTGGGGGTGGGTGTGTGGGATGGTCACCTCTTCTGGCTCGATGAGCTTGAACTCCATGCCTCGCCCGGTCCAGGCGATGAAGTGCGAGTTGGACGGGTCGTCCAGGAGGGCGACGAGGAACTGCCAGAGCTGGAGTGACCCTCTGCGCTGGTACGTGGGCCCTTCGCGGTACAGGCCAGACTCCTGTTTAATGTCACCTTGGGGGGGGTTGTGGGGAGGGGAGCAAAGAGGCGAGTAAATACCTGACATGGCGCACCATGTAGGGAAGCTGCTAATGTACAGCCCAGAATGGTAGTGGTGTGAAATTCCTTCTGGGGGGGACTTTGCCAACGTGCAACGTGCTACAGGACGCCTCACCTTCGTGCTTTTCCGGAACGACGCAGGTGTCATCGTAGAAATGCCTGGCAACTTTGTCGAACATGCAACCTACAAAACACAGACATTTATTACAACAAAAGTCTATGCCTATTATGCTATAACAAGATGCAGTTTCTTATTTTATTTTATTAGCACGAAGCACGGCTTACGAATTACCATCGGTCCTGTTGGTGTGAGCCAGGTAACCTTCTTGTCTCATGTATACAGAATGACAGCTAGGCACTTCTGTGAGGGACGTAAAAAGGATGAGGGAACAATGTTACAAACCGCAGAGGGACACTATGGCCAACATCTTTATGACAGTGTTTCCCAGTCTGGGTCTCGGGGACCCACAGAGATGGAGGGAGCAAAAATGTGGACTGTCTAGCAGGGAGCTGGGAGGGAGCAAAAATGTGGACTGTCTAGCAGGGAGCTGGGAGGGAGCAAAAACTGTGGACTGTCTAGCAGTCTAAATAAAAAACACTGCTCTATGAGGTCAAAAGCTACATTCTTCCCCATGTCCATTCAGCTCAGAAAGGACTCAGTGCTGAAGCAAAGCCTGAGATCAAGTCGTGTAGAAATACATGGATGGAAAATTTTGATTTCATTTAATTTAACAAATCAACATTCAAATGAAAGCAAAATCAACAATCGGGAGTCATAAAAGGCCAACAAAGACCATCTGTTCTCCTACCAGTGGTCAAGGATCTCTTTGATTTATCATTCTCATTTCACAATACTTAGATGCTAAGAATAAACATTTGATCCATACTTTAAAATATCATAACATAAAGTATCCATTTCCTTTTTAATGCTTAAATAGAATACATTGTAGGCACTGTCATTTCCAATTCTGTGCCACAAAGGTAAAACAAAGTCTTAAGAATACATAACTCTCTACCGCTCAATGAGCGACTAGCCCAGTTCATTATGGTCCATAAAGGTTGCCCTGAACATCATCACTGTAATAGGCTGGTAGAGGATATTACTGTTAATGAAATTGCCAGCTGCCCTTCCATCCTCTCCAAAGGGCAGCAGACAGAAAGAGAAGCACCAATATGATCACTAATAAATTCTGCTAAATGCTCGATCTGGGCTATAAAACATGCTGAGAGGTTCTGCTTCCAGGAGGCACGTCAACATCGATACAAGCTTTTCCTCATCTGTGTGACTCTAGTACTGTAAATGAACCCTCCTTAAATCAGGAGCCTATTTTTAGCCCATAGGCTAAAGTGACGGGGGGGTGGGGGGGGGTGGAAGGGGTATTGGAAATCGTTGAATATTTAGACTGGGAGGCTTCTGACCGTGTGGTGAAAAAACAATTAAAGGCCTTGAAATTCAGAACAAGGCGCTGGAAAAGGCGTCATGTTACAGAGAGGCTGGCCAATAAGAAGCATTGTTTAAAAAAAAAAAAAGAATTCTAAACACCCCCAACAGGAAGCAGCTGTGGAGGAGCGCTACATTCCTTCCTGACCGGGCAACTCCGGCAGCCCCTCTCCCCCCCCCCACCCGGCCCGATTTATGAATGAACGCGCCAGGCCTCTGCAGCTCCATTCACAATGTGGCGTGCAGCCCCAAGGGCCGGGGGGGGGGGCTATTAGGGCCAGCAAGCGGGTGACGTGCCTGGGCCCCGGCCCAGCTCTCCATTACACCATCGCAGGAAATGACACGCGTCCGTCTGACCCGGCGCGGCCCCGCAAACCAAATCAGGCGGCTAATAATGCCTTAATTCTATAAACATTCCCATTCCTCTAATGGTAAAAATCTGGTTTTAAAAAGAGGAAACGGCTCATTTTCCACCACTGTTCGAAGGCAATATGGGAAAAAAAATCCGCCCCATTTCCAAATAATGACATTTATCAATATGAGGCAGCTGTCCATTTTTATTCCATTATTTCGACATCGCTAATATATTTAGCTACCCGTTATTCTCGATCAACAATTATTTTGTTCAGTAACCATCTGCAGGTGCCTCCGAATGCAATTATTGCCTAAGAAAAGGTGCAGCGAAGCGCAGCGCACCTGTGTCGTAGGTGAAGTCCCGAGGTTCCTGTTTGATCATCATGGAGTGGGGGTAGCTCTGGCCCACAGGTGCCCCCATCATGGCGGGATGCTCAAACAGGGGGTCTGGATATTCTTGTTTGAACCCCTGCGGGGGGAACGGGATGTTCGGTTCCGACATCTGCCTGTGGTACAGCGGGCGTCCGTCCTGGGACGCAGAGGGCGGCGTGGGGAACGAGTGGCACGGCTCGGACAGCTGCCGTCGAAACCTGGGAGATGGGGGAGAGCGGGGTGATTATCGCCGTGGTTACAGGACAAAGAACAATGGGCTGTCATGACCAAATAAGGTATATTATATATACAAAACAAGTACTCCAAATGATTAAGCAGTGATGGGTCGCGAGCTGATTTCACATCTTCTGTGATCTTAATCTGAAATTACTGATTCATACACGTCCATTTACTCGAAGCACAAACAACGCGAGTCTCTGTTCTCTATTCCCAGCAGCCGGATGCTAGATTACCTGTGGTCCATGGTGAAGGTTGTATCTGGGAGGGGCTGTGAGGGAGGCAGGTGGGGATACGTCCGATCAGGTTTGGGGGTGGGTGCGGTGTTTGGGGAGGCATGCTGGAGTGGGGACACGGGGGTGCTGCAGGGGGTCGCTGGGCTGGAGGGCTTCATTCCTGCACTAGGCTTCGGCTCATAGGCACTGGGGGGGGGGGGGGGGGCGGGGGGGAGGGTGGAGACGGTGGAATGTCAATCAGACAGAGCTGAGTTTTGAGTACGTAGCTTTGACCCTCTGTGACGGTCTCTCTGCGTTGCGATTATGCCCTTCGTCGAAGGACGTGATCAGTTCACGATTTACTAGATGGACGTGGTCTGGGGTCCCGTGGAGACCCCAACATGTGTCGAACCCTTGTTCCCACTGCCTACAACAGGAAGCCCAGGGCCGCATGCAATACAAAATGCAATTCCCACAACATGGATGCCATACAGACGAATGGAAATGTGTTCAACTGACATCCAGTGTGTTATAAAAGCACAAAGACTTCCATTCAGTGGACCCACAAACCCCCCTTTTATTACTAAATAAAGACACGACAAAGAAAAGTAACTCGAACATGGCTTCTAGCAGCAGCCACAGCGTTTAATCTCTCATTCTTCATAGGATGATTAAATACAGGGGACTAATTTAGAGGCTCTGACATTTTCTCCATAGGACTTTAAGCAAATTGTCATTATCATTATCAATGTGGTTGTTTCACTCAAGTGTCATTTGTCTTATAAAAAGGTCTGTTGCTTGCATAATTACAGGAGCATATGGGGAACTAAATGCCACTCACATTTCACAAATCAAATCAATGTAACCCCGGACGTAGCTAGGCAACCGTGCATTACGCACGTTTGTTTTTGCACATTTGAAGGTACAGTTTATTGAATTTAAGGCGCGGTAATTTAGACATAGTAAAGCTGTCTACTTTTCCATTTCCATTTAATACTTGTATTTCGCCACAGTAATGGGCTGGGGGGGCCTCTGTCTCGGCGTGGCCTGTTTACGTGTCCGAACGTCAAAGACTCGGGCGTCGCCGAACGATCCGTTTCATTGGACGTTACCGTCGAAGGAAGTTCGCGATCGGAGGGAGAGAAGCAGAGCAGGGTTTCCATTTTTAATGGCAAAACTTATTATTTATATTTATGATCTATAATCAATTATGATATAACAGAGCTTTCAGTGTCCGTGAGGTGCAGTGGCAGGGGCGTGGCTAAACATTCTGAGCCCCCTGTCACCTTTTGCCCCTGCAATTAAATAATTTCACAATTTTATGTATTCAAGGTCCCCGGTAAAGTCGGCCAGGGCATCCAAAGCCCCCCCCACTCAACACACAGAAACCAGCCACGAGCTGCGTAAGCGGCTGCTATAGACCAGGAGCAGTGACAGAACTATAACTCAGGATTTATATGGGGTGGGGGCCCACCTGATGTTGAACAGGCACTTCTCCCCATAGCTCAGCTTAAAGGGTCGGTCCTGACTGCAGGCGTGGCTCAGCTCCAGGCAGGGACTCTGCGACTCCCGCTTGATCTTCAGCTGCAGTCCGTGGAAAGCCACTACTGAGGGGGGGGGGGGGGGGAGTGCAGGTGGCGGGCGAGAGGGCAGGGCAGGGCGGGGAGGGGAGGGGGCCGAGGAGGGAGCAGGGGTCAGGAAAAAAGGCGGGGAGGCAGGGAGAGGGTGGAAAGGATTAAGAGGGATTAAGGATTATTCATTCCCTGGCTAAATAACAACACTGTGGCATTTACACAAAGAACGTCCCCCTCAGGCTTCCACATGACAGGGCACGAGAGGACAGCAATACTCATTGTGCAATGTGATTGGCTTAAAATAGCATTTGTGTTGCGGTTACAAAACGGGAATGTGCTCCCAAAATGCCCCAAAGCCCCCCCCGGTGACCTCCTCGACGTCCCAACCCCCCTTTCGGGAGCTCACCAACAGCAGAGGTACCATCGATTCAGGGATCGTCACTTGCCGTTTCTAGCGCATTCAGACGGCTGTTAAGTATCAGACGATTCCCGATTGAGTTTTCATCATCTGGGGTCGTGATCGATGCTAACGGGATTAGCCGCGCCGTGCGGCACCCCGGCCCACCGACGCTGGGCTCCAGGGCACCGTAAATAGGAGGCTAATGGCACCGGAGCACTAGTAGGCCTCAACTATGCTGCCCAGCTCCAGACACCAACTGGGGCTTCCTTGTTAATGAATGTCGCGTTAACGGTAAAACGGGAAAAGCCCGTCTTTCAGTTTAAGGCTAGCACCTACCCAACGAGCTTCCATTATTAAATTTTAAACTTGTTGTAGCAGCTCCAGGAGTCCCTAGACGCTTCTGCTTATATGTGTACCTCTGTACACCCTAATGACAATGAAGCTGAACTGAATTTAAAATAAGTGTTTAATTTATTTGCTTTTAAGCATTTGGATGACGTTTTTTTTTTTTTTTTTTTTTTTTAAACATTCAGATCTCCTTACCATTATGACCAATAACTTTAATTTATTATGCACCAGTTTCCCAAGTTTATAACTTACAACTGTTAATACGGTGAGCTTAACATAAATCAATCAAGAATATAGAACTTTCCAAAATCTAGGACTCCAAAACAAATGTTTTTTCACCCATTAATTATGGAAAAAAAAAAACATGCAGTTCCCCCTTAGGAGTTAACTGACCCCCCCGCTGATTCCCTCAGCCCTCATCTCTTTACAGCTGGGCTGAGCGCACAGCAAAACCAAAAACACACTAAACAAACGCCTCTGTTGTGGGATGCTCCATAACTCGGGGGCACTGGGGAGTCAGGGGCGAGGGGGGGGGCAGGATGTTTTTTCTCCCCCCCCCCCCCCCTCCCGCTTGTCCACATGCTAAGCAGATGCCTTGTGAGACGGCCGGCCGGTGTGAAATCAATCTGACAACATGACATGCGAGCTCTCTGTCTCCCGAGACACCGATGTGGGCCGATCGTTTCAAAGCGCGGTGATTGTTAGGGCTCCTCCAAGGGCCGTGACCTTTACGGGTCAGCGACGAAAGGTCAAAAGAATACTTCCTGAGGAGATTACCCCCCCAACTGTATTGGGTTAATTAGCTATTCCTACCAGATCAACCCAGGACTAAATTACGAATGCTAAATAAAACAAGTGTATTCTGTCAGGTACATGATAAGGCTTCTTTGAGTTCTTGAATGTTACATGGCAATGCTTAAGTTATAATAAGTAAATAAATAATTGAACTTTCAATAAATACCGAAGCCTATTTAATTCTAAGAAATAAATTATTACAATCTGTTCCTCTACACACCTTCCCAGTGATCATCTGTAAAAAAAATCAACATTTCCTAATTATTTGCTACTGGAAGCTTCCATCCATATTGGAAGGATGTTTAGGGCAGAAGAAAGTCTTCCCATGTTACATACCAAATCTGACAGATATCTCAAGGACACAGAACCCCTGTGATTGGCTTGTTCTTAAAGAACAAGAGAAGAAAATGGGCAAGAATAAGATAATAAAAGTGCAAAACCACAAAGTCCTGCAAAGGCTGAGTTAGGCTAGAGCTCGTAGTGGCGTTAAGTAGCTGATGAGTCCCATGACAGATGGCAGAAAAACCATTCGGGACCTCATCACAATGAACTATGAAGACCTACGAAAATGCGGAGACAAATGAAAGCTCTTCTGCTGCTTTTTCTGGGGCCAAACCTGGCGTGAAAACACTGGAAGAAGTTCTGCCCACACAAGGCCGGGAATGAGACATATGCAGCTTTATCGCCACAGCGCCGCTCCTCCCATGTAAATGCGAAATGAGTCATTTCACCGTATTGCAGACCGAACAGTTTCTGGCAGGACAAACGCATCCATAAAAGACCCGGAAACGCCAGTATAGATCACACTCTAATGAAAAAGAAAAAAATAAATAAAAGTACAGCGATCGATTAAGGCCTACTTTCCAGAAGGTTCTAGAACATCATGGGTGCAATGCGTCAGTCTGACACAGCTGTCACATATCGTCTCATATTGACTTTCTGTGATCAACACAGTTTCACAAAAAGACTTAAAACTGCAGGGGTGACACTGACCCCTGCTATAAGTTACCGTTGGACACATAAAAAAATTCTGTTTATGTAGGGTGCCTATTACGTATTTATCACTGAAAACCAAGTTGAAAGAAGGAGGACATGCACATACAAATAATGTGTTTTATTTGAATTTTTTTGCAACAACAAAAAAAATCAATAAGAGAAATGCTGCACTTTAAATTGCTGAGGCTAACACTAAAACCTGCCAACCTGTGCAATAGACCCTTGAACTAACCCAGTGAACTGTCAATGATTTTTAAACGACACCACACACACATACTGTACAGCCACCATACTGCAAAGCTAATTACCCACTTGTCTAATCAGTCGTTTGGATTTTTAGTGAAGTGAATGCATTCTCTCAGTACGGGGCACCAAATGTACGAATCAAATATTAAAAAATAAACGCGTTTTTCGTGTATTTGAATCAATCGATAAACGGTCCAGAAGACTTTAGGGCAGAAGTCATGACGCTCACTCGCAAACAGATAGAAGTGTTTAAGGAGACTTAGATGAAAATATAGAGGCAAAAAGGTTTTTCAACTAGATTTGTTATCTATAGCGATTCGCGATTCAACGGCAGTTCGAGAACAACTGGCGGGTTCTATTGCATCGGCACAGCTGAATGGTTACATTTTTACCTTAAAAAAAAAAAGATATATGTCATGGTGGTTAGAAATATTGACTTTTAGTTCCTATGTTGCCTGGCATTGACAGGTGTTTCTGTTAAATGCTTTGTAAGTCAAGCAGGACGTCCATGCTGGGGATGGAGGTGGCATTTCCGAACACTGACCCCATCACATAGCAAATTAAGGAGCATCGTTTGAAACGGAGCCCCCTGGCGATTACCGTTAAGCACTTTTCTCCAGCTGTTCTTCGTAGCGAGAGTGCGGCTTCACCTTAACACCCCCTCCGGTGACATTAATGAGGTCGCAGAAGTGACACTTTCTTTTTACCCAGCGTCGAGTCACAATAATCAAAGAAAAAGAGAAAAATCTAGTCAGCACTGGGTCTATGAAGAGATTCTGTCACGAAAGCCGTGCTCGGATGGTTAGCGAAGGCGTGTTTAAGGACGCGGTTCTAGATCGATGTGCAGGAGGAGAGGAAAGCACTCACTAGCAGAGGACAGCAGCGTTATCCACAAAAAAAGGGCTCTTTGAGAACGAGCATTAAACGGATAAAGTTGCCAACAGAGACAGCAGGTGGGCAGTGCTGTGCCAAGACTCAAACCACCGCAAACACGCTCCCGTGTAAGACAAAAACGTGAGCCGATGTAAACATGACTCTCCCGCCTACTTCGCCGGAGCTCCCTGGGACGAGTGGTACTGACGGGGTGGTGGTGCTAGTGGTGGGGGGCGGGGGGAGGGGGGGGGTGGGGCGCCCCTCCCGCCGCCCTGGAGTTCTCCGGCAAAATCCATATGGGAGGGCTGCAGGCTGGGACGCCTGTCCCGGAGCCCAACCACGCTGCCCTCGCCCTCCCGCCATCTGTTCTGGCCTCCGCATCCTGCTCCAACATGCCAGAAGTAGATCTAATATGGTCAACGGTCTCCTGATACGGAGGGGGCGGGGGGGTTGCGGGGTGGGCCGGAGTGAGTGGCAAGACTGAAGGGCATTTGTGGGGAACTTTGGCGATTGTGTCGTCTATGAGAGATCTGGCCGATGCGCAATCGCAACACACCAGTCAAGAGCTGCCCGGTGCACTTTGAACTCGCAATAATCCAAATGCCAACCGCAAAGCATGATGGGAAATGGACTGAAAAGGTTTTTTTTTTTTTTTTTTTTTAAATGACAATAATCGTCGAGTTGTAAATGTTACAGTCTTAATGGTTTACCGGTGATGCGGCGTCAGGCTTCCCGCTAGATTCTGTAGCTCGCGTGTTTTGTGAACATATACAGTAAAACTCTTCTGAGCTTAGATGAACGGACATCCATAAAAATAAAAAAAAAGAGAGTGTTTATTTCAAGTCCGTTTGAATTTTTGACTAATTAACATGAACATGAGTCATTTACAAGAATGCACTTTTTACAAACCCTCTACACTAAAAAGAAAATTATATGCTGACATTACCGCGCGATGATTTAACAGGAAACAAAGTTAAATCCGTCGGTCAAATCCACAGCACAATTTGGCGTGTTTAGCGCTTGGGCTCATCCATTTTACTAAATAAATAAAAGTAAATAAAGTAAATACCATGTTTACTAATTTCACTCTCATTTATAATCAATAATAGCTGTACTGTACATAACGATGGGAACTAACTGAAAATATGCATGCTTTCAGGAACCATATTCTGCCAAGCACTTAGTTAGAAGGTTAACCTGCATCGAGTCAGGCATTTCCTACATTCGACAGACCCTCGTGCAGACAGTGAAACACAATGCCACCATTTGAGAATACTAGCTATAACATAAGAAGATAACAATAGCATATAAGCGAGCAGATCTCCACTCATCCTCATTTAGCTGCCACAGTGCTATGAAAGGCAGAGTAATACAGTTAAGTTAAACTGTAAGGTCTCACAGCTAGGAAACAGGGCAAGAAGGGATGGCTGCAACATATATAAACATAACCAGCTACTGAAACATATCACACACTGAAGGAGTGCTGTAAATTTCTACTCCAAATGATCTGTAAAGTCTCCTCAAACCAGCACTGGGCCTTTGATGGGGTACAGGTGAGCGATACAGACAGAAGGGGGGGGGGGGACTTCCGGGGGGGTCATACTTACAGTTTTCGGTCTGGAAGTCTGGAACAAATTGCTCATCATTGTCAGGGACTTGAG
Organism: Paramormyrops kingsleyae; assembly: GCF_048594095.1. Taxonomy (NCBI): domain Eukaryota; kingdom Metazoa; phylum Chordata; class Actinopteri; order Osteoglossiformes; family Mormyridae; genus Paramormyrops; species Paramormyrops kingsleyae. The sequence continues at coordinate 3,189,096 of NC_132805.1, forward strand.
CTGCGGACAGAATCAAAGGCATTAGAATAGAGAAAGGTGATTCTATGGTACAGGGTTATACCACAATGAACAGCTAGCTAAGCCGTATGGCCACGACCACATCACAGGAGTCTGGTAAAAAAAAACACGGAAAGGCCAGTTTTAAAATCTTTATCTCTTTAACCAAAAGCCAAAGCTTTGTTAGAAGTTTCTATTCCAATGCACATACTTATCCTACTTTTATTTTCTGGATAAGGGATGAAAAAAAGCTCAAAACCGATAAAAGCACAAAACCAGCACAGCCTGAAAAAGGATCGCAAATAGCGATCACTGCCGACAAGATATAATTTGTACGTTTCTTGAATGCCCTTCAATTTGAACACCTTGTGGGATCCTTCCCCAACGCGGCACGCGAGAGTAATTTCATAGTCGGGGTTATGCCTATAGCGTAATGTTTCACCTGTCATTCACACGTTTACCTGGAGGATTAATGCTAAGAGAGTCCCCATAATGGGTTCAATTACCTTTATATATCATACATTTACACTTAGAGCCAACTGTTATGTTGAAGTTGAAGAACTGCTAAAGCGAGACGATGGGAGATTTAACTGTGCATAGTCATTAACACATTTATTTATAAGCATAAGACATGTGGAAGCTCATTTTCAGACGTTTAATTGGCAACGCCGCACGGACAATTAACGTGTTGAGGCATGCAGGTACACCCACATCTCCCTTAAATCACGAAGCCAGCACGACCACACGCAAAACAAAAATGAAAGAAACGTGCAGAAATTCGGCAATAAGCCGAACAAGCCGTTTATCAATGAAGGCCTTGATACATTTCTACACATTTAATAATCTGTAAATAAAACATTTCCAGTAACGATTTTAAAGGGAAAAAAAAATTATTAGGAAGAACACAAACGTGCTATTTTTGCACCCATTATAGAATTTAGAATTGCACCCGTAGATGTGTCGTGGTATATTTATATTTATATTAAATATAAATGCAATCATGGTGCAGCTTCCCATTTCCAACAATAAGCAGAAAAACACACGAAAACCCGCTCAAAGTCAGCCGGCAACAAAGTCCGCCGGCTTTTCCATGTCACCGTGGCTACCGGAGATCGCACACGCGGCGTGAAAAGTCGCTGTGCGCGGTGGAGGCATCCAGCCCGTGGCTGAACACGCGGCACGTGCCACTAGCCCACGTGAAGGAAAACGGCACGGGATTTGCCCAAATTCCAACGATCCCGCTTCACGCCATCGTGTCGGGCAAAGCGACATGATACGGCGTTCCCGCAAACCAAGTGGGGCCTGTATGGGTTGGTGGGTGGTGTTCGGTGGGGGTGGGGGGGTGTCTTGGCCAAGCTAGCCTCTTCAGGTTTTAATTAAAACCTGTTCCCCGCACGAAGACGCAGAGTAGTAGGGGACATGAGAGCAGGGGCCAGCGCCAAGCCGGCCTGTCGGATATATGAGTCACTCCAAGCTCTCCGTGAATGGGACAGCTGATCCAGGGAACAATTCCTGAGGACAGCAGGGGGACTGGAGCTCTGCCGCCATTCACAAAAAAAAAAAGGAGAGAAACAAGTGAGGGCCAAACACAGGCTGAGCCTGAAGGAGGGAGCAGAGCACACCCACAGCTTGAATCTGCCAGGACCTGCTTTTTTATGCTATTTTCTTTTTAATTTTACGCGTCTTTAAGGACATGGATGCAGTACACAGTGTATGTTTTCTGGTGGCTACAGTCCAAGTCAGCTAAAGCACTGCATTCAAAAAGAATGCATGGACATTACGCAGAGCACAAAATCCACTATCCAAGAAGATTCATAAAATAATAATTATTATTATTATCCTGTAGATATGACAGCATACTTTTAAAATTCATAACAGTGCAGTACACTGACATCTTAAAGGTCCTGCCATAAACCCAACAGAGAGCAAAACGCAGCCGCCTTGATCTCTTCTTTCTGGGAAATACACCTGTAATGAAGCTGAGACTCATCATCTTCTTAATCCATGATGTCAGAGATTCAGTCTAGAATAATCCTTTCTCTTATTTCCAATTACCTGAACTAATAAATCTTCGAAACAGGTAGTATTCGTTTTTATCTTAATGGACAGGAAGTAATTTATTAAATCTGGAATCCTGAACCACACTCCTCATTGATCTAAGACAGGTAGAATTGTAATCCTTACAGTAATATCTACACCAGTGAACAAAGTCATTTTTCCCTCTGACTGAAATGCTGAAATATTAAAATGATGTCTTATTCTCTGAGCCCTGCGGTATATACTTTATAATCTTACTAGCTCAATGCACTGGTGAAGTATTCCCAAATCTATTTTAAAACAATTTTCATTTTAAAGTCTTAATTTATACTGCTTGCATTTTGAAACGTGCTAAAGAATAGATGAAGCTGGTCTTAGGGTATAAAATATCAAGTTGCCTTTTTCACCTGTGTAACGGTGGGGATGAATTTTTCACATGCCTGGAAAAAGACACAACTCCAAAGACCAGCTTTCTCTAAAACACAGTTAAGCAAATATAAGCGCAAATTTTCATGAAACCATTTTTAAAGTTAAATCTCAGGTTAGTCTCCAAAGGCCCTTTAAAGTGCACATTCCATGTAAAAAGATTTTTAAGGCTTACATTTCCGTTTTTCCAATCTTTTTTGACAAATAAGTTCCAATTAAGCACCAAAAATGTATATAAAGCTTTTGCATAAACTTATTTTAGTATGCTTATTAAATATGATAACCGTTTGTTTAACTGAACTGAATTTTAGCAAACATCATGAATACGCTGACCGTGGAGAGTATCACTGGATAATGATACTATTTAAAAAATAGATATTGCTTGGGTTTTTATATTTAACATATTTTAAAGATCAAGCTGGGATTACACTTTGTAGTAACAGATTAAGTACTGAACTGAACTAAGAATGCACTAAACATTTGACCCTGTTATAATTGTCTTGATTTTTTTTAATTTTCATTTTTAATGAATAAGAATTTTCATATTCATTTTAACATTTAGCATTAGTTGAATTTCCCACCCAGAATTTTTATTATTCATTTATGCATTTTTATTCCAAATACTTTTGCCAATATTTCAGAAACTCATTTTAAGATTTTAGAGATTAATAAAACTAAACAAAACACAAATTACTAAAAAAATGTTTCTAAGCAGATTTTTATATATTACACGTACCTGTGTTTTCTAAAAACACAGAAGCTTATTTATTTTAAAACATCTGACTTTAACTTTCTGCTCTATCCATGGGATTAAAAATGATGGTTCCCAAGTATTGTGAAGAGTAACATTACTACCTGGCCACAGCCTAATAGCAAATCCTGTTTCCCCACTTCAACCTTATATTTAGTATGTTCAGAAGAAAAATTATTAAATATTCAGTCTAACTGTATATAAAGCAACTACATACAAGTGCATGTAAAATGTCATGATAAATTTTAAATAAATCACAACACACACAAACAAAGCCACACTTTCACAACTGAACTACAGTACAGAGCTCCTGCTTTATGCTACAGGACAACCTCAGCAGAAAATTATTCCACCAATCAAGTTCCTTTTATGAGCACGATTAAAAGAAAACACTAAAATTGAGTGTCTCAATATGCAAACTCTGGTTCAGAAATTTCTGAGAATTAAAACCAGCAAAACAGCACATTTTCTGAAAGAACCGGAAGGGAAGACAATCGAAACTCGTCACCAACCTAAACTTCGGTGCTGCAAACAGGATGGAAAAAAGACACTTGCACTTAAATCCTGAAGCATCACGTCTGACTTAGACCACAAAGAGCAGTTCTTGCCATTAGAGAGAAGAAGAAAAAAATAGAAGTGCACACAAAATAAAAAAAATATATGTAGCAAAGGTGGTGGATCAGAAATCAACACTTCTGCGCACCTCAGAGAACATAAATCCACTTTTTTTTTTTTAAAAGAAAAAAAAAAGCACAACAGCAGTGAGTACAGCTGCGGAGCGACGCTCTGGAGAGAAGCAGCGCGGAGAGAGACAGGCGCGGAGAGGAGGAGGAGGTGGAGGCACGCTGCAGTCGCTCTTGGCAAAAGCAGAAGAGACAGTGAGCGGAGAGAGATTTCTCCTGGTAATCTGTGATGACACTCTGTGTAGAGCCTCCTCAGCCTCCCTTAAGACCAAGAGCTCATCACAGACTCTAATGTATGCATGACACACACAATGCTTCTCTCGCACTGCCATTAATTGGGCTACACATTAGGAAAAGGTAACTTCAGGCAGATCTCATCCTGCGCTGCTCTTCTCTCTCTCCCTCTCTCTCTCTCTCTCTCTCTCACCCCTCTCGCTCTCTCCTCTCTCTCACTCTCTCCCCATAACTTCCCATCTAACTCGCCCGGTGACTTTGTAGTAACATGGAAACCACGTACCTTCAGCAAGCCAGGTCTCCTGCAGCTGACTGAGGTCCTGAAAGAGTTCTACGGGCAAAGAGACATACAGACAGTTCACACGGCACGGTCACAGCGAGAGAGCAGCACTCATAGGTCTGCATACACTGGCTGAGAGGCCAAAAGTACTACCTCACAGTTCCGGCTAAATTTGTAACTAAGGGAATCTATAGGGGAGAAAAGCCTTTGCACTCTGTCTCTCTAATTGAGATTTCTAAGCAGTTTCTTGCAGGATGCAGGTAGCCACAAACAAATTGCATTTTGCTAAATGTTAAGAAGCCGTGAAATGAACTTGTCTGTCCCCCCCCCCCACCCCCCCCCCAACTTACCTTCAGTGTCTAGAGCCAGGTCAGAGTTAATGAATTTTCTTTTTCTGTCATTTGCCGTTCTCTCATTACATTTCTTCCCTTGTGGCTTCTAGAAGAAGAAGAAGGAAAAAAATAAAGGAACACAAATCAATTTGTCTCAATGGAATGATTCTCTGTCATGTAGTGCATTTGACAGAAAATGGTTGAAGAAAACTAGAGGTTCAATCATCAGTCTCTCTGGTTTCAAACTTGGCTCAGGTGTTTCATCTCGAAACCTGTCAAAGACAGTCAATCCGGCACTGGATTGTCAGAGTAATAAGGGCTTCAAAATATTTTGGATCATGAGAGTAACAGTACAACAGGAATAAGAATACAAACATTTAGCAATTTTAAACTTATGTCCAAACCTCGTTATTCACAGATTTAAAAAGTCGTACAACTCAATTCATTTAATTTGCAAAGGCTGTTAGCGAGTTAACTTTTTCTCACTCACATTGGTAGTCACGTAAGGCACTTGTTGGTCGCAAAATCCATCCATTCTGCAACTCTAACGTTACAGTTTATCTGACAAGCAACTACAGTCGATCTCCGCTGAGTCTGCCGTCCGATCGCCCTTAGAAGATACAAGGTGGGTTTTAGCAACGGCTAGTAGAAAAAAAAGCATGAATGAACCGTTAGAATTTGCCAGGCTAAACAGCCCACAGCAATCCCATTCACAAAAAAAAGCACGTTAAAAATGACCGCCCTAATGTCAGTGCAGCGATCCTAAAGGGACGGCGCGCGAGGAAGCCCGAAGAGGCTGCAGCTGGCGCGTGCTCTCCTCGCTCTGAATGCGCATGATTACCGCACCATTTATTTACTCTCGAAGCAGAAAAAGATCCGGCTCGGCACTACAAGATACAGTAGCAATGATGGCGATCAACACGTCCTGCACTTACGGATTAGGGACTGGCAAGCCATAAACCGTGCAAAATATATATGCATATGCATATACATGTATGTACTGATGATGGTCATAAACTCGCGCAACACATACGGCATATCGGAGGATCCAGCGGAGTACTCACCTAAAAAAACATGAGCCGCATTCACCCTTAAAGCTTCCCGCAGAATGAAGTTGGAGGGTAGGTGGGTCGGAGCCGCTCGCTGCACCCCGGAGCTCAAAGCCCGGCGCCGGAGCTCCGCTCAGCGCTTCTGCATGGGTTTCTCCTCCCGGGGCCTCCAGCCCAGACTGACGGTGCCCTGCTTCCTATTGGCTGCCATCTCTTTCAGCGGATCAGATTTCCCGATGTCAATCAGCCGCGGCTTTAGGGTTAAACAAACTGTCCCCCGAATAGCTTTTCAAATAATTATTGTCACTTGCAGGTTAACTACCCTTTCGTCGGTTTAATCTGCGGAGCCATCTGCTGCAAAGCACGCTGCCATTAGAAGCTGTTCAATTAGCAATTACACTTATTCTCTCTGAATATTTCGTACCTGTTATAAATAACCAACAGCCAAATCTTAGTATTATAATCATACTCGACAACAACTAATTTGCTCTTATTTCAGTTAAACACATCTATTCTCATATTCAATAGAATTATAAGCGTGTTCGTTTTATTAGCGTTATCTTTTAAAAGAGAATTTAATGAAACACAACGGGGTTGTTTCGCAGATCTATACTTGTGTAACACTATGGTGATGTATTTGTCGCTCTATATATCTTATATATAGTGTTTCTTGTGAGTATAGCTATACAGCAAATATATGGATTCACAATAAGCAGTACAAGGTGCAATTATACAAATTGGAATTTATCGTTATTACTAGTATTATTTGGAGAATGTCGTAAGCAGATTGTATAATATCACGCACATAAAACACAATAGTAAAGCAAATTTCTTATGTGCTGAATGTATCTATTGTGTAAATCGTTTTAAGAATAATCTTTTGTTTGTGAATGGCTTTTGTGTGTGCGTGTTTTTGTGTGTGCATACATGCATCTCACATTCACCGAACCGTCTTCTGAATGCTTTTGAGTCATATGATAAAATAACATTGACATATGCACTAGTTTGGACAATACTGTATCAGTGTCACTAGAAAAATGTATAATTTGGCATTTGTTTAACTGATCTGTGGCACAGCTTAATGAATGAGAATTTAAAAATGTTTCAGATCTGATGACACAGTCATCTGCAATCTATAGTAAATATCAAGATTAGCTCAGTCTTTGACTTAGAATGACTTTTGCCGAAAACGTGCAAACAGTTGCATACATGCTTGCAAATGATTTCCCTGAGTAAAAAAGCTTAATTAATAAACAAACAAATAATTTAACTGCAATTAAGGTTTAATGCATGTGACATCCCACAATATAAGGAAAAATGGTTCACAATGGTATGAAACGACAAAGAAAATACAGCACCACACTCTCTGAATAGCAATATTTGAAAATATATATCACACATTTAATACACAAATAAACTGACATCTAATTGCATGTTATGTATATATTATCTTGCAATGAAAACAAGAGGGCAAGTAACATAGTTCTCAGAGGCATATACAACAGAACCAGTAACAAAACTCAAATTAAATATCAATAAATATCTCCAGGCTTCAAATTCAAAACTAATTCAAAGGCAAGACCCCCTACTAAATGCTTGAAATCCAAAACAATCTTTGTAAACAATGCCAAAGAATCTGTTCCTCAAATAAACCCATTGAAAAACCAGTACAGGATTCTTAAAATATTCATGCAGGTAAAAATATAGGTAACAACACAGAAAATGAACATGAGTGACCCAGCAGTCTGAAAGATATGCTACTGTACGTATGAACACCAATGTATTTTAGAATTAGGTTAGAACTGTGTGGTATCGCCCAAGTCGGACACAAGGCCTGGAACTGATTACATCAGTGCCTAAGTGTGCAAACACAGCACTAAAAACATAAAGTAATAAGACGTGCAGGAAAAATAAGGTTTGCCCGCCGCCTATTGTTTATTGTGAATTATACTGAGGCATTCCCTGAGGGCAACAACAGGGAACAGAGCTGGAACAGAGCAGAGGAGCCACAGCTGGAGACAAAACAGGGGAGGGGGCGGAGATCGGCCCAATGGTTTTTCTTAATAATACAAGCGTGGTTACTATCAGTGCCAGGCCCAATCAAGCACTTTGAATTAAAGATCGGTATATTTGTGAGGGATTTACATTTCTATTGTTTTGTGTCAACGTATGTAAATGTGGACTTTGGTCACAAAGCACAGAAAGGGGCCTCGAAAAGAGACTGAACAAACACTTATCAGTGAAGGTTAGGGACCCGTAATGGGCTTCGGTTGTGTTTTCTGTCCTCCATGCAACAGCATGCAAATTGCAGAATAAAGCATGCAGATGAGTCAATATAATGATTTCTATAGGACTGCTGAGTCAATGTAATTATGGGATTCATGTGGCGTGTGTTCTCCTTAAATATTGATGTATATACAGTATACAGTACGTGCCCACATCCTGGTTCTTACAGGACTATTACAAAATTAATAAAAACAGGCAGAATATTAATGCAGGATAGCATACAAGGTTGGTATTTCTGTTTTCAAATTTGAAACCGTCTTCTTAAAAAACAGGACAGAAATGTTCGGTGGTGGATTAAATCTTAAATTAATGGCATCATAAAAATGCTTCCTGACTCTTCTTCTCTTTGTCATGTTTAAAAAGACCCGAAATATCAAAAATCTCAGGAAATTTTTAGTATAATACGCACATCTGGATCTCGGTGATGAAGCTGTGAAATAATATCTTTGCAGAGGAATGATGGCAGTTAAATGATTATCTCTGACAGAGGCAGATAAAGCCATTTCCCGCTCATCGTAAAGCGCTGCTTATTTTCACATAGAGACACCTCAAAAGAAGCAGAAAATGCAATTTTAAAAGCTTATATTGACACGGTATGTCCGTCTGTGTGGATCAAACAGCAAATAAAACACGGTAACAGAGATACTGCTTTGTAACGTTTTAATTCATGCGCCTACGATACCTAAACTTCAGCATTTCAGAATTTCTGAACCACGCAGGTGGTTATACTGTGAGAGAGTGCAACAGCCAAACAATACAGGCCTTTGAAAAACAGAGCTTCCTCCAAGAAAACAAAATTCTGGAAGAATGTCTATGGGTGAGAGATGCTTCAACATATTACCTTGTAAATACGACCACACTTTAACGGCAAAAGTATTTCCTTCAGAGGAGAAAACTTAAATGACAGGCTGAACAAAAAAAACAAGAGCCACACAGAATTGGCCGTGCCAAGCAATCTGCTTCAGTGAACTGCAGCACTGTGAAGCTTAATTTACCCCAAATAACTACAGGCGGATGTTGCCCCAGAACACTTGCTGCCATCTCCTCCCCGTTTCTCCATCGTCTTTGGAGGATTTCAGCCCATAAATTAACCTCTGTCTGTTGCACAGGTAGAGCCTCGATCTTCAGGCAACGACAGACATGCCCGTAAACGCGATTCCCATGCAGGAGTTTTGGCAAAGGCGGCAGATCCGGAATGGGAGCCCACTTGTTGGGGGGGGGTGGGACAATCCACCATGGCGCAACCCCTCTACTCTCTGCTCTCGCTCCGGGACTTCCGAACGATGGAGGCGAAGAAGCCGCTCTTTTGTGGGGGGGCCACCAGCATGGGCGCCTGGTTCTTGTGCATTATTTCAATCTGGAAGGAGGGGTAGAAAAGTGAGGTGGTTTGTCACCCTCAAATTCACGCTTGTAAACATCAACATTTTTAAAAAATGATTTTGCCTGATGATCATGATGGTTCTGTATCTATGCATGGGGGGGGGGGGGGGGTATTTATGAACACCGTGTCTTGCTGGATAACATGACGATTCACTTGTAACCTACTTAATAATAAAATTAATTACTTATTAACCCTCACGCAGTGTTAACTGATTTCATACCATACATTCTGCAAATATTACCATAAAATGTAAAGGAGAACATATCGGAATGAGTTAAAGTAACATTAGCACCCAAATCATGGTTACAAATAAAAATGAAAAAATGGAAAATGCAAAAAAAAGTCAGGTCAATGAGCAATATCAGGCTGTATGATGTAATTTAAATGAATATATAAATTAATATATAAAATAAATGTCCTATAAAGGACAAATGCAGTATTGCCCTGAATGTAATACAGTTTAACATTTAGCAAATTGCAATTTGAGTCATCTCAAGTAATTAGGGTAAATCTGAAGAATGATCAATCGTACGCTAAATATCAACTCTTAACTACCTCCAAATTGCGCCAGGTGCTTGATTCATAAAAGCAGCTTTGTTACAGACGTACAGTAGTTAAGGTAAATGGTTTTAGGCAGCTGAAGGAAGATTTCACTGTCTTTCATTCAGTATTTGTGAACCGTAACACCACAGGGTTTTGGGGCACATGGTCACATGGTCAGCAGCCAATGAGCTTCTGGCAGCTCCTTATGTGCTACGCAGAAGAGGTGTCAAGGCTCAAGCCAGAGGAAGGAGACGAAGTCAGGGAGCAAAGGTCAGTCTTGTATGTAGCTGCTGATGGGAAATGTAACATTTAACACCATGTGAAAATCCGTCAGAGCACGGTGATGTTTGTGAAATTTATACCGTAGACTGCAATGGAAATATGAGCGAACACAATACAAAATAACAAATGCTTTAGCTTTGCAATTAATAAATAAATACCTTACAATATGAATTATAAGGACAATCGTCACGTATAAATTTTATTTGCAAGCTAAGGAAAAAGTTACACCAAAAATGAATGTGGAAATGAAAATGGCATGAAAACAGGATGACAGAGATCCTGACTTTATTAGTAAGAAACCTGTTTCTTACACAGCTCTGAAGCAGGCCCTTTAATAATTAATTAATGATCAATTAATTAATTAATGTTGTTTAATAATTAATGATTCACTATAATTCTCTTTGCACTTCGTGTTACTTTACCTTAACTGAGTCAGTAAAATTACGATCATTCGCTGGAGCGTGTCTCTCTTTGCCCGGGGGTGGGCCAAATGCCCGGGGGCGGGGCAAACAAATAACGGGCAGCGGAGGCACGGTCACCCCCTCGAATGCCGGGCCATTCATGTCCATTCAGAAGCACGTGGGGTCTTGCTTTAATGAATTGTGACAGAATTTGGCCACACCACACCCCATTCCCAGAGGCCCTCTGAAATCACCGACAAACTCATTCTTTCTCCAGTTGAGCGATGTGTTTTCTTTATTGCTGTCAGTTAATTATTTTAAACAAAAACAAGCTGCACAATGACTATCAACTAATAATATGATGACGCCTGTTGCATTTCTGGGTTGTTCTGCTTGTGTTTTGGTTTGGGGTATTTTTATGTAGCTGTTCTGTTCACCTTTAAATAAATGTATATCTTAATGTTAGTGCATCCGTGTGTGTGTGTGTGTGTGTGTGTGGTGTCTTGAGCCGAACTGTGACATAAGGGACAGGGGTTTTTACAATATATAATTATGATCATTAATAGATAGATGGATGGATGGATGGATGGACGGACGGACGGACAGAGATAGATTTTATTGATTCTAAAGTAAATTCAGTGATTGGTTGTATATTATTTGTTTTTCAATATTCAACAGCTAATTTTAATTCACCTGTATTTCTGCTGAATTAATAGATGCTGGCGATAGAGTAATGGGAAATGTTGTTGCAATAAATTGTTCTGCTCTACCTTAATTATGAACCTCTTATGACAAATTGCCTTCCTATTTCTGATTTTCTTTTTTTGGAAAAACATTCAGTTGTTATGTAGTCAGTAGGCTCCAGTTCACGCTCCGATTCGCAAACAATACCGTCAACGAAACTGTTACATGTGTAAATGAGAAGAGCGGCATTAAAAGTTGTCTGTGTGCCTAAAATTGAGCTCAATTTGCATAACCACCATTGCTAATAATTAGTCTGATAGCAGCCCATTTTAATTGTGGTGTTTGTGTTCAGAAGGTTGGTCGTTTCAGGTCTCCCTTCGGTTCTTAAGTCACCATGGAAATAACGAGACTGCAGGTACACGTCACTGAAATTAATTGCATTTTTGCTAACAGGTACAAGTGTGCCTCAAATGAATACAGCTGTCATGCCGCAGACTGTCAGGCAACTAGTGAACGAGCCATATGTAACCCGTGCAGCTCTGTAGAGACGACACTCTGGGGGAACGTGCATCCCAATTAGAACCAAACAAATTTTAATTATCACAAATGAAGTGTGATCCTCTAAAAGAAAATTCAATAAAACATACAACGGGGTTGTTTGGCAGATTTATACTTGTGTAACACCAGGCAATGGTTTAGAATGCCACTGTTATGGTACTGTAAATGAGTGACAGATATTGAGCAATGCATCACCAGTACAAACAATGGGTGCCATCATAATGAATGACATTTTTGTTGTTTGATTGCAATTGCTTCTTTTTGCTCCGGAAGGACTCACGGTACAGGGGGTCTGCATCCAAGGCTCTCCGTCAATCTGCATGGGGAGGGATTTCCTGGTCCTGGGGGAAGAACGGTAATGTGAACATACAATGAAACATTGTGCAGACAAACACGGCATTTAGTGTGTATACTTGCTTATATGAAAGGCCACAACGCTACACACTGTTTTCACACAGGGTTAAAATTCAAAATCTTACAATACGGTTCACCAGTGCCCCAAAGCGTGTAGAAATAGAATTAATACTAGAGCGGTGTAGAGATATTTAATATTAGTAGTAGTAGTAGTAGTAGTAGTAGTAGTAGTAGTAGTAGTAGTGATAGTAGTAGTATTGTTGTTGTTGTTTTGTTGTTGTCTTTTTTATTATAAAGAGACAAATTAGAAACATTACTGTATATTATTGTGTGATAACACTTTGCATTGAGTGCACCTTCATAATGCATTTATAATGCATTCACAGAACATTAAATGCACCTTTATATATGGTATAGATATATACATTAGCGGTATTATAAACGGAGAATTACACCGTATAACCATGATAAGAAGCTGACTGTGTCTGATGAGACCCTGGCCAGACTGACCACGTTACCCAATGTTCTCTATCACTGCAGAAGGCTCTGATTCATCGAGTGGACGGGGGGGGGGGGGGGGGGGGGGCGTCACCTGATGGTAACGGAAGTGCACTGCGCAAGGCGCCTGCCGGCGCTCTTCAGGCCCGTGTAGATCTGCCCCATCTCCATGGCCCCCTCCAGGCCCACCACCTCCAGAAGGTGATCTGACGGGTCTGGAATCAGAGTGACCGGTTACTGGGGATCACCGTCGCCGACTCCCAGACGCGGCCAGGAACAGGCTGGCTCAAGGAGCCCGACGGCAAAGATGGGGGGGCGGAAGGAGCCCGACGGCAAAGATGGGGGGGCGGGGGGGTGATGGGGACACTATTCAGCCAGAGGGGCAGAAAAGTGGCAGCGGGGTCTGTTAGGAAGGAAACACCTCGGATGGGTCCGGGACATGGGCCACTTCCGCATTCTGCGAAGCACCTTAAAAGCACCTTCGCTACTGGAAACAAAACAAAACACCTATTAATTAGATTGCGGCACCGATGCTTGTGTTCATATATAATTATTAATTTCCTTTTTTGAAGTTATGAGCATTGATTTTTTCCCCTGCTGGATACCTGCATCGCGCTGGGACCATCTGCTCTGCTCCCCGTCTCTGAAGGGCCTCTTTCCCAGCAGCCGTTCCTCAGCCCGCCCTGCGCCTTGCCCCTCTCCTTAAACGAATCTGTTCTCTCAGTACTCATGTCCAGATGTCAGATTAAATCCTGATATCTCCTTTACCGTCGCGGGAAAGGGGCTCACGTTTAATTACAGTGCAGGCACCTCAGAGGATGCCGCTTTTAGGTGCGTTATTGCTGTTGTTAAGTGTTCTGCCGTCGCCATAGCGATAATTCGAGGCCCTCCCTCCGTGTTCCCGAAGGATTTGGGTGGGGGGTAACTGGCTGCCTGGGTCATGTGGGAATTGGCACACAGTGTCCTGACTCCAGTGACCGTTCTCTGCAAATCGGCCCCCCTGACTTGTCTCCTGTAGTTGGAGCTGACACTCAGCACGGGCCCAGCCGACGGACAGCAGCCCCGAAGCCCCTGGAGAGAGGTGGGGGGGGGTTTGATTCGGGGTTCCCCGGCCGCGGAGGCAGAAATCGTGGCCTATTTACGCAAGGGTGCCCCGAGTGAGTAGCGGGACGCTAACGGCTCGACAAAGCTCCAGCGGAGATTAGCGGCGAGAGAGAAGACTCGCCCAGTAGACAATTTGATTCTACTGAACACCTTTAAACAGCTCAAATAAAGACCTACGGTCCACATTGCCCCTTGGAGCTCCAGCTGCCCAAGCAAAGCTTTTCTTTAATGAGTCACACATTAAGATACTTAAATCCAAAATGAACAGTTATATTGATGGACACAACAGAGCAGGTCACACTGTTTGCACATATATTTGCATTATAATTGCAAATTGCATGCAATATATGTTACATACTACATGTATGGATGTATGTTGTCTATATGGTGCCTGTGTCATTCTGTCCGCATTATGTCCTAACTGTTTGTCGTCTTTTGTCATGGCGTCCCAACAATAGCAAACTGTGCCAACAAAAATGGCCACGCGGCAATAAATATTCTGATTCTGAAAATCAAACGTGAAGATCTCAGTGCCCTTAATCGCTGCACGTGAGTCTCACATAGACATTTATTCCTGTTGAATGCAAATAATAAAAAATTATTCCTAAACGTTTCGCGTGCGCTGCTCCCTCGATATTTCAAAAATCGTAAATGTTTTGCATTAATGAGACAAAACTGTAAACTCGATTCGACGGCACAGCTGCTTGGCGCTACTGCTTTTTTGCGGGAGGTCGGCTAAATATAGATCACTGGGAACGACATAATGCAGAAATAGCGCAGAGCACTGCTGACTGTCATCCGCCACAAAAAAAAACTAAATCACACAAAAAAATACAGTGCATCTAACAATGAATTCATCCTGACGCTAAACAGCTACGTATAGCTATTCAGTGGCTTTTTAGCGCGGCTGAGCGAGGGCTAATAAGACTCGGCATCTGGGGCCAAGGTCTCGGCGCTGCCAAGGTTTAAGGGGGTTGCAGGTGTCACCGAAGAAAAGCCACGGAATGGCACGCGAATGCCGAAACGCGGCGCGGGGGAAAAAAGCGCGCTGATGATGCTGAAAACGCACTTCAGCGGGGAGGGCTCTCTTTAGCGGTGCTGAGGAAACCCAGCTTCAAATTTAGCCTCTTTCATTCCCCTTCCCCGCTGTATTGGGAGTGCGCCTGACTGGTCGGTCGCGTACAGAAAGAAGCGCCTGACACACATGCCCATATATGGCTGCCTTTCTGCACGGAGGGGCAAAGGAACAAAAAGCGGGACGATGGAGACCTCCGCAGCTGCGGCATTCATGCCGGATAAACAGTTCAGTGTCTCGACGATAAACAGGGATGCGCAGCGGGGAACCAAAACATGGCGGGACCCAGTAACTCGGGTCGCCAAGCTGGGGCCCTGAAATCCGACAGTGTACGGCAGCGAAGCCGGGGCCAGACTGGCTGGACCCGGATTTCTGGAGGCCGGTCAGAGCGACGTCCGTTCCTGGTTCCGGTTTATACTGGGCCGGCGGAGCTGACGTGGGGCGCGCCTCGTGGGAGCCTGCGGGGCCAGAAGGCTTAACGGGGGGGGCCCTCGTTCCTCGAACCGCTCTCACGGAGCGTGTCACAGGACATTAGTCATCCGCACCCCGCACCCGTGCTGAATAATTCACCCCCAGCCATTCCTTTCCACCTGAAGGGCTTGTCTCCTGGCGTCACCAGCGGGCGACTTAACAGCTCCCAAAAGGTCAGAGTTTTCAGAGTTTGATCCGTGCTTCTGCCGGCAGCCTGGGGCTAATGCACTCCATGTTTGTGGACCCTCTAATACCCCATTCTCTGCTACGACAAGTTGGGCTCTAACCTTGAACGTACCTTCAACGAGGACAACGCCGCTAAGTGCCGTCTCAGATTCGGCCGAAGAATTTCCACGTTAAAAAAAAAAAAAATCGCATTTTCGTGTGATTAATGGAGGAGAATTGCCCCCACAGCCCTGTACTAATTGATCACCTGGCCCAGCTTCTTATTTATTCTTTTTACAGTAAACAATTTCTAAATCAATCCCGACAGTCCGCCTCCTCCCGCAGGCTTCCCTCGCAAGTCGACCAGCAGATGAGATCCCTAAATGAATGATGCCACAAGATATAAGAAAATACACGCCTGATACAAACTGGCGCATTCATCAGTGCTCAATCCCCATCGATCGAGTCTAAGGGGACCTCTTTAGCTGTCTACAGCGTAGTAGCCAAGAGCCAGATAATAGATTTTATAGTGTAATTTTTAACTGATAAGGACATTAATAGCTTAATGAATGGCTTTCTTTGCTCATATCGCATTACTGTAGCTTTCATGCACCAAAGTATGTTGTGATAAACATGCTAAGACATCCTCAGCATACTGTTAAAATTACTGAAAGTGCATAATTCCGCTGTGCAACATTTTGTTCCTGTTTGTGCAAAACCCTGACAGTGGGCTATAGGGTGGGGATGGAGACTATGAAAGAGGTGCGAATGATCAAAAGGGGTGCAGATATATGTTAAATACTTTTTAGTCTTTTTAATGTACAGTTATCTAGAATAAATTTCCCTGGTACAAGGTGTAGCAGTGTTACTGATACTAAGAAGCCAGTTCTGCTTCTAGTATTATGAGGCAGAAACATCAGATGTATTACAGGAGAGTGGTAAAAAATCCATTAGACCTATGCATTAAAAGTTATTTAACAAGAGTCCAGCTGTGCAAATATATAGTGCATTTCTTTGAAAAAAAACATATATAGGCCACCCATATCTATGGTTGTACATTTTCTAAATGGGGTGAATGGGGATAGACTGGAAAGGAAACGTGCCTGAAGATTCCCTGTTTTGTTTACACAAGCGTGTTACAGCTGACAGGCAGGAGCTGGACAAATTATCCACGAGGCCCACATCTGTACAAACATGCAATTGGCCGGTCATGCCTCCCGGCACGCATTCAACAGACACCTAGTTTTCGGTTTGATTTGCACGACGGTGCAGTTTGGCGTGTGCAGTGTGGGATGTAAGGACGCAGAGTGCCACCCACAATGTTTTTATCAACGTGCTGTTGGACCAGGGCTGTGTACGGGGCCTCTGATTAGGCCTCAGTCCCATTTTGTACCCTGAAAATGATTTTCTTTCTGGTGTCCTACCAGTAATACTGATTGACGGGATCCTTGAGGTGTAAATCTGTTCACTGGCGTAGACGACATGGAGGCAGAGGGAATCAGATCAGTCTGGTCTCGTTAGGCACGCTGGTCAGGTGACGCTTACCGAAGCCATTAGGGGGCAGTAACGATGCAAAACAGTGACATAGAGCTGCACTGCCTCCCCCTGAACGAAACTCGGAAAGAGTTATTCAGCTTGTCACTGGTTAATAATTCATCACAAAAGAAAGACAACTTCCCCAAATTATTTTCTGATTCATGAGCTCTGAACAAGGATGTGTTCGTCAAATTCCTCACGGACAAGTACTGTATATTTTTGCATATTATTCACAGTGAAAAGCTGTATCTTATGTTGATCTAAAAAGAAAAAAAAAAACGATTTCTTCTTCATTTGTTTTGTTGGCAAACATTCAAGAGTTAAAAAAGAAATGACAAAGTAGGGAACGTCTTGGACAGAATGCCAGTCCATTACAAGCATAAAGGTCAAATTTGGTGACCCCCCCCCCCCCCCCAATTTGCCTAAATCTCTGTAACATTGAGAGCAAAGGAAACTGGAGTACCTGGGGAACACAGGGTGGGGGCCACTCTCAGGGCGGGGGCCACTACTCAAGGCGGGGGCCACTCCTTAGAATGCGTGGATCGATACTGGAATATTGATTCTCTTGATCTGGATGTTTCATTTCGGGAATTGATTGTGATGTTACTGTAAAATATCAGTTTTTTACATGGTAGTTTAAATGTTTATATTATTACAGAGAGCAGGACATCATCTACTGCCAAGCAGGGTAGTAAGGGCGGTGAAAGGGGGGGGGGGGGTTCTGGGGTCCAGGCACTAGGCGGATACAATTAAATCCGCTCCTGGCTTAGGGCTCTGGGAAGCATAGAGGTTTCGCCCATCCCTAGTCAAACATGCACTACTGGGAAGAGGCTACATCGTTACCCACGGAGAAAACACACCAAGCAATTTGTTGACAATCTAAAGTCTAAATGACATCTTCCTTTCTGTTAGTTATGAGGTGCGTCTGTGTGTCTGTGCTATCTCCCATTACTCAGTAGTGCGTCTCCCATTACTCAGTAAAGATGGTCTTTACTTGATGATGCTGCAGATAAAGGTAGTCAGATACTCCAAAGGCAGATAGATTCACCCAATCGACAAGCAACGTTTTGCTCTATGCATCATGGGGCCACATAGATAAAAACATCCAAGTATTAAAAGTACAGTCAAAAATCTGAACAGCCAGAGTAATCCATCTAAGAGGCAGTTCTTTGATTATTTTTAGCTAAACATGGGATTCTGAGCAAACCAGGTAATTGCATTAACAATAACTTTTGATGCCTCTTTCCACATTGTGATACTTGAAAATTGGCCCTCAGACTTCTTAGCCTGTAAAATATTGCCCCTATATTGTCGAATAAAGCAACATCTGTTTCTCCCCATTTCACTGCTATATTTAATTATGAAATCACTGAGGAGAAATTATATCTGCGTCTCAGTCTTGTCAAAATAGCATAAGAAACACTCATAATGCAGCTCAGAATGTTTTCATTTATATTCGAGACCTATCTCAGGCTTTGTAGACGCACTGCCAAGAGGGTATACTTATTCATACACTAACCTAAAACAATAATAATAATAATAATAATAATAATATCAGTAATAATAATATGTATGAGTGATATTTCAGCTTAGTATCTTACAAATAAGATGACACCAAACATTCCAGCTAATTGCTCTTGTCCCAGCCCTGAAGTCCTCGATAAGGTGCAGTGGGACAGAGGGGGTCCTGCTGAAAAGCATCTACGCACCAAGCCCAGGTGAACGTCAGGCTCTATTAACGCTGAACCATTTAGACGTTCAAACAGAGAGAAGCAGGTAAATAGAAGCGTGTGCGTCCATAACAACAGGAGGGGATTCTCCTTTCGCCATGCCGCCGTTGATTGCATGCGTTAGTCTTCCAGCTGCAGTGTTATCAAGCAGTTTGTTTGTCCTCTGAACCACACAGGTGTCACTGTGTAGCCAAGGAAACCAGCTAATTGAAAAAATAGCATCTCTTTTAGTGCAGCACAATATTGGTTTAACGTTTAACTTTTTACGTCATTTACATTAATTTTCTTCCAAGACAAAGTGTGAGGTACAAGTCTATCCAGGGGTGGACTGGCAGAAAGCAGCCCAAAAATTTGAAAATATACTGGGGTGGGCTGGTGGTGGTCTTGGCTGATTGTGGTCATCAGTGACATTACTCATTTCCTGCTATCGACCAAGAATCATGAAGAAATCGACCGACGAGTTGGGCAGCCCTGGTACAGTATATGGTCTATATAATAGCTGGGGTTGGGGAAGGAAGACTGGTCAAAAGGCAAGATTCCGAAACTTCCAGATGGCCAATCCGCGCCTGAATCTATCACAGGGACAGAAAAGAGAAAGGCGGCTTTTCTGCAGAACCCTGAATTGCGTCTTAGAACCTTCATATTATGCTAAACTAAATGAAAGAGAAAATCACATTAAAGGACTAACTTAACCACCTCCCAGACAGATCTGAAACACCTTCCAACAGCACCCTAAATTTGCCAAGCTGACCTTATTTATCCCAAATGAGCTAATCGAGGCCAGCTGGATCTCCTTAACGGAGACATTCGTTAGCATGAGGCTGGTGATCAAACACCTTCTTAAGACACAAGATGGCAGTTCATGCTACACTTTAAACGACACGGTAAAACAATAACAATAAATAAATAAAATAGAATTCCACAAAGTTACATCCCTCATTATATTATAACCGGTTAATTGTTTGAGCAAATATGGTCACATACTGATTCCAGCAGGCAGATTTTTGAGTATAAGCCTGCGTAAAAAATGATAGTATTTAATTAGTAGAAATAATAAAGTAATAATGTATAACTCTGTAACAATGTAATTCCAGACCTAGCTATATGCACTGTATGTATATGTGAGTATTGCTCCCACACTTTGTATAAAGATTTTGTAGGGAGGGAAAATCGTAGAAGACAAATTGCATAGGCCATACAATCCACCGGTGTTCTCTCAGTACTGCAGAGTCCAAGGCATGTCGGTTAGGTGAATTTGTAACTCTTAATTGCCCAATAGTCCCGGAAAAGCAGCTACAGAAAATGTTGCCGTTTACACCGGTGTTACCTTGAACAGCAAAGACGAGCTCTTTGGGGTCAGTCAGGGGAGTCCGTTTGTCGCCAACTTTTTTTCCAATTCTCCGGTGGCTCCGCCTCTTCCTGGTCTCCCCCCACAGGTTAGAACCGCCGTGCATGCTCGGGATGTTCAGGACGGCGATTCCCTCAAGGGAGACGTCGCTGAAGTCCAGCTGGATACCATCGCACTTCACCGTGTGACAAAGGGGAGCGGCCACACGCGTTAGCTCCTGCGGCTCAACAAGTACAGCGTCACGCTAATAATGCGAAGGTCATGGGTTCAAATCCCAGACAGCTTTGGGTAGAAGTGTCAGGTGGTTGGAATTTCCACAGGATGTGTCGTGTTGTCAGCTACTCAAAGCCCGTTTTGTAACGCGTCAGACCACATTTTACAAGTGAGCTGATTCAAAATTCACTCCCCATTGTTTATCTTTAACAGATTTTCTGTTCTTCAAAATTATTAATGGAATATGAGCTAATTTAGTTAACGATGTGTAGTACTAATCTGAAATGGCAACAAAGGATTTCAGTCACCTCCCACAGACTCAGCTGAACAACTCTTGGGATCTCGACATCGCACGAGAAAAAAAAAAAAAAGAGAGAGAGGAACCCTGATTGTTCCTGACTTCAATGGCTGTGGGATGATCTCATGCCTCTAATGAGACAAGTTACTTCTGCAAGCCCAGTTCTGAATATTTCTGAATATAAAATGTGTCACTAATACATCACAGAAGCAGAACAAAATCTGTTTTAATAATTTTCAGATTTTGGTCTAAATAAAAGCTAGTATTTGATTAATAATTTGAATTCCCTCTGAATGTTCCACCCAGCATCAGGATAACGTGTAACTGCTTTTGCATATTCCTGCTTATGCCTGTAAACTCTCAGCAGAAACAATAGTTCCCCTCTGCGGATTCTCAGCAGAGAGCATTTAGTCCTTATAATTTACTTTCTATATGAAGGTGGTTTGGTCTTTGACAACCTGGAAATGTCCAGTGGGGGGGTGCAGCCCTCTGCCAGGCGTGACCCACAGCTGTTAAGACCCACTGCTGCATGTTTATTCCCGGCGAAAGCGCGCCGGAGGCGTTGCGAGCGCGAGCTGTGCATCGTGCCCTCTACCTTTGCTCGTCCCCCCACGGCTAACTAATGAGGGCCTCGGGCTTCTGAGATGCCCCAGCAGAGGGACGTGGTGGAGATGGATCGGTCCGGCGTCGCCTTCATTATCACCCGGTATCGCACGCAGCGGGCAGATCAGAGATAATTACCTGTGTGCTCATCTGAGGCACCGACAGGGAGCTGCCCCCCCCTTCAGCAGCTCCTCTGCCCTCCTCCCCAACGTCAGAGCCGACGCCGTTGCTAACTAACCAGCTAAGGCACTTTAAACATGGAGCTACGCTGCCCACTGTGATCATACTGCCCATGTGATCAGCAAAGGTGAAAGCTCCTTCTGATGCGTAAATATATAATACAATATATAAATAAAGGTGTCAAGGCATTTAATATACATTCGGTGGTCAAAATCAGTCAAAGGGAGCGTGAATACTGATACATCAAAGTAGTGGTAATGACATTATTCTATTATTCATCACAGCAACAGTCAAATCCAGCCTAAAAATGTATAATGCATTAGACCTGCAAAGAGTGCCCTCCAAGTGCAGTAAGATGGTTTGGAGTTACTGTACCTCCACTTCCAGGAAGTCGTGCAGCTTTTTACAGGTGGCAGAAAAAGTTTCAGACGTCCCGAACTCGAAGTACCACAGCTTGTTCTTGGTCCTGAAAGCAGAAACAAACGGACCTCAGTAGTGGAAGTGTCATTTGATAAGCGTTTGTCCATGCAGCTGACTGACCTGTACGAACACAAGCAATTTGCACCCAAGAATAATCGTAAATTTAATAACATTCTTCCACTTGGTTGCTAAAATTTAGTGTAGAATGTCACTAATAATTGCATCTAGAAATATTAAGCTACTTGGATACGTGATATCTCATCTGATCTAAACATGAAATACCACTAACGCTACAACAGAACATCGTCTCACAGCTGTTAAGGCAGGAAAAACAAAAACAAAAACACTAGAATCTACAAGTGGCAAATTAGGCGAGGTTACCGGAGCCATACAGCATGGGTATTAACCATTATGACACAGCGAGGTGCAGCAGGTTCCGTAATCTCAATTAGCTGGAGGTGCGGGTCAGCCAAGCAGGCTGCATGACAGACGACGCTTACGCTGTTCTCTCAGCCGATTGGATACTTCAAACTAATAATGGGGTTTGACTTAAAAAAGCCTCTAACGGAGGCAGCTTGATTGCTGAAAAGCACTCAAAGGGGCACAGACGTCGGAGGAAAGTGTTACTATTTAAAATAAAATAACGGTCGTATTAGCTGTTATTTTAAATATGGCACATCTCTATCTATACCTCAGCCCCAAAGGAATAGATACATAATAAATATTATTTTATAAAGAAAAAAATAGTATGATGAGCATTTTTTCTGAATATTATTTCTCTACAGTATCCCTGCTTACTATACAATTAACTACTTTGAATAGCCAGCAATGTGGACAAGACCAATTTATCGCAAGTCCTCTATAAGCAATTACTCACAATTCATAGTTATTTCCAACAAAATCGCACACATAAATATCTCCAAATTGTATATTCCAGTATCTTTCATAAAATACAGCAGAAATACATAAATGGCCCTAAATAATGTCTATTTACTGCGAATTGTTCTTTACAGAGTGCGGTGGTAAATGCATGTGGAAATACAGGGAACTAAAAAATGCTTGTTAAAAAAATAATTTAAAAAGCTGAAGGAGAAATCTCCTTACGGAGGCAGGCGCTTAGTGTCTGAATGGCCCAGGAGGTAAATCAATATTCCCTGACAGCCTGGTAGTCTCTGTTTATCTAGTGAAGATGACTTGACTTAATTCACTAGGCTGAGAGTTAGTGAACCTTGAAGGAGTCGTAATAACTTTCATTGTCTGACTCTTGGGGTGTGTATACACACACACACACACACACACATACCTGTGTAAATGGTGACCATCCATTCATTTCTATGGAAAAAAACATAATTCCAATCACAAGACCCTTAACCCCTACCCAGCACTAACCTTACCTATAAGTAACCAAACAAGATACAGGACTTTTGGCATTTGTACTTTTTTGATTGCATTCACAGATTTTTTTTTTATAAAACTGAGGTTATCCAAATGGGGACCTGAAAAAATGTCCCCAAAAGTGAGGATGTTTCAGGTTGTACTTCACTTTGGGGACATTCTTGTCCACAAATGTGATCTATGAAACCCCCCCCCCCCCCCCCCCCACACACACACACACACACACACACACACACACATCCACAGGTATGCCACCAGTTAACTCAAATGGTGTCAATTAACCTATCAGAAGCGTCTAGAGCTTTTCTGTGTTGTTTAAAGACATAATAAATTTAGTGTACATAAACTTCTGACTTTGATGAAAGTAATAAAAATAAAAAGTTTAAATTTCTCTCTCTTTATTCTGACATTTAACAAATACAAAAACATTTGGTGATCCCAACTGACCTAAAACAGAAAAAGTTTACTCTGATTTAATGTTCGACAGTGAGAAAAAAACATTTTTCTGAAGTGCATGTAAACTTCTGGTTTCATCTGTATGTATATCACAGTACATCTGATTGGCTTCCCAGCAGTCCAGTGAACGTAATGACTCACAATTTATTAATTCATTGTCATGAGATGCCTGGAAAACCCCTTGTGCAGTGTGCAGTGTGCAGTGCTTACAGATGTGATGTTAACACTCCTACTGGCTCAGTTCCACTGACATTTTGTGGTGGTGGAAGGATCAGGAGCTGCCACCTGACATTTGTGCCCACTGCTCATTGTGTACGGAATAGGTGACAGAGGACCAGCCATGCCAGAATCAGAGGGTCAAAAGCCAAAAACAATTAACCTTCTTTGGATTGTCCTGTATCATTTTTTCCACTGACAGAACAGCGACTGATATTATTTAGTAGCTAGACAGTTAGAGGCCTTAATGATGTTAATGCCGGGCTGTGGGTTACAGTGGTTAAGGCCGCAAGGTTCCTGGCTAAAATCCCTGGGTCCCTAATTACTTAGTTCACCTGAATTATCCCAGCGAAATATCTGGCAGTAAAAAGGGGCAAAGCGACAATACAGTGTATTTGTTTTGCTTGATGCTTAGCTACCTAAAGCTGACGGCCATGATTTCAACTAACAAAACATAGCAGTGTTGCTTTGGTAGTGAGCTTTTTTTTTTTAAAGAAACTTATTAGCTGTTTCTGAAAAGATTGTGTAATTAGTTACTTAGCTGCCTATTATTCAGCTAACCCAACCTGTTGTGGAGAGTCATTTTTTAAAATATTTGAAGTATTTATAGCAGAATAAATCATTCAGTCGATGACTTAAAAACAAAATATCTGCCATACATCAGTTACAAAATCCTTTCATTGCAGAGTCACGCTCCTTGCCACCCTAACCACAACTCATCACTGTTCTCCATTTATGTTTTAATGAGATATTAGAGCTAATATTCTATTGTAACCTCTTATATTCTTAACTGAAAATAAAGCATATAGGTATGTTCCTTTTGTGAGTACAACTGCACTAATGTGTTGCCCCACACTCTTGATTTTCTTAACCGTAGATAATCTATATTTCTCAGATATAATAAATGCTGACCTGAAATACAATCAAGGAAAGACTGAAGGCCGCATATAGAAAACTGCAATTTATGTTTTGGAGTCAAACCCTGCAACGGCGATCTATTAGGATAAACAAGAGCAACAATCGCTAAATTATTGATTTCCTCATTATGCCTTTTGTCAGGACCATTTAGTGACTTTAAAAATGAGCTTTCATTAGCCACTTCCAGGAGAAACAAACCTGACATTGATTTATAGCATGCAACATAATCAATAGATACAGTGGAGTACAGAGCAGGGGATTGTGGGACATGATGAGAAGGCGGGTCCAGCGTCTGAACGTTTCGGCTGCTGCGTTGGGGCTGCCAATGGTATCTGCTTGCTTATTTTGCTTAGCAGACATATTCAGGATGGTTACACTGTGCATTCTGTATGTCACAAATACCTGCACTATCTCATATAGGTATTTATATTCACAACAATAGCTGTACTTTATAGCAGAGTAGCAAGACCATGCTGACCATCTAGTCAAAAATTCTGCGGTCGAATGGGTTGCTACCTAAACTTTGGCATAATTATATAATGCATATTTTACCCCCATCTTTTAAAATTCTACAATACTTTTCTTACATTAAATTCATTTTTTGAATCCATTAATCGTGCACTATGCAACTTTTTCCCGTTTTGCAGGGCTGCACTTTGCAATAATATTTATCGAGGCCTTGTACACTGTGGTGCTGCTTAATGTTTTTGTTGTTTCTTTCTGAGGACTTGGAGACAGAAGGTCAAATCAAATCAAGCCAATTTGCCATGTACTTAAACATCCTGCAAACTCAGTGTTGGGCACCACAACATATACCAGCACGTCACAGCCCGCAGAAAGCCTGATTCATGGCTTCTCATCGGCTTAAACATGTAACGCTAATACATACAATGAAACAGTCCTGATCCCTCCTAAATGGCCTGGAGGAGTACATGATTTCAGGACCATTATAATAGCACAATGGATTAAACATATTTTGCCTTTTGAGATTAAGTACAGATTATGTGCAATATAAGTGTTCTCTGGGTAAGTTGTTCTTTCTGCATATAATCATTAGCAGCAAAGGCAGATGATAACAGACACGATGCAGTGTCAAGATGTGAAAAATAAATCTGCAAGGAGAAATATTCATAGAAAAAAATCATGTGCATAATAACAGAAATGCAAAGTTGAAATTGCCTTCAGCTAAAAGCAACATCTGATTATGAAATATATATTCAGTTCTGTTCCTTGGTTGTTTTAATCGGTTCAGATGACAGAAATTCCCACCTCTTACACTGTATCTTAGACACTGGTCACAATATTCCCCTCTGCTTGAACTCCAGGTACCAGGAGGCCATTTTAACTGGCCACCAAGTGGAAACTCTTCCCACAGAGACAGTGTTTAAACAGCACTGATGATGTCAGCAGACCAGCCAGGTTTCCGTGGTAATGTTCTTACTGCATTAATGAGAATTATCCTCGGAGGAGAAGTCTTTTTCTCCCTGGGCCTGCCTGTCTCATATTATCCCTAGGTGAGACAGCTTATTGCCCAGAATAGAGTGCCATTATTTTAATCAGTTTTAACTACAAAAACATAACAAAGCCAGGACTAAGGTCTGTTCTATCTTTTATCGAAATAGAGAATAGCAAAAAGATCATATCACAGGGAATGACAACTACACCTGCACACTTTACAGTCAACCCTTGGTACACTACACAACAAAAGAATCAACGACACTGGTCTGTGTTGCAGAATGTACACTGGAGTATGGCAAACAGAAGAGCACACAACGCTGCAGCTCACTGGGAAGACCAATAAAGATCGTCTTCTGGCTCTCTAGTCGATTCTCTCCACTTAACCTAACAAGACCGTCCCCACGACAAATCACGGCCTGCTCTCATTTCTCATTAGGTAATTAGGAGTGTCCCATTCGTCTAATTTGATTTCCATCTGTTTCCTTTCGGCTGGTGGACACTATGGCCATCATCTCCATCAGCGGTGCTGACAGATGATGTTGGGACAACTCCAACAGCATAAGGTCTATAGTGAGATCATAAATACCACGGGGAGTAATATGTCTCTGTAGCAGTGCTTCCAATTGCTTTCACAGTCAGTCCATGTTTTTGTTCCATCCATGCTTCCTGCCAGACAGTCCACACTTTTGCTCCCTCCCAGCTCCTAGAGGGGGGTGCAAAAACATGGACTGTCTGCGGGTCCCCAAGGACCCGATTGGGAAACGCTGCTCTTTGGTGTCACTGGGGCGGCTTCAAAAATGTCAAGGAAGTTTCCTTTGAGAATGAAAGGACAAGGGTGTCCAGATGGAAGCAAAATCACATAGGGACGGCTGCTTCAGCCATTTAAGAAACATGATCCTGCATTTGATTTTTACACTGCTGGGTTTTTGGTACTCAAAATATGGCAGTTACGTATATGCCCTTTGGAGTAGCTTCTATCGTTTAATAAATACGATACAAGAAGTGTGCATATTATGACTGTTAATTAACTAACCGATGGCTGTACTTTAAGCACCTGTTGCTTGGCTGTTTCCATTGTATAGCTGGCCAGCCACATGGCCATTCTCTTGGCAGTTACTCGCAAACCGTTGATCACAAACGTTCAACACTTTTCACTTCTAGCATGAGGACTATAACAGATTGAGGGACTAAATGCCACGGCAACATTTGTGAGTCCGCAGCAAGAGGCCCTGATTGCAGTAATAACCTGCAACGACACGACTTTGAGTTCCATTTCATTTTTTAAAACGCTTCACCTGAAACTGATAACAAATTCATAACAAAAACCATTTTCATCTTCTGACATCTTCTCAGCTAAATTGGGGGAGATTAATTTAGACAAGACAGAATGATCCCGCTAGGTCTCATTTTGCAAACAGCCCCCCTATGAGGGACAGACCCAGCAGTGCGGTCCTCCTTCCAGCCTGTTTGCCGAGTGCAGCATCACCATAAAATAACACGCTAAAAACACGGGCTTGACGTCTGCATCGCTCTCTCCAGGCGATGGCGCTCCGGAGCTCCCACAAAACCGCAAGACAAAAAAAGGCACGTTGTCATTGATTTTTGTTTTTTTTTTCTTTGACACTTAATCTAACCTGGGATGATCTATGACCTTATTTTCCCACTAATTTCTTCTTGATCAGAGGTGATAAATATCACATTGACATAACTAACGTCTCCGCACTGCACCTCTTTGTGTAACATAGGGCTGTCTCAAGTGATGCCCTTTCTTGAGGTGTAAAAACATGGACCTTTACGCTATTAAAGACCCAAAAACTGTCCTGTTTCATCTCCTCCTCTGTCCCGGGGCATGATCAAAAAGTATAGATAAGTATAGAACTTAGATAAGTGGGGTCACTGAACTGCATTAATCCTGTTTTTAACTAATAGTTTATGACATCATTCATGCTGCATTTGAGCTTGAAATCTTGCTTGGACGCTCAGGGAATAGAAAACAGCGTATATTTGACTACTATAAACACTAAATGTTTAGTTACTCGGAGGACTGTCACCTGCAAAAACCATGGTATTGACCATTGTAAAAACTACCTGAGCCATCCATAATGTTAAGCAGGGCTTCCACAGTTTGAATGTTACTGCAAGACTGAGCGCAGTAGAGATCAAATGCCCAAGCGAGCTGGGTGAGAGATCTGCCACTGCTCCGATTAGTGCCGCGGCGTCCTGGAAGCTGCAGTGTGTTGAGATAGCAGACTGGCTTGGTACAGAAGGAACACAGGACACTCAGTACATGAGTGACTCTGCAGCAGTAGGTTTTAGTTAAAGGACTCTTCGTTTCAAACCTCTGGGATTAGGATTGGGATTTAGAAAATCATCTCCTTGTGAACACAACTGCTTTTCATCTGCAGCTGTTGGGACGTGACAAGACGACAAACCGGCGGGTAGGCAAAGCCTACCACCACCATAACTTCCCCTGATTGTTAGTCCCTCCTTGACTGTCAAAAGGGAAACTTGCTTCAGGATTATGAATGACTCAGTCCCCACTGTGAGAAGCGTTATGTTTTACAGTGACACCTAGTGGTATGTACTTACACTATTGTCACAACATGAAAGCACAGTAAACACATACAGTACATATAGCTAATTTCTGCTTATTCCTCTGTCCTTTTTATAAAACCCGTAGAATATTAGGGGAATAGTATTGGAATATAATGCAAATTATCTACAGCATATACATGTGTACTTTATGAAATACATCTATTAATGGGTAGAATTAAATCTGATGGACTGTTTAAGGATGTAAGTCATTCAACAAGAGATATGTGGCTACGATCCACACAAAAATAGCTAATTATTACAATGCCTATTTATAAACATTGTACTACTTGTTAAAATATCGGCACGGAAAAAGAAGAGGATTATGGAGAATGAATAAATAGCCGATGTGAAATGCAGCTGAGTGGTAGCTGCAGTTTGTGAATGTAAAGCTCTCTGAATACGAACGATAATGATCATGGAGAGGTGTGTAGCTGACAGCTGGTGGCTCAACGGGAGTTGGAGGCTCCGCGCTCGTGCTGGGGGAAACTCTGGGGCTGGTGGACGCTCCAATGAGTCCAGAGGAGGCAAGGAAGCATATGGACGCGGGGAGGTCCAAGCGGGCAAGGGGGAGACTGGCAGGGGCACCGGGCTACGGGCAGGAGAAGCCAACGCTTTAGGTGTCTCCAACCACACCCCCGCACACAAGCACGCTTATGAAGCATGTTTACAAATAACACTCCCGCAGATTGTCCCTGCGCACGCACACACACGCACACACACACACATTCACAGGCTAACGCCAGCCAGCGTACATGCCAAGTGTGTTTACTAATAACATCCGTGCCGACCGTGTGCACATTTAAAGCAGCCTGACCAGTGTGGTATCGAGTCATCGTGGAGCGGGGAGAAGAGCAGGTTTATTTCCACACACCCCTCCCCCCCCCCCCCCCGCTCTATTTGGGACGCTTCAACGTTTCCGGATCCCCCCGCATCCCTCGCTCTGTCCTCTTACAGTACCGCCGCCCGTAATTACAGATCTGAGGACAGTGGAAGCTGGTGGAGTGGGTGTAAATGAGGGTGCCCCTGTCGCGAGACGGACAGGGCCACAGGTGAGATCCCCAATAAATTACACTCATAAGTGGCCATTAATTATAGATGACAGCCTGCTTAGACAAATTATTTCATCTCAAATGAGGTGCGAGGACTTTCGCTGGCTGGGCCCAGGGCTCCAGCAGGACGGCGAGCGCCAAGGCTGCGGGGTCAGCTGGACCCCAGCGCCGCACTCACTTTGATGGGGGCCCTCATTATGCTAAACGGCGCTCCATGTCTCGGCTTCCCCCTGACTTTGGGAAAGGTTAACTGTGGAATATTTTATGGAGTGGATAAACCGAGAGGGTCTGAGGAAGCTGCTCTGAGACTGAGCTCTCAGCCACCGGGCGCAGAGCCTTTCAGGAGGACAGGCCGCTAGCGCTAACGGCTAACGCTAATTCTGCGATGTGAAAGAAGAGGCACTAATATGCTTAGCGACAAGGCAACAGATGTTATCTGTCCTTAAATAGCATTTTTGTGGAAGAAAAGTGCCTTACAATATTCATGACGCCCTAATCCCGTCCCTGCGGTGTGTCAGAAAGACAGTGGGAAATCAGACGTCATGTCATCCGATGGATATGACATGTTGATATTGACATCTTCATTCGACGATGGAAACAGACTGTTGTGCGTGGCGTTAATCAGACTGTGCATTGTGGGCTCTGTGAAGATGGGAGCACAAGCAGAAACTCTGATGGAGCTGAAAAGAGAGGCATTTCTGAGCTTCTCTCTCAGGCAGAGATTAGTGTGTAATTACAAGGCAGATCAGTGACAAGATGAACAGTATATTTTAACGAGACAGGAGTCGTCCGTGGCCCCGATTGTCTGGTTTTAATCCTCGACCTCATTATCACCTCCTGGTCCGGCTACACCAGTAAATTAATCTATCTGAAAAGTGTCAAATTCTCTCACCTCTCTCTTCTTAATCACCCAAGGTGCAAATCAAGAGAGGGAGCCAGGCTTGTGTATTCATCACAAAAGTCCTTTTTTCATAATTAAAAATGAATATGCTATTATTTTCATGTTAATTAAGACTGATCAAATATTTATATCTTGTTTAAGGTCAATCCTGAGACAAACAAATTTTCTCTCTTTGAATAGGGAAAATTATAAGGATGATGAGGGAGTCGCAGTATTTCTGAGATAAAGCTGGACTCTTTACCAGTGTTTTGTGTGGAGTGACCCTGAAGACCTGCTCCAACCTTCTTAATAGACCGGGGGGGTGGGGGGGGAGCCTGTTTGTCTCCGGTTATATTTAGACTCCAGTCTCTCTCAGCTGATTTTGCAATGCATTTTTCAGCTGAAAATCTTGCTGTGGGAAATGACAATGCAGACTTGGACTTAAACTAGTGACCCTTTTGGTCACCATTTCAGCCAGTGGTCACCCTTCAAAACAGAGGAGCCGCACTTCAAAAAACTCGGAGCCTGACAACAGACTCAGACCCCCTTGGACGATTTTGCAAAAGCCACAATACCTTGAAAAACTATAATCATACATTATTCAAATGGAAAGGATAGTATGTAATAGAAAGATCCTAAACCCATTCCTTCCAATAAATTATTCATAGAATTCAAATAACAGATGGTATAATTTTCTTAAAATATCTCAATCATTTTTCAAAATTGGATAAAACAATATCTATACACATAGTTATGTACTACATCTGCATCATTTTGCTAATTCATTTGTTAATTTTTTTTCCCCCAACCTTACAGTCATACCCTCTCCAGAATCGAAACAAAGCCTTCACTATAAGCAATACATTTACGATAACGGGCATGAACATGCCCGACACACACAGGCTGAACGTACGAAGAGTTCCAGGTGGGCAGGGTTCCTACAGGACACTAACACACATGCAAAAATACCGGATTTATTACCCAGAACAAGCTCATTGTGCGTTTTGCTCCTCACTTTTACTTGTGCCCATATCTCACTTTTCAGGAGAGCAGACAGTCAACCAAAGACTCTCTTAAAGATTAATTTTATTACAATATAAGAAAAATAAATTTGGAGTTCACCGGGCAAATTGCTGAACTCCAAAGCTGGTAATGTAAAATATGATTATGGCCATAAATATGATTATCAAGGGTCTCTGCTGAAGCTCCTGTGTCATTGTTCTGACAGATAGATGAAACTGAGCCACCCAAGCAAATTCAATTTCCAAACCAATTACTCTCTATTGTTAGGGGATGACTTATTGGTATGTTAATTATTTATAGAAATATAGATGCCAAGTTTCTAAAATGATATTTATTTTTTGGACGGAGGTCAAGTTTAGACCCCAACATGGCTGAATAATTTATGCCTCTCATGTTGTACATGTACATAAAACATCTGGATAAAACACGAAATACCTTTTACTCATGAAATTATATCCTCTTATGTCTAGCTGTCTTTGGGAATCTTACTTGGTTTTCTAGTATCAGTCAGAGTGAAAATGCTTTTGCAAGAAAAAAAAAAAAAACAAGATCAAACTTTAAGTGTGAAATATTCTCTTCCGTGGTGGGGCTTACAGACAAATGTCACTGGAAATACGGCAACATCCATATTTCCCAGTTTCATAGTTGCCTGCTCATGCAGATGTTTACCTGTGTCCAGCAAAAGCAAATCCTGGCCTATGTCCAGCAGACACACAGCATTGTATTAAAACAGGAGGGATTCTGATACAGCATTGAGATCATCGTGAACCACCTAAACACCACTCAGTCTGGGGGTCCAGCTGTCACTTATCACAAGGGGAGGAGTTGAGATTCAGCGTTGCGGAAGTGTTGGGGTGGAACAGGCTCACCTGCTGTTGAACCTTTCGGGATGCTTCTCCCGCATGACGTGGAATCTGTGGGCGATGGAGGCGTCCTATCAAAAGGGGACATGGGTTCAGCTTCCTTGTACAGTAATTACAGTTTTATAGTGGCTAAAGTCAGCTAGCTGTAGCTTCCGTGTTATCATTCAAGCATTGTCGTATGTATACTTTTAACAATGCAGTATTAAGTGCATCAGGATCCAACGGCCTCCGAGCGATGATAACTTTGGGATAATCCATCTTCACGAGTTAGCCACTAACTGATGGGCCTTCACAGAGCAGTAAGGTTTCAAGGCTACACTACGAGCCAGACATAACATCACCAACAAAAGGGCTGAACAGCATGGCTTCTCCACACAGTTTAATTAATTAAACACACATTGCGAGTAATCACAGCTCCGACCGCACAGAATCCCGCTGACTCCCATGGCAACAGAGCGTCGTTTTCGCTCCCTGACCCCGGGCAAGAAGAGCAGCTATGCTGCTAGCGTGTTGTGTGTGTGTGTGTGTGTGTGCGCGTGTGTGGGGCGCCTTGGCAAACATAATGACATGCCTGTTGGAAAGGCCTGCGCTCTCCTCCTTGCGCTGGGATCGCACTACAGGTAGCGGCGGTCAATGTCATAATCAGACATTTCGAAAAAAGCGGAATAAAGTGGCAGCCATCCCGATGAATATTTCAAACTGACCGAGTGTCACGTTAAAAAGGAATAAGGGATGTGCCATATAATTCGCTTTCTGTCTTTTTTTCATGCTATATTTGGATTCTTCACATGCTTTGGTAGGACGTCGCCTCTTTTGGGGCTCACTGCCAGGCAACTCCTCTTTGCGTGAGGTCGTCTGTTTAGGCGACTCGTCTTTGCGTGAGGTCGTCTGTTTAGGCGACTCGTCTTTGCGTGAGGTCGTCTGTTTAGGCGACTCATCTTTGCGTGAGGTCGTCTGTTTAGACAACTCATCTTTTGCGTGAGGTCGTCTATTTAGGCCACTCCTCTTTGCGTGAGGTCGTCTGTTTAGGCGACTCGTCTTTGCGTGAGGTCGTCTGTTTAGGCGACTCGTCTTTGCGTGAGGTCTATTTAGGCCACTCCTCTTTGCATGAGGTCGTCTGTTTAGGCCACTCCTCTTTGCGTGAGGTCGTCTGTTTAGGCGACTCGTCTTTGCGTGAGGTCGTCTGTTTAGGCGACTCGTCTTTGCGTGAGGTCGTCTGTTTAGGCGACTCGTCTTTGCGTGAGGTCGTCTGTTTAGGCGACTCATCTTTGCGTGAGGTCGTCTGTTTAGTGAGCATCGTGCCCTTGTGTCTGCCGCCAGTCTGGGCACATCTTTTGCGTTTTTCTGGTTAAAAAAAGTAGGGTAATTATTAAGTTATTATTAAGTTGGGAAAATCTGCACATTCTTTGTCTAGCTGCTGCCATACTTGGTCTAATTTTGTTGCATTTATTCAATAAATCTTGACTGAGGTAGACAACATGTGAATGATACGAAACCTGTATGAAATCTAGCTGATTTAGCCCATATGATCTGAAAGTATCTGCATGTTTTTAAAAAGCAGACAAAACGGAAGTACAAAGTCATGCAACACAAAGTAATACTGTACAAGGTTGTTTCCCGTAAGGGCTAAAACAAACAAAAAAAGTTGAAGAAACTTTTTTTATGCAGTTTATTCTTTATTTGCCCCACAAAAGCAATCTGTTATGACCACTAGCTTCTTGAGTCTCGCTACTGCGTCTGTAGCCATAGGGAGGACCCCCTGCTAGTTCACAGCACAAAATTTAGGATAAGCCAAGAAAAATCAATTCTCTCTCCCTCGATGCCCTTTGAAGGCACAGTTTAAAAGTTTTCCCTCATTCCCCAACGACCACACTTTCTTCAGCATGGACAAAAGGATCTAAAGTGAACGGATGCTTCTGAAAGATGGTTACTTGATCCCTTACAAAACCCACAATAAACCAAAACAAGAAAGCGAAAGATTGAGAGGTGGTTTCTCCTCCCCATTGGTTTAAGTTTTGATACCTACTCCGGGCCACAAACGCTCCGTCCAGAGCCAAGCTATCCGTACCGGAGCATGGGTACCGGGGACGGGCCTTCCTTTTTGTGCAGGCAATTATGAGGCCAGCTACAAAATTGCCTTTGACCACCGAGCCACAAACACGCCATAGAGCGGACACCACAGATTCTGCACCTTCAGGGATTTGTGCTCCGATGTGGGATAGCAATGAAGAAAAAAAATGTCTCCACCCTCAATGCGAAACAAGCTTACCCCATCCATAATGGGGGTCCCCCATGAGACATCCATTCTCCACCCAGTGCCGATAATTACTATCGCAGAACTTCAGTGCCCAAATTAATAAAGGACATGTGTAATGTCTTCTCATAGCTCAACATTTAGTCCAATTACCAGTTTCACAGGCAGATGATGTTCCTTCACCATGAGAGTAATGACTTTGACATGAGTACAGGGTCATTAGAAGACTGACGACATTATCTTTGGGCCTCCTGTGTGATTAGCTCCCGCTCTCACTCCCCTAGCCTGATTTGGATCATTACAGTTCTTAATGGGGGATTATTCAACTAGTTAAATTAAGTAGGATAAATCTGGATTAGTATTTAAATGGTACATGATTAGCAAAAAAAATCAGAAAATCTCATCACAAAGTTTATTTGAAGAGAGGAGAATCTTCGCTGGACGTCCACTCGAAATCTTTAAAGTAGAAAATGCACATAGACTTCAATTGAAAAGAAAAAATAAATAAATAATAAAAAAAAATATATATATATAACATTTTATGAACATAATGCACAGACATGCTGGAGGGAGAACATGTTTGTCTTTCTCCAGCGAAGCAGTAGCATCAGCCCCTTAAAGCAGCAGGTCGGCCTGGCCGGGTTAATGAGAGCGCTGTTGTTGCCATGCTAACAAGTCCCTCGGAGAGCCAGCAGGAACACGCAGTGCAAAGAAGGGCGGGTGGCTGGGGTGTAACGACAAGAGGTGAGGAAACGCTGCCCTGTGTCACACACAACAGCCATTCGAAGGGTATTCATAGAAACAGAGTCACATGTCACTAAAAACAATTCAATGGAGGCTTGCTAGGTTTATTTGCAACGTTATACAGCTGATAGCCTACAGAGAGCTACTTATACATATTTACTTTAAATGATGGGATTAAACTAGCTTATTACATCGGTATGTAATAACTTCTGAAATAATCGCACAATCAATTCAAGTCTACAGCTCATATCCTGCACTGTTCTCTTTTATAATTTGCATGGTTAAATTTTTAACTTTCATGTAATCTTCAGTAGTTTCCTCGAAGGTGTAATCCTTTTAAATCTGCATAATCTCTGGAAGGATCATGAGGATGACTTGTTTTGTAATCTTTGCGCTACCAGATTTTTCTTTATTGTAAATGGGAAATTTGATTTGAACTGTGACACAAAATGTCACACTTCGTTCCACCGAGGTTTCGGAATCCTCTTAATCTTCATACAAACAGCTTAATTTGTCAGACTTCTCGCACAATGTGAATTACCAAGTCAAATAAACAATAACTGAACTTGAAATATGTCCCTGAGTAGGCTGCAAAGCCATTTCAGCAAGGACAGTCCGGCTGCAGCGTGAATCGAAATCTACAACATTCTCCATTCAAGAATTCTGGTACCACTTTTCCGCGAGTAAATGCTCCAGTCCACACAAATTCGGTGACAGCAGGTAATAAACACGAGGACTCTGTAGGATTCCGGGCTCCTTGGTGGGTCATGGAAGATTCTCAGGCTATCCATTGACAGGATGTGCTCTGTATTTTCCCTCCAAAACAAGGAGGAATTCTTCCATCTTGGGATGCTGCTGCTTACTCAAGATGGTACCGTGTTATAAAATGCATCATGCCGAATTAGCGGCCATACAAGAAATACGCCAATAAAATGCACCCTACAGACTTAGGGAATGACAAGATGATGAAATATGCGCTCTGAGGTTTAACGGTCTGCAAGCTATTAACGTGCATGTTCAGGTCCAGTTATCAAGGCTTTGTTGATGGATGAGCATTTGTAATCCATCGCGCCTTTTTATCACGGATAAAAAGTTTGGTAGCTATTCTCCTCGCCTCACAGAACCGGGGGATACCTCGCGCCGCGACGGGTCTGCATGCACCGACCCATCTGTGGTCCTGAGGCTGTTGTCTGGCCATTCTTGTTAATGAAGGACACTCAGTCACGACCTAAACTCTGACCGGCACTTGTATGCCGCTTCTCTGCTATTTCACCATCCCTGTCCAAAGCACACAAACTGCAGAGGGGTCTTATCAAATCCAAAATCACCAAGGTCTGATCTTACCATCACGCTCATTCTATATATGAGTTTCCTTTATTTTTGGCAGCACATCTTTGTATCGATCTGTATATTTTACAGCAAACTTTAATATCCTTTTTTCTTTATCAAATGTATACAAAATCACTATAAAACTATGACAAAAATGACTCTGGCTTCATACAAATTTAACATTTTAAAATGTTGACACATTAGCATTAAAAGGGAAAAAACCTTTAAAAATCTAAAGATGCAGCTAAAATAAAATAACTCCGAAATTACGAAAAAAAAAAAGAGGCCTGTCTTTGGATCAACTTAAAAATAAAATATTTCACACATCATCTTTGCAGACAAAAGAAGCCTTTAAAAATCTAAATCCATATAAAATAACTCTGAAATTATGAAAAATAAAATAAAAGGCTTTCCATCAAATTTATAAAGATGTTCAGATATCAGCTTTGCAGAAAAATAAAACCTTTGGAAATCAAAAGACCCATATAAAATTATGAAGAAATTAAATTATGAAAAGTAAAATCAAAACTTCATGCATTGATTTCATATAAAATTATGAACAAATGAATTTATGAAAAGTAAAATTACTCGCATGGATTTAGTAATAAAACGTTCATACATCAGCTCTGCAGGACCGGGCGCAGAAGCCTGCTCCATACTGTCCACAGCCATTTCACTCCAGTGAGAAATGTTCCCATGCTGAACAAAACCACAGAATCTGACTGCCTGCTTTAAAATATCCCATCCTCTGTCGCTTCAAAACACCACACATTCTACACGGGTTTTAACTACAACTAAGACACAGTTTACGTGCAAAGTGACCATTATAATCTAATTAGTCTCACTTTCAATGAGCTGGTAATGTTGAAGAAATAGCATATATTCATTAATGACAAAATTGGATATGAGAATATTGCTGGTCAAATTATTATCCACACAAGGGCACCATAAATATCACATAATTTATTAATAAATAATGGGAACAACAATAATCAAATATTCAATGTTTGCTGTGTTTGTCAAATGAACTACTTTAGGCTGATAATTGTAATGTTATTTATATGTGGGTTGTATTTTGGCCTTATGTGAAATGTTAAAATGTCATATATTCAGTATTTGAGATCAGCAGCAATGAAAGCCTTTACTGAGAAGAACACATGCTTCCAAAAATATTTTAAGTCCATAATGTACAATGACTGTGTGCCTTGATACATACATATTTGTTGGCATTTATAGGTGTCGAATTGACAGTAATTTGCAGCAGTCGGCAGTGGAAGCTGATTGCCTGGTAGTTATGTGCCAGAAAGGGACACAGCATAAAAATGGACATCATTTAGCTAACATTTGTGAAGGCATGCATCGCTTATCTTGCCATCAAATTATAATGTCACAGCGCAAGGAGCAGACTAGGCCCTAAACAGCAAATGTCAATTGCCGTATTTCCAGTGACATTTGTCTGTAATGGCTAACATGTGAAAGCCGTAATCTACCTGATTAGACACCCGAGGTTCCGAAATCATCAGTGGGACACTGAGAGCTGGGGATTAGCTGAAAGCCAAGTGTATGTTTAACGGCTAATTTTTGTTCCCAGAAACATTTACTACAAGGGCTTATGCCAATAAAGACACTAAGTAATGTAAATTTCACAATAAAGTGACAAAAGAGATCTTTGAATAAATTTTATATACACACACAATCCCTATGTGAATGAAGATACTGCTCTCTGGGAAGCTTTTATTAAGAGGCTACAATTCCACTAAATCCAGTAAATACATAATATGTGGAAAACAATGGGAATTGGCCCAAACAACATCGTGCGTCAATAATATTTCGTCGGCTTACAACTGGTATTTTTTCATCAATGTGTGGGTGACCATGAAGCCAGTATAATATCTTGAAAATTTAAAAAAAAAGAGTCATATTCAAATTTGAATTCCTCTAGGGGGGTCTGGGCTACTTCTATAAATAATAACGAATCGGCCGGCTGGTTTTCTGCTGAATCTTTTCTTTTTGGACTAGTGCACACAGGCCTACAGCTGGGAAGGTGACACTCACCACACCGATGGAGAAGTAATTGTTGATTATGCTGTAAGGCACTGGGTCGCCCTTCTCGTCTCTGTCATTGGGATGGACATCGATCTTCCAGCGGTCCAGCAGCACCTCTGAGCTGTTCTCAATATCTTTCAGGATCTTCGTAAGACTCCCTCCCTCATAACCTCACGTATATCAAAACACTGGTTACACTATGACAAAGTACAGAGGGACATCTACACAGACTAAACACCAGCACTCACCAGCTATACAGTGTACGATAGGGACTAACTTACCCAAAATAGCTATTTATTATTCTGTTACATTACCAGCTGTTTCTCATAAATTTAGCATACAGTAACAAATGCTACATGTGTAACTACTACACTATGGGTTGAGCATTTTACTATTATATGAAATTCACCAACTACAGTAATGCTAATATAAATATCCATTTGGCAGCGCAAAGTAGCACCCTTTTAAGTTTGGGCAATTGAATTATCATAATAATAATGGCAGTTTATATAATACCTCCTCCCCATCTCAGGCATCGTGCGAGGTCATTTCCTGTGCCAAGAGGAAGTATGCACACAGGGGGATTTTTCTCCAAGTTGGCTTTATCTGTCAGTGAGCAAAAAGAGGTTAGAGAACTGCCATTATGCTTTGACAGCAGTGTTGCTATGGTTCTGTCTAAAAACTCCATGTCTCATTTCCAAGTGTCACATACAGACTCACATTATTTTATCATAAGATTATAAGACATTTTTTACACAAGCATCACATATTTGATCAGCAGTATAGGAGACACATGTCCTTCAGAATCCCGAGAACATTTTACATTTCTTTACATTTTAATCTATTTTTTAAATAAATACGTCACCTAATGATCAGAAGTAATAAACTTTTTTTGCAATGTTAGTCATAGCTAATGTCGAACTCCCGGCGAGAATGCTGAGTTCCCCTGCAGTTCTGACTGCTGCCACTGTTGACCAAACCACTTCTTCACTTTGTTGTGAATTCTCACTTCCTGACCTGAAAGTCGGCTTTCTCTGTACACCATTATTTTGTTGTCCTTTGATTGATAAAAAATTGAGGCAATTTTCAAAAAGACAAAAACAGCATCAATTTTTCCCAAAAACTATATATATATATATTTATATATATATATATATATATATATATTTTTTTTTAACTATATAGTAA
This sequence comes from Paramormyrops kingsleyae, assembly GCF_048594095.1. Classification (NCBI taxonomy): domain Eukaryota; kingdom Metazoa; phylum Chordata; class Actinopteri; order Osteoglossiformes; family Mormyridae; genus Paramormyrops; species Paramormyrops kingsleyae. The sequence continues at coordinate 3,229,429 of NC_132805.1, forward strand.
CTGTTTTTTCAATCTTATTAAGAGCACCATTTTTTTGTCCAAACATAATCATTAAATTTTTCCTTGAAAAACACTGTCTTGACTTTAATAGAAATTGTTTCTTCAAGTATATTTGAAAATTTTCACCAATAGGAGGAAAACGTAGTGTAAATGTGTAAATGAAATTAATATGCGCAGCTGAGAAAATAAAAGAAGGGAACTGATAATTTGTTAAAGAAATTGAATTGTTTAATAAAAAGTTTGTTTTGTTTGCAATGTATAAATGATCTGGCACATTTGTGACATATTTCCATCCAATTTGCACAGGGTAGTGGGGAATTAACTAAGTAAAATTCCTAAATAATAAAACAGCAATTGAATTTTTAGAATTTTACCTATTATGAATAATTTAATAATAATTATAAATATTCACACAAGGATCTTTTCATCTTGTATTTCTGTACTTTTAATTTAGTTAACATTAAAATGTAAAGTAATACTGCATATTAATGGTAGGGTTTGGTGGACACTCATTACCGCTTACACTAAAAAAGTTCATGATGTGTTAAAACGAGTCTTAACTCACCGATGCAATCAAGAATCCATCCAACTGTGCCATCACCACCGCAGGCAAGGACTCTGAAGCTGGAAACATCTCGGAAGAAATTCAACCTAAAATTGGAAACAAGCATCAGAGAGACACACCCAGACACTCTTTTTTATTACTACAGCAAACAAATACAGCAACTTGTAGGCTAACTGGGACATACAGTAGCATGTAGGCTAATTTGGACATACAGTAGCATGTAAGCTAACTTGGACATACAGTATCATGTAGGCTAACTGGGACATACGGTAACATGTAGGCTAACTTGGACATACAGTAGCATGTAGGCTAACTTGGACATACAGTAGCATGTAGGCTAACTTGGACATACAGTATCATGTAGGCTAACTGGGACATACGGTAACATGTAGGCTAACTTGGACATACAGTAGCATGTAGGCTAACTTGGACATACAGTAGCATGTAGGCTAACTTGGACATACAGTATCATGTAGGCTAACTGGGACATACGGTAGCATGTAGGCTAACTGGGACATACGGTAGTATGTAGGCTAACTGGGACATACGGTAGCATGTAGGCTAACTGGGACATACGGTAGTATGTAGGCTAACTTGGACATACAGTATCATGTAGGCTAACTTGGACGTACAGTAGCATGTAGGCTAACTGGGACATACGGTAGCATGTAGGCTAATTTGGACATACAGTAGCATGTAGGCTAACTTGGACATACGGTAGCATGTAGGCTAACTGGGACATACGGTAGCATGTAGGCTAACTGGGACATACGGTAGCATGTAGGCTAACTGGGACATACAGTAACATGTAGGGTAACCAGGACATTCATAAATGTGTAGGCTAACTGGGAGGATTGGGGTTTACAGCACAGACCGCTGGGGTGACTGGCAGCTTGTGAAATGGGTGATCTGATAGGGTCGTGTGTCCCGATGTTTGAATGTGTGGGAAATGGGGATGAGATACGACACAGGAAAACTGCATGTCCTGCACATACAGAAACACCCACTGCCCAAGCTATTATGGTGTCTAATTCTTTATTTAACTGTTAAGGCAAAATCATTATGACTCACTGGCATATTTATTTACATGTTAGCTGACAGCATGTCACATAAAACTAAAATTCACACTAAAGTAAAATTGTATTTATATACTGCCAAGATAATCCAGTGCTGTGAATTGATTAAATATGCAGGTTCATATGAACCTAAAATTACATCTAAAACATAAGGGAATATTACTTTTGCCCATCTTTGAAAATATCTCAGATTTAACCATACAGTGCTAATGCAATTCATTATATAGGGACAGGAACTGATATTTAATAAAACAAAATATTTGTAAAAATAACATGAAAAATTAAAGTTTTATTGAATGAGTGGTTTTCAGGTGCGAAGCATTTCTTTCTTTTGGGATGGTAATGAAATTTAATGATAATTTGTTCCACAGCAGAACTACACACACTTCATGCATTGAGCAGAAAGACAGCATATATTAGTCACTTTTAGCTTCATCTACCCACCCATAACCATTTTATGCAGCACATGGTCATGGTACTTTTTGCTTGTTTAACACTTCTTTGTACGATTTATGTATCATTACTTTTTTTAAAGAGATTTTTCAATGCCAAAAATTTGACTTTTTCCGCTCATTCTCTACGTCTGTGTTTATTCAGACACTGTTAATCTAGAAAGCATCTGCAAAAGGCTCTAATTTTGCAAAATTAGGCACAAATTACTATAACAATTACTCATTCACAGAACTGGCCTGTTTTGAGTCTAATCAGATCAAGACGGGCCATGTTCAGTCCAACTTCTTCCGTTCCTTCACAATAATAAACCCGTAACTGAATGAGGAAGCCTTGGATCATCGTATTGTGGGTAAATGAGCCGTTCAATTACTCTGCGACTGGGATTTGCGACGACCACAAACCACATTAGACAAAAGGCAGATGGTCACGCACATGAAAGACAACTTTGGAGATATTTGAATATGAAAAAACAAACACTTAATTTGTCGTAATTGCATTACGATGGCCGCTAATTGACAGAGGAGAGCACGGCTGTTTTTACCTTCACGGCCTCCACAACCTCGCGGAGAGGAGTGAAATTTCATACAGAAATGGGGCAGACAGTGGTACAGTCATGGGGAATGTTCACGACTATGGATTAAAGGGTATCCGCCTCATAGACCAACACCCCCGATCCCATCCCCAAGTAGCTTTTACTAGTAGCTATCGTGAAAAACAAAATACCGCTGCTCCATAATTAATCACTAGAAGTCTATTCAAAACATGTGTTGTCGGGAAAGCATCTTTGAACGGTAATAAACACACACGGGGTGACGTGAATGGCTAAGATGCCATTGCATCTCATTAATGACCTGATCATGTTCCACAGCCACAAGTCGGAACAATCGCAAGTGTGTTCCCTGGGTGGGGGAAGGGGGGAGTGTAACCGTCGTTGGTATGCGCAATCACATGTGAGCGCCGGACGCATACTTCCATCCCCATCCAGCCATGCACCTGTCAATCCGCACGCAGTGTCTGGGCGGCTAGCTAAAGACGCCCAGCGACACAACTGACGTCCAACCTCACCTTTTAATAATGCACGCATTAGCCCGTGATTTGGCAGGATATCCAATTTACGCGCGCTTCCTTAGCACAAAGTGTCCCATATCAATGCCACACAACAGCGCAACACATTTGCATGAGTACGGCAAACACATGGCGGGTCTGTATTGAACCGAGCTTTGCAACACAAGGCCCCACTGCGGGATCCCGAAGGGACGGATGCAGGCTCCGCTTTCGTCCGTCCGCCTGGAACTTACCCCGGCATGGGTCCGTTTTTGGCGAGGCAGTACACCTGGCGGGGGTTTAACAAGTACTGGAATTTCCTGTATATTCTGAATGAGAGAGAATAGGGGGGGGGGGGAAGATTTCCATATGTAACTCCATCCCCTCCTCATGTGACATCTGAAAAGCTCAGATTTAAGACACAACCTCTGCCAGTTGAATTTTCACCACAATCCACCCCCCATGGAGAATGTTCTTGCCGGGTAGCCACACATTAAAATGGAATATAATCACATCAGTAAGATGGCTACAGAGACTGAGAAAGGCCTAAGAAGTATAGAAAACGTGCCCCTTAATTTCATTGGCTCTTTAGAGCACAGGTTTATGTTTACGCCTGGGAATTTTCATGAATAAACTCAGGCAGTGCAAAAGTCACCCTCTGAGGGTCCTGCCAGATGAGCAAAGCTGCAGCTAGCTTGAACGCTCCGTAATGGCCTTTCCCGTCCCTGCCAGGCCGGCGTGTATGGCCCGTCTCTGTGTCACCGGCAGTCCCACCCTGGACAGAGGGGAAGGTCATCTCCCTAATCCCCCTGGGGGAAAGGCCATTATAAAGAGTAATTCCTTCTAATTTCTATTTCATTATAACAACTGGGCCAAGTCATATTTTGATCCCATAATTTAAACAGATGAGTAATAAAGTAATAAAGAGGCGAATGAATGTGTTCAGTAATTCAGTAATAACCCAATTAGTCTGGGGTAGGGGGGGAGGGGGTCTGAGACTACGGCAACGCGGGGAGGTGACAGCAGGGGGCGGTGCCGGGTCAGGTCAGAGTCAGCAAGGTGGGTTCGGCCAGGAGGAGCGAGCCAAAGAGAGCAGCCATTTCCCGCGATTGGCCCCGTGCCCTATCACAGGCCGGACCCCGCGACAGGCTCCGCCCACTCCGCCCTGCCACCGCTTACCGCTCTCCCTGCTTTCCTCCGCTCTTCGGATTGACGAACACCAATAGCGGACGAGTGCCCTCTGCTGCTGTGATCTGAGGGTGTTGGGGTTGGGGGGGGAATGTGTGGGACAAACACTCCTGTGAATTAAAAAACATCTGTGCATAAAAAAGAACCCCCGCTTCAGGGAGGGAGCTGAAATTGGCCGGCGGCAGATCTGCTAGCGCTCCATAAGAAATCCCGGCGTTTCGCTTCGTGCTACGAATCCTGCATCATCATCAGTATCGGCACGGTGTTCCCTCTCCTCCGCAAAGAGAACAAGAAATATGATACATTACATATTTCAAACAATTGATTATTTAACTTAGGAGGAGTAATTCAATATTGCATTACTCTCCCAATAAAAGACACAATTCGTCTTTCGTGACAGACTACCAATTAAAAGCAAAATTCACGAAGCCCTTCCAGTAAACATTATTCTGAAAGATAGGGTGGTGGCGACGGCACGAGGCTGGTCTGTGCCCGCTGCTGCTTGGGCTGTGGCGGGTCAGTGACAGCCTGCTTAGTGACACAGACGGAGCTGCTAACTCCCTCTGTCTGCCGTTCCTGTGGAGCCAGGTGAATTAATGAGGCCTATCCAGAGGTTATGAGAGATCCATTACTTCCTCTAATTATAAATAATAACCCTGATTATTAAAGATGGATGTTCCTGGATATGATTCATCATATCCTCCGAGCTGCACGTGCGGCTGACAGTGTGGACACCCATCGGGCCGAATTCAAGCTGCCAGCCCGTTTGATACCTTCCGTTTATCTGACCATTTTTGACTGATTGACTGAGTAGTTGAATGCTGGATGAGTATCTGTCAAAACAATATCGATATCCCAGGCATATTTTTTATAGATTTTTGGCAGATTAAAACACATTCAAGATTTCCAGGATTTTGCCGTTTCAGGAGTACAGTTTTTGTGCATTTTTCAAAGAAGCCATATAAAAACAATATAAATTGTTAATAGATTCATAAAATTAAACTGTAGCATTATGTTTCACTTTTCACTTGCTTTATTATTAGATTGCGCACATTCACTTGTTAGTTGTTTGTATATATAAATAAATGATCTTTTACGGCGTGTTGCACTGCGGCCCCCCACCTGAAGTCCTTGCCCATCCACGGTCACAGAATTGGCTCGCTGCATCTTTCCTCTGCCTCCTGATTGGTTTGCTCTGGAATCTTTCCTCAGTGTAGACTGCCTTTCCTGCTGACCACATAAAGACAGTGAGGGTACCAAGCGTAGCTCACGTTTCCTGTAGACTGCAGGAAACAGATCATAATGACAATCATGGGACCAACATAGCCTGTGTTTCCTGCAGACTACAGGAAATAGCTCTTAATGACGAACAGGATACGGGCACAGCCTGCGTTTCCTGTAGACCACGGGAAACAATTCATAATTACGATCGGGGTAGCAGCACAGCCTGTGTTTCCTAAAATCCACAGGAAACAGCGGTTAATGACACTCAGGACACCTGGACAAAATGTTATGCATAATAACAGAAATATGTAAAATATTTCCAGTGAATAGAATAATGACAGGGGCACCAAGATGAAACTCTTCTTCTTGTAACTCCGTGTTACCTGATCACTGGAATCACACTGCACGCTTAGCGACTGGTTAACCGAGCTGACGTGACACACATTAAGTGACCACCTTTTCTCTGTCGGACGAGTAACGATCGCAACAGAATTCATATCTGCTGGCAGAGCCGAGGGCAGCTTCAGGTGCTGGGTCGCCACGGCGACTCACCAGGACGACGGGGCAGATGGTGGTGGGGGGCAGTATGTGGTCCCGGAGCGGCCCACAGTCACACTCTGGCTTCATGTGGGAGGCGCACTTATTGTGGAGCTGGGGAGCGAAAACCCAAGTCAATCCCAGTGCAAAACCTGTACCATATCAAACAGGACGGGCGACACTACAAAAGCCCTTTTTACCAGTTGGCAGAGCGTGTACTTATGTAATAATAAGTAACTTAAGTACTGCAAAGTCAAGATTAATAAGATTAGTAATAATTACTACAAATATTTTAATTACAAGTATTATTATTATTATAGTTTTTGGAATAGTAGTAATAGTAAATCATATATAATAGAGTAATCATTCAGTTATTGGTTAAGAAAAACCAGAGAGGGAATTTGAAATTTTAACCAACCATTCATGAAATTTATGAAAAAAGTCCCAAAATGCCGATATGTACAGTGGAGTAATATTTATTCGCTTATTTCTTAATTACTTCTCACAGCAATGGAGCAAATAATTTATACGCTTTGAGGACAGCGGAGCCATCTGTGCTGGCAGCAAAGGAAAGGCAAGAAAAGGGAGAGAAATATTTGTTCATTTGTTAAGCTGTGCTATTCGGAGAATCTTTGCCAGAGAAAAATAATTAGGCATGTTTGCTGAGGACCCCCCGGATCTTTTCTGAGCCCCCCTGCGTGGCCCTGGCCCCTGGTGCGGGATCCAGAGAGCGAGCCCACGTGCTTGTCCTGCCGCCCCCCCCCCCGCCTCTCGAAACGCGGCTGCCGTTTCAGGAGCAAATTCGTCCCAGGCCTCAGAAGATCGCAGAGGAAAAACTGGCCAAATGAACGCTCCAGATTCGCCACAATTAGCCGTTGGATGGAGGGGGCTGGCCGAAGGCTGCCCCAGCTCGGCGCTCGGCGTCACACATGCGCATTCATCTTCTGTCAGCTGTCCCTCTTGTAAAGACAGCTGTGAAATTCACTTACTTTTTAATTAACTGCTCATGAACTGGACACTTAATGTTTCTCTTTTCAATAACTGCTAATTGCATATTTTGAACATGAATCACTTATTTAGCATAAAGCCTTAAAATACACTTCTCTCAGTAAGTTAATCTACTATGTGAAATATAACCAAAGCTATTTTGCTCTATACAAAAATATGTCCAAGGCTATTGCAAAGACCACTGTCTACGAGGTGACTGACAAAACGGCTAACTAGCATGCATTTATATAGTTTAATTATACGTGCTAATTTGCCAATCTCCTATGCACAGGCTGACTTTTAAAATGGCATTAGAAGATACAAATGTGATGTTGCATGATGCAAAATGTAAATGACAAAATCCAAGCCCGTAGCCAATCAAATAATTAAGAGATGATTAGGTCTCTCATCGACTTACAGTGATTTGGCACCACACACAGTGAAGTCCAGTCAGACCCTGGTAGCACTTGATGTTTTTGTGACACTTGTCACATTTGGTCGGACAGTTTCCTTCTACCCAGAAGTGGTGCATCACCTTTGAAGGGGAGAGAATGACATAAAAAAAGAGACTCTTATGATTATTATGTAACCGCTGATACTGGCAAATTTTCTTATTAGTTATGTTAAATACAAACATTGGTTCCTAATTGCATTAGGTACTGTATGAAGGAGCCCTTGGTTTTAGCTTGGGGAACGCTGGTGTTCCACACACATGTACATCTGAACACTTCCACCCGACGTACCTCCGTGTTCTTCTTGGATTTGACGTACGTTTTGATACAAGAGGGCGGAGCTCTAGCCACGCAGCGTTCGTGGACCGTGTACTTGCAGACTGCGAGGTGGACGAGATGAACATTACTGTGCCCGTTCATTTTAAATCAAACACATGATCTATTCTATGCTTTTTCCAGGAGAACTGGAACCCAATGTAAGGTCCCAGATAGCCAGGAAGTGCAGGACAAGCGCCAACATAGGATGTCAGTCCATCATGGGGCAATAACAGAGATGGGTAATTTACCATCTCAACTAAACAACATTTAGAACATGACAGGGATCCGGATCACCTAGAGCAAATGGGAAGAACAAAGTAGGTCCACACACACACACACACACACACAGTGCAGGGACGAGAATGAAACCAACATCCCTGGTGAGCGGAAGTCACTGAAATACAGAAACAAAAAACAAATTATATCTAGGTCTATATCGAACAATAATGGGGAGGGCTTATATAACTTTCGAGAGAATTTCCATTTGCTTTTCAGAAATACAACTGTGTCTTACAGTGGCCAAAATGGCACCTGTTGACATACAGGCATTGAAATGCTTTCAGGCTGATTAAACGCTGCCATACTCACAGGAGCAGCAGAGGCCCTGTTTACCCAGCCCAACCAGCATGTTCAGGCAAAGGTTGCAGTAAGCTGGCTTGTTGAAATGCTTCAGCCTCCAGACGTGCTGTCCGTCATCTTTCACATTCTGACAGCAGATCAAACGAACACGATAAACGTGGCGGTCATTGTCAAGGAATAACGACAAATTTAAAAGAAGAGTAAATAACAGAACAGCCAAGCATATGCAACATGAATATTTATAGTTTCTATAGCATACGCTATCAGCATACTCCATCATCAGTGTTAATTGAGGAAGACATTTAACAACAACTAACATTCTAATCAGGCTCCAGAAGCTGTCTGTCCTTATTTATTAGCCTGGTAAACAATTTGTAATTCTATGTGAGTATTAAAATGATACAAAATACTGAATGCGATAAAACGAGTATGAGAAAAAAAAACAATAAAGAAACTGAAAAAGAAAACTTGTGAATATAAACTTAAGCAAAGGCTCCACCTTGTGGACATTTTTTACATATCCCCGGGAAGTAAAATTTCAAGTTTCCCAAAAATATTTTAGTGCGGTGGTTCTAAATCGATTTAGCCTCAAGACCCACATTTTTCCTGGGTCATCAAGTCACCACCCAATTTTTAAAGATTTTTAACCAAATGTATTTCACCAAAAAAAAAAAAAATGGATGAAAAAATAGTACAGTAGGCCAGTAACACAGTAACAGTGAGGTAACACAGTAACAGTGAGGTAATACAGTAAATGAATGCAGTGGAGCCACAATGTCTCTCCTGCTGACGGATCACTGTTTAAAAAAAAAAAATTCTGACAAGAAGAAAAAAAACATTTTTTAACCAAATACTCAGCGACCCAATGAAAACACTCCTGCAACCCAATTTTCGGGTTACGACCCACTGAAAATGTTTCAGGGACAAGTTTAATTTCACCCTTATATTATAGCATTTTACACAAACTTCAGACAAATCTTTGTAGATTTTCGCATACAAAAATGTGGACATAGCTTCAATTAATACGTCTGCTTGTTAGCTGGCCGTTCACATAGTGCTTCCCGGGCTCGCGATTATTTTACACAGCCCGCTATTTCCCTCTTGTGGCTGAACTGATAAACTACACTTTACGCTGTTTTTAATATCAACAAATTACCCTATGGTATAGTTTTTTTGGGGAAGGAATTAAAAGAGCGGAAATATCTCACGCTCATGTTATAATTTTTTTTTGACTATATTCTGTCACAGTATTTCTTACAACTCGCTATCAGCTGTTCTAAAAAATAGCCAAAAATGTACATAATTATTATCAAGAGTTTGATTTATCATTACTTATAATTACTGATTAAAATGGGGGTAACTCTTCCTTGCAAATGGTCTGGTGCCATACTGTAGCTCCCAAAAACCACAATCAGCCAGGTGTGGACTGACATTACTTTGGCTTTTGTCTGGCAGGGATTCAGTGGATCCACCACGTCTCTAAGGTGACACTCTACAAAGACGCCCAGGGGCTGGATCCTGGGAAATCACCCTTTTAGCATGAAGTAATGCCTCCTGAAACACCTGGATTAATAACCAATGACAGGACAATAACTGTAATGCAAATACCATGCCGGAAATACTGTAAACATGGCAGCGAGTCATTTGTGAACAACTTGTGAACAAATGAAGACATAAAATCTAAACCCAGAATAACAGGGAAGCAACAGATCAGGATTGCTTAATATTCAAGTTTTTTGCTCAATAATATTCTCGTATTATTTATCTGAAATAGCCAGTCTTCAATAAACAAAACCCGTGCATCTGTCAAATCAGGTACAATAAGCAGTTATGCATGCGCAGGAGTAGCTCTGTTCATTCGCAGAAAACTCACTGTCTCCAGCCCCAGCAGCACCAGCAGGGGGATGGTTGTCATGCCGCCCTGGATCCACTCCTCCAGAGAAACCGCGCCGTCCTGATCATAGTCAATTTCTTGCATCATCTCCTGTAGGATCTACATAAATTACCACAGACATCAATCATTTAAATAATATTCAGCATCTGTTTACATCTAACTTTTAAATAACATGCAACACCTGTTTACATCTATCTATCCATCCATCCATGCAGTCATCCCTCCATCTTTCAGAATAAAGTGTCCAGTACATGGTTACTGTCAGTCTGGTGCCTCTCCCAGGAATTCAAAGTTAAACTGAATGAGACACCAGTCCAGCAAATGCTCTCACTTGGACTGCATGGAGAAGCCAGAGCACCCAAAGGAAATCGCAGCAAAAAATGGAGAGAACCTTCAAACTCCACACACACACACAGATGGGAACAGAAATCAAACCCAAACTCTGGTGGCGTGAGCTGATAGTGCTACCACTCATCACACTGCCCTAGTTAACATCAATATACTATTTATCCATCCATCCATCCATCCATCCATCTTCTATACATGCTTCTTCTAAGCAGGGTCAAGGGCAGAGGTGGATGGTTCAGGTCCAGAAAATTTAAATTCAAACCAAGATTTTGCTTCAACCGACCAGTTGATGTGTAAATGTGACTCCTTATACTTACTGGCTGAAACAAAATCTTGGTCTGGATTTTTACTTTCTGGACCTGAACTATCCACCTCTGGTCGTGGGGATCTGGAGCCTATCCCTGATGATATGGCGCACAGCTGGGAGGGTCCCAGGAGGGGGTGCCAACCCATCGCAAGCATCGGAATACTAAACAAAGTCAAATGCAGAACATAGTAACACCATCTTCTACCTACTGGCTTCAGCTCTTTGACGTCCCACTCGAGATATTCTGCAACATGCATCATCTGAGAGATTATATGTTCCAATTCCTAAAGCAAAAACAAACCAGCAGTTACAGTTTTTAAACTGGAATATTTTGGTGAAGGAATGACTGAGAAAAATATGTGAGAAGACAAAAGATAGATGTTTGGGTTGATGACCGCCTTCCCTGTGAGACGGCCAGCGAAGTCTGAGTTTCCACGTTTGTTTCCATGTGCAAATGGTATAAATAAATAAAATATGGAGAGTGGATGACATTAAAACACACAAACACAGCTATCGAGCTTCACAAATCCAGACTACTAATACATTACTAGTCCTGTGATTCGCTACTATCATGGCACATTAATATTTGGTCACAGGCGAAAGGTAGAGTACAGTACCAGCGGTCTATGGGAGAAAGCAGGCATCAGTATGGATAGTGAATGACTGCAAAGCTTACCGAGCTATCCAGAGAGCCGTTTCCATCGACATCATACAGACGGAACATAACTATAAAGAAAAATGTTACAGAACGTTAAGAAAAAAATTGGTGTGCAGAAAACATAACACCATTTAGTTTAAAAAAATCATAATTTTAGTTTATGCTTTCCTGGTAAACAAAAAGCAAGCAGTGCATCTTATTCAAAATAGCTACCTTAATTTATTCTTAATTATTTTAAATTGAATGATCAAAATGCACTGTTGCATATTATAGTGTATATTAGCTGTTTATGTTGTAACAATTTCCTATTGGTCCCTGAGAACTGCAGGTCTGCCTTAACATTTTGCACTTAGGTACACAGTCTGCACTTTAAAGCAGAATTTACTTTTTTAAAAGTGGGTGGAGTTTCATCTGTAGCACATCAGAAGGTACACAGAGGAACAGACATCTTCAAAAGGCGAATGGAGTGTCTGATATCTCAGATGAGTAGCTCTCACGGCCTGTGCTGCACCACTGCGGCCGCTGTTGCGCGACGCGCTGCATCACCATGGAAACAGACAGAGAGGAGACGGGATGCGCTGGTGCAACACGCTCATGTGGGCCCTCAGATGGGCTACAGATAAAAGGTGGCCAACACTGATATTTTCCACGGATCTTTATTAATTGTCAGACTCGCAGGGCTGTTCTGTCCAAGGACATCGCTGAATGGACATCGTGCTTTCTGGGGCATGATAATAAACAGCTTCACATCACTGACTCACTGAAGTGCTCAGGCATCATATCTAAAATAGCCTGTTTACACCAGCAGCACAAGCAGCGTTCGGCAGATGCAGGGGCGACATGTATTAGGTAAAGCCGCCGAGATTTGCTGCCATGTTTGACAGTCCCGGCCACAAGAAACACTAATCTTAGTAAGGTTCTACATTTGGTACCAGTCCTCCCAATATTCACACCGAACTTATCCCAGCTACCAGAAAATGTTCCCAGAACTTTAGCCAAGTGATGTGGAGCTTGGCAGGGAACTGTAACATTAATAAAACGTTATTTCCACAATTTACATTATAACAAAGGTTCTGTCTTTATGTCAGCGGAATAACATTATTACCTTAACATTCTTTAATTAATGTTGAAAAATATTGTTCTATAATTAAATATTACTTTACAAACGTGCCATATCTATATGCTGTCAGCACTTGCACCATCCAGCCTTGATCTCCTGACCTCTGAGGTGTTGAGCATCCGGGTCACTGCCTGCTGTCCTTCGCTTGTTTCTATATCGTCATTCTTAGTTGTAGTAGTAGTCGTAGAAATGGGATAACGTTCTGGGAACATCTGGTAAACCAGATACTTTGAACGTATCCATATCTTAATAATAACGTTCAGTAAACGTTCCTAGAACGAAAAATTACTAGCGGAGTAGATCCCAGCTTCTACTGATAATCGTGAGGATTATAGGATGTAAAAAAATATTTATCATAAAAAAAACTTGATATAATTCTACTGTGTGCATGGATGCTCGTTTAACGATAACAAAGCATGAGCTACGTCACTAATTATCAGCGCATTTATACCCGAAAATAAATACAGAGAAACAGGCGACCCAGAGACGAAATAATGATCACGGTTCAGCGGCACAATCTCACACGATTCGTTTACAACCTGCGAGAAAGTCTGCAAGCGTCTGGACACCTGTTTTGTTTTTTTTTTACAATTATTTAGATTTGTGGTGCCGGAAAAGATGCACGTGAAATTCAGCCGTGAAGCGCATCTTGTTACGATAAACAGGCACCCGATGAAATAGTGAAGGGGGGTAAAGTTTTTCGCTACCCTGCAAAATCAGGCCTCCTGTGGCTCATTATAAACTAGTGCTGAAAATTACACATCAGCAAGATGTGTCGACTGGGATAAAAAAAAAAATACCCCCAGCCATTCTACCTGCTATTACCATCCGCGCGCTTCCCCACAGCCGCACAAATTGGCTGCGGCAACACTACTCAATAAAGGCTTTGGAAACATTAATCCCCCTATACTATAAAAGAGCTGGTTTCTTCTCTGCAGTTTGCACTTTTATAAATACCGTACAGGGCAAAATTATGCCCAGCGGGTAGCGCTGTTTATACAGCATTGTGATGGCGGTGGACACACATTTATTATTTTTGTTTTTAAGTGGAATTAATTATGCACATTCCCCTTAAGGATCTGCCGGCTAGACTTTTTTTTAATTATATTACCTAAATTAAGGATTAAATTCAGTCTTACTGTGCTCAACAAATATTTTGTCTTTCAGTAAATTGGTTTATCCATGGAATTCTGGCTAAAGGTTGGAAATGTAAGCGTAAATGCTGGAAATATGCAGACAAATATGCCATTGGTGAAAATGCACTATTTAGTGCAAATAATCACATATGGATTAATCATCTATCAAAACAAAACTATGGGCAATTACTCCTGAGTGGTTCCCCAAAGGCCCTTTGGTTTAAAGTACATTCAAAATAAGCATAAATCACCAATCCATTTTCTAACTGTTTATCCAATACAGGGACAGAGGAGAGCAGCGTTTCCTAATCTGCTCCTCCGGGACCCACAGATAGTCCACGTTTTCGCTCCCTCCCAGCTCCCGGTAGGAAAAATGTGGACTGTCCGGCAGGGAGTTTGGAGGGAGCAAAAACATGGACCGAATGCGGGTCCCTGAGGAGCAGATTTGGAAACACCGATTCCGGGTGACCCGTTTACATATCTGTACAGTATGTGTTTGGACTTGGGGGAACCATGAAAGAATGTGCAAATCGCACACAAAGAGAGCAAGATGCACACCTGCAAGTACAAGGCAGAAGTACAACCCACTGAGTCACCAATAACTATTTATTCATTCATTTCCTGCACCCGCTTATCCTATACAGGGATGTGGGGGTCCCCAGCCTATCCTGGGGGCTATGGGCACCAGACAGGGAATAACCCAGGGTGGGGCGCCAACCCACCGCAGGGCACGCACACCACCGGCACCTCCAGCTTACCTTACAGCATGTTTGTGGACTGTGGGGGGAAACCAGAGAACCCAGAGGAAATCCCACGAGAACACGGGGAGAACATGGGTTCAGCGTCATGGGGCGGCATTTGTGGGCTATGCCCTCTAAATAAGCCCCCAAATGCCACCCAGCAAGAACACTGTATTTTATTTTATTTTTATAAAAGTGTTCATCCTACATTAAATAAGCCAGGTCCCTCCCAGGGGTGTGGCCACAGATCACATGCTTCTCCAACCCCAACAGCGTTAACCATGGCTAACAGCCCTCTAGGAAAATCTTGGGCCCACCTATCAGATCTGTCCCGGCGCCGACACAGGGACACCGCAGACCCAGGTCACCAGAGGTGTGAGGCAACTGCACAAACCACAGCACCACTGTGCTAACACCCAGCACAGGAAGTAAGGACAATAAAATAAAATAAATGTTGTGTACCCACATTCAAGTTTGTCTTCGGGTCGTCCGCCTTCCAACAGGGACAAGTAACATACGATGTCTTTCAGTTTGACTGTGTCCAGGGAATTCATCCTCAGCAACTGAGGGACCTTCTGAGGAGTGCAATTACCTTTGATGAGTTTGATACCTGAGAAATAATAAAAAAGCACTTTAATATGCATTAGCAACCTTTAAACCACAGTAGGAGCAAATGTAATTTATTTTACACTGCAGTAGTGACAAAATAGATTGAATGCCCTATTATTTCTGGGGGTGGGGGGCAAAAATCCTGCAGTCATTAAACATACCCCCTGGGGACCTTCCAACAGAGTATGGCAGTATGACTTAAAAGACAGCAGTTTAAAAAACACTCCATCACACTGTCAATGGTGTTAGTATAAAGGCTTTCAGAAGTATTTTACCCCAATGTTTGAACCCATGATTAAATCGCTATGTGATGTCTGATCTCTGCCATACAGCAGTAATAAGTCTGATTTAGCACTGCTCTGTTGATCCTAAAATCTGCCACTTACTGCTCAGACATACTGTAGATCAGTGTTTCTCAGCCCAGAGCCCCAGACGGCCTGCATTGTTGCTCTCTCTCCCAGCTCCTAGCTCCTGGGACAGAGCAAACCTGTGGACCTTCTGGGTGTCGCTGAGGACTGGTTTAATAAGCACTGCTACATCACGGGCATAACATTCAGTCTTTATATCAGAAGGCGTAATTCAGGATCCCATATCAGTAGGAAGAGAAGTATAGTTTTGACAGTTGTCAAATGGTAGATAATTACCAGTGACTTTCGACCTATCGGGAGTGGATGGACTGGGTTTGGCGGCCTTGTCACTGAACGACAGGAAGAGCTGCTGACAGAAGGCCTCCGTGAGCTCGTTCTCCAAGAAGGTCGTCATGAAGAGCTTGAAGCCTTCGAAGTCGATGTCCTTAAGAAGACATCGGAAAGTGCCCATTTTAAAGTGCACGTGACGCAAGGTTTAGCAGGTGACGCATTGAATCACACGAAGTGCATTACGGTACCTGATTGAGTATGTCCTGCTTCTACGTAGCATTTGGTAAAGGAAGGTAAGAAGTTTGATGAATGACAGGAAGCAGAAGTATGACTATGTTGTATGGAAGTATATCTAATATCCAGTTAAGTAGTTGTTGTATCTGCTGAGACACTTTTGTTTGAGTTGTTTAGAACGGATGCACCATGGCAACTTGACAAAAACCCTTTATTTATTATAGCGGCCATTTTATTAGATATACATTCTGCTCCTCTAACCAGCAAACTGCAGCTGCAGCCGAACATTCAGCCCACAGAAGGGTGGAGAGGTGTGGCTATTGTTTGGCTAAAAATTGGAACAGCTAAGACGTGAAATGCCAGTGAATGCGGCGTGACTGCTGATGCCAGACCCAGCACCTCAGGAGTGGCCGTTGTCCTGCGATTTTCACAAGCTGCAACATCTATAGTTTACAGGCAATGGCGTGATGAACAAAAAATATCCAGAATGCCCAGATTTGTTACAGGCAGCCGGAAGGCCATGGGTGTGAAAATATCACACTGAATATCAGTGATTGCAGGAAGGCTTCTCTGAACACACACCTCATCCACCCTTGAACTGCATCTGGAGGCCAAGTTGGGTCCCACCCAGCACAGGTTATGTGTATCTAATGGCCAGTGGTTGTATAATTTTTTTACATAATTAATCAAATCACCAATTTTACCAACAGCTATAATTCAAGGTGTTTCCAAATCAAGAAATGTTACGTGGTTCACAGTACCCGCCAAATAAGTAATCCATTGACAGCCAGATTAAGTTAAAGATGGCATATTACCTCCTCTGGATTGTACTTGGCCAGCAGTCCATCACCGTAAAATTCCTGCAGAACATCCTTCAGCTTTTTGGTGGAATCTAAATACAAACAGTGTCAATACATTACCTTCTACAAAGGAGAGCAGGTAGTTGAAGAACATTTCAGAGGTTCAATTTGACCATATGAACACTTTAAATGTTATTTAACTCTTCAGCAGCTGGGAGTGAAGGTCTACTGTATGCCAGATGAAGGATGGTTTTTGAGGGAACTGAGACAAAGACTAAAATGACAACAGGCTAAAAGCCAAGAACGAGTGCTTGATGAGAAGGGCCAATGACACGAGGGACCGATCGAGCGGCGAAAGGAGGAGGATCATATGTGGATATGCGGAAGAGCGACAGGCGGGTGACAGTTTGACGGTCTGACGCATAGCAGACTCCAGACGTGTGACCATCAGCAGGCAGTTACAATGGCAGCTCTGTGAAGGCTGGTCTACACACCCTCACCCTCATATCTGGAGAATTACACAGCATGTGCTATATGGTTATTAACGCTTTACAGAAAAATGCCAGAAACACTTTGAAATTTCAATGCATTATTTACAGGGACTAGTGTGGAATACCAGTGAAATGCTTCATGTGATTCATGGCTTAATTCATGCTTATTATGAAAAATAATTACAAAGCAGAGAGCGAGCGAGAGAGAGAAAGAGAGAGAGCAGGTTGAGGACTGAGAGTGGAAGAAAGCCTTCAGTCACTCCTCCAGGGATGGCAAGTTTCCTAACCTGCTGGTACCTCAGCGAAACCCAGACGGCTCAGAGAAACACTATTACATAGACGCCCTTTCATTCGGTCTCCAGCATGGAGACGATCAGGGGCAGCTTGACGGCTGCTGTCAGACAGCTGTACGGTGCGGCAGCAATGCACAGAGCAATCAGTGTGAGCAACGTTACGGCCAAGTTAAACACGCCTCTCGCCTCTTCTGGGTTTCACCGTAACTGCAGTACCGTAAGTGCTTTGCAGGCGGCCCCTTGAGGTCCAGTCATAAAGAGCCAAGAGCAACTCATGTAATTACGGAAAGGATAGAAGGGATAAGTGTACACAAATAGTGTAAGACAGATTATACATATATCAATTGGATTTTCGGTTTGAGGCAGCAATTTGTATTGTTTAGGAATTAACCCCCAGGTAGGTTAAACATTTAATGGGAACCAGCAACTGATGTCTGATACATCCAATGGAAATTCTGTGTAGCTGTTATTTCAATTCAAGTTAGTTCAATTGAATTAAAATCAGTTTATTGTCATTTAATTTCTGGAATGTACAGCTACATGAAAGGCTTGACTGTGCGGTCATAGTACTGCACGCACGCTAGGCCCTGACCAGCACATCGTTTGGCCAATTACAGTGGCCATTACTAAGGCTCCATAAAGCTGTTGGATTGGACAGAAATCCCACCCATAAGGCTCTGATAATGTCTCCGTGAACGTTTGTGATGAGAAAAGAAGCTATTTTAATAGAGAAAATGCTGACACTACATATAACTCCCTAAATAACTGAAAAATAGGTATAAAAAACCCAAAAAACTGTACAACAAAAGGCTTTCACACTCCTTACAATCTATTTCAGTTTCAAAGACAAAAATATTTTATCTGTTGTGCCCTTGAACATATGTGAACATATGTGTCTATTTCAGTTTCGGCTAGCCCGAGGAAAGTTTTGATTGGGTAGAAAAAAAAGTACTTTTTATGTTCTGAAGAGACACCCTTATAAAGGTATGAGATTTCACAAAGCCATGAGTAAGAGAAGAGCATCTGAGGAAAGTCACACTCTGAGAGTAAGAGAAGAGCATCTGAGGAAAGTCACACTCCGAGAGTAAGAGAAGAGCATCTGAGGAAAGTCACACTCCGAGAGTAAGAGAAGAGCATCTGAGGAAAGTCACACTTACACTGTGCATACTCCTGGAGCTGGGAGAACTCCGCCGGACTCAGGGTGACCCACTTCTCAGGGTTCGTCATGATGGATGTCTTATCTCACATCGCCTCAGTCCTGCTCCTCTCTGTAACGCAGAAAGAGCCACTGATCTCTCCCCTACGGCGATGGGCGGAGCCCCCAGGCCCGACACGCGAAAGCGCATCACCCAGCGCTTCCCGCCGTCAACCCGGGACTGTTATGTATCCAGGGACAGCCACATAAAGCCATCCGATGACACCTCCCAGTTAAAGATGTTTATCTGCACCTATGGCAGGGGGCCACAGGCCTCTACAATATGTGGTGTTTACCCTTAAAGGTGACAGATAACTGCACAAAATGGCCGTATAACATACCAAGCAGAACACAAAATGGATTCAACTGCAGTCTCCAGTTACAGCTGCAGTGTCAAACAGTGATACCCGCAGTCAGTAAATCACATTTACAAATGTCACATACAGGGGAAAAATAAGGACAGATCCACTGGACGGAATATATCACGTCCGTTAGCACAATCGTAGCCCAACGTGACTCTTTTGTGAAGGGGCTGGGTGCAATAATTAATTTAAAATACCTATATAATAGCGGAGGCCTTAGGGGAGGGGTGTTTTTCTGTTGAAAGCAATACAAAAGATTGTCTGGTATTCATTGGCAGAATATTCACTGTATACACTGCAAGGAATTACAAGTGCAAAGCGAGTATGAAGCTGTTTAACCTCTCGCGTCCCTGCCTAGCGTACCCTAGCGGGCCGGCCGTCTTCCGGGCCCAGCAATGACAATGTTTGATTCTGTAAGAATGTGTAAGAAATGCGATACTAATGTGACGGCTTCGTCATGCTATTTTGTAAACACATGCCGGCGTGTGTACGCTTCAAGGCCAGGCCCACTTGTGATATCCCTCTAGGCGTGTTGTGTTGCTATGGAAACATCCGTCATGGTGAAAGCTGATCCTTTATGACTTTGCTGTGCAAAAAAAATTAAAAATTGTTATGCAATAGTTTTTGTTTTGAGCTAAATGTGATCAATTGTCGCTGATTAACAGTGCAATATGTTATACTGCATATTTATTGATGTAATCCTAGTGAATTTCCATTTTCCAAACTGCCTGTATATAGTTCCAGATGAATCGATAAGGGGGCTGAGTCTTTGGTAGAGGGGGCGATGGCATACTTATATGTAACATAAAAAGTTATTAATGACTTAAGCCAATAAATACACATTTATTTGGGGGGGGGGGGGGGGGGGGGGGCGGCTACAAAACATTTTTAGGGGGGCTAAACCCCCCCTAAAATAAGCCTGACGACAGCCCTGTTTACAGTTTCTATAGTATTCATGTAATACTATGTTTATTGTTGTGTTAAATATTTATGTTTGTATGTATGTATGTATGTTGTTTATGTCATTATGGAGTCTACTAATACATTTCATTGTACTTGTGTAAACCACTTGCACGATGACAAATAAAAATCCTGGAACCTTGATTATGCTCATCATCATTATGAATATTCAATTTAATAATCAGTTACTGTCACTTAGCTTGATAGCTGTCTCAAATATCCAAAGCTATAGTGTACAGCTGGTACTCACAGGTGACAGAATTGTGTCACCCGTCTCTGTGAAGCTCACCGTCCTCCCAAGGTACAGTCTCACCAGTCCCAGATCCTGGTCTCCTTGTCTGCTAAGGGTCTCTGACATCACACCTGGCTTATGCAAGTGTCTCATGTGATTCAGATCTTTTCTTCCCCTTTGTAGTGTAACCCTTGGCTACAAAACCCTCACTCACTCTACAAGATTCTCATACTAAAGGTGCAAAGATGATTCATACGTCTGTCTTTCTTTGCCTCTGTCTGGCTCACTAAAGTTCCCAAATGCAGTATCTTATAGTACGTGTCCCTATTCCTGACATCCACATGTTCACCCTCTTCAAGTAAACACAGTAAACCATGTAGCCATGGGCCAATGCACACGCAAAACACCCAACCAAGGTTACCAAGATCTCCCGAAGAAATGTATCACAAACGGAAGTTCAGGAACTGAACCTGTGAATTGAAATTTCTTTGCTGAAGTTCCAGGAGCTACACTTAAACTGGACTGCAGTGTTTCCAAGGAATGTAAATATACATAAACTGACTGTATTGAACCTGTTAGTTATTGGAATGCCATCATTACTGGCAGAGTCAGGTGACTTGATTCATTTTGTTTGTCTCTCATTAATGTTTGCCAATATAAACTGATATGCTCTGTTCTCTGTCAGCCCTGGTAAACCTGTCCAAACCTAGATGTCCCTGCCCTCTCTTGTTATGGTCTATAAATCCCAAGAGTGTTAATTTTAATTTAATGCTTATTTTGCATCCCAGCACATCCCTGTAAACCCGAAAAGAGGGGGGGGGGGCATGTTTACAGGTTACTCTGTGGTGCATCCCTGTGCTGCATCCCTGTGCTACATGCCTGTGCTACATGCCTGTGCTACATGCCTGTGCTACATCCCTGTGCTACATGCCTGTGCTACATCCCTGTGCTACATGCCTGTGCTAAATGCGCTTCTGTTTGCAAACCTAACCAGAGTGATGCTCACAATGATAAGAATCTTCTCAAGGTAGATGAATATGAAGTCAATTTTTCACCATCAATTCATCTGCATCTTGGTTCTGCCAAATTGCCAGGCCTTGAAGCCTTTCTCTGCCAGATCCAATGCATCTCAGTCATGGTAACTATGTTCCTGAAACACATTTTGAAATAAACAGGACATTTGATTTGTAGCATAACAAACCGCTATGATTGCGTCAGGTGGGGACTGCGAGTATAAAATGGATACAGTTCACTGTATGAAAACATCACTGCATAAACTTTATTTTTTGTGGCATCCCCATAAAAGTACAAAAAAAAATACTGTTTATTCAGAATCACTCTATTGCTTGAATCTCCTAAGATAAGTTCATGGTGAGGACTTATATTCTCCCATTTTCTGTCTTCCTTTGTTCATGTTAGCGATCCCTTTATTTCATCCACCTCTATATTAAAATGGTCTTTTATTGTTTAAGGGAATCCAGTGTTTCCCAGCCTAATTTCCAGTAGGCATAGCTGACTTCTCCACACTATTAATCATATAAATATAGCAGATAATAATGCGGACGGCTGGAGCGCTTGTTAACAATCGGTTACTAAGAGGCTGTAAACTGATCTCATCACAACAAAATATAACCAAGATCAACAGGGAATAGAGATGTTATGGGGTGAAGGTGAGCGATATGAGATGTGTCTGTCCAGCCTGTTCAGGGCTTGGGGCTCCTGCCTTTGCTCATCGCATGCTCAGGTCTGTCTGTGATATTTTCCCCATCCTTCCCAGCCCCAGCCTCATAAAACCAGCTTAACACTGCTAAACTAAAGCTCATAGCCAAAATATGCACATTATATCCTGCACCTTTCAGTCCGAATGGTTCATCCACCAACCACCAACCACCAGGTCGAGAGTTATTATAGTGTATCTCCGGTAACATGTTACATTAACTGCACCTTCATAATGCCTTTATAGTGCTTTCAAAGAACATTCATAAGCAGCATGTAACATCCTAACATACCTTCATAACTTTAATGTATATCAATAGCAAACATTATGTAATTATACCATGGGCGTCGCCGCCATTAAATCTGAGGGGGACGTGGACCCCCCCACCTTTAACATAAAATATTAGTTTTATGCCAGTGTCCCCCCCCCCCACATTCAAA
Source organism: Paramormyrops kingsleyae (assembly GCF_048594095.1). Taxonomy (NCBI): domain Eukaryota; kingdom Metazoa; phylum Chordata; class Actinopteri; order Osteoglossiformes; family Mormyridae; genus Paramormyrops; species Paramormyrops kingsleyae. Next base: position 3,252,026 of record NC_132805.1, read on the forward strand.
ATGCTTCTGATGCCCCTGAATTATACAGCTATGATGTTTGTTGTTAATGTATGTTACAGCTGTCATGTCATGTTATTATGCCATAGTTCATCATGATTTTAAAGGAATCCCCCCCCCCCCACTGGTCATTTTGAACACTACATCTTACCATTGACAGTATCCTGACTGTACAGTAAATGTTTTACTCTGCCCATCCACTCCATGGGACGCTGTCTTAGAGGGCTTTTGGTCACCGGCTCATTCCACCGCGGTGTGCACTACTCAGGGGTCGTTCCTACTCGGGGTCGTTCCTACTCGGGGTCGTTCCTGCCTGCCGCCATCAGACACCACAGTGTCTACTCCTGGCATGCCACCCTCCACCACAGCCGGGACACATCCGGAAGCTGCCCATGTTTGCAATATTCAAAGTTGGGTGCTATCTGGTTTATTATTATTATTATTTTATAGCACATACACAGTCTGTTAATGAATTTTTAATCACATCAATTTATTTCCTTAATGTTCCTTTTCAGGATATTCTGGTGGGTTCTATGTCTGTGCAGCTTATCTTATTTTGCCCTAAATGTTTGTTTGTCTGCACTGTACGTACCTTGCTGCTGTATCCACAAGAATTTCCCCCAGGATCAATTAAATTTATCTCATCTCATCTCATCTCATCTCATCTCATCTCATCTCATCTCATCTCAGCCTCAGCCTCAGCTCAGCTCATCCTATCTTGTCAGTGCATTGTTTTGTGTCACGGTCTAAAAGCATTAATAGCTCTCATATTCTGTAGCCCAGTAGTGACTTGGTCATTCATGCCGCTGAATATTTTACTGGAGTACTTTGGGTTAAGCACCTAGCTGAAGAGTATGGTGAAAGGGCTATCACTGGGACCCTTGACCAGCTAGCTGTCATAGAGGACTCTCGTGTTGGTTATTTTGTGAACTCCTCCTGGAATCGTGACCCACTCCTCCCACCATCTAATTGCCCTCCAAACTAAAAAAGGGAGAAATGCGTTACATCAAATATAACCATTGCGCTTTCCAAGAACTTCGCTTTAGTATATGTCATTAGTCCGCTTTCTCCCCATTCGTTCAGAATATCTCTCGTAAACAAATAAAATACACACCGCTGACTGCCTCTTAAGCTGGGCTTTTGGAGAGAACCGAAGGCAAACAGGTTCTGCTGCTTGAAGGAACGAAACATCACAGCATCAAGGATGAATGCAGTGCCGTACGGGAAAGTAGCTTCACAAACACGGCATGACAAACCCCCCCCCAGCGCCCCCGGGGCAATTTGAAGAAGCAGCAGCAGCAGGTTCGTGTACGAGGGTGACGCCTCTGAAATAATGAAACGGCACAATGTATCTAAGCGGAGGCAGCTTACTGTGGTCCCACCGGATACACAACTAATGAAGCGAACTGCGCTTCAGTTCCAGTGAAAAAGGAGCGGCCGTCCGCACTCGCACAACGGCGACGGAGATCGGCATTCCACTCACCTGCTGTCCAATTAAGGCCGCCGGCGATGTGGTCCGAGGCGCGGCTCAGAGGCAGAGCTCGTACTGGTCTGTGGCTCTGCCCTGACGTCCAGTGTTGACAGGCAGTGCTTTGTTTACAGTGTGTGTCAGAATCCCCAGTGTGCGGCGCCAGATAGAGACGACCACGGCACCTCCTCTGCCAGGCACGTTGTCCGTATGAGTGCGTCCGTGCGAGCGCACGTGTGTTTGTGTGTGTGCGTGTCTGAGGCTGCTGCTGTCTCCTCCGCTCCTGTGAAATGATCGTTTCCCACTCTCATGCTGATGTCACCTGCCCTCCCCACACTCACACACTCCACACCAGGCCCTCTACTCTCATCAGACTGACATCCTAATCTGCGATGCTCCCATTTACCCGCTGCAGCGCGAGCGAAGGCCAGCAATACACTGGGCGTCAGGCTAATCAGCCATGACTCTTAATCAAATCTACGTCAAGGCCGATGTTCCCAAACGTGCCTCGAAAGTGAACTGACGGAGCAGACAAACCTTCCAAAGAAAACAACTTTTGGAGGGGGAGGAATACACCTCAAATTCATACTTAATGTTTACAGCTATTCCACAAACTCGCACAGATCTTGTTCCCATTCAGAACTTCTTAAATAAGCAGAATGTGCAACATGTGTTTTTGAGACATGTCAGTCGTGTAGAATAACCACATATGGAAGATGTTCCAAAAACTATAAATATTCAAATACACGACAATACTACTCTGAGACGCTAACAGCACTACAGCAGCCAAAGGGCTCGGAATTACCCATCCATGCCAATAGAATGTTTTTCAGGCTTAGATGTCAAATATCTTGCCAAACCTCTAAAAGAGAATCAGTGTCACATCTATAAATGACAGATGAGATGTGCAATAAGGACCAACTTATAAAAAAAAGACCTTGTAAAGCATATGCATATTTGCATTTCATATTTGCCAAAGTTTCCCTAAACTGCCAGAATAACTCTTTAAAAGATCTTACCACATATGTGTTAAAATAAAGCAGCCGTTATTCCATCGATGTCACGACATGCAAGTACGGCCGAGCTTTCGAAGGTCTGAACACGCATCAGGAGCCGACGACCTACGTGTGAGCAGACGGTCAGGATGCAGGCCGTGCCAACTGCCGCAAAAGTCTTCAGCCCCTCTTCAAAATCCGTGATCGTGAAAGCTGGGCCCCACGGTTTGTTTACGTCCCTAGAGAAGAGTGTAGAAATACAAAGAATGTTCCGATTTCCAGCTATTCAGCACTTCGCACAAGGGAACACGTAACACAGAGGACCTGTAGAATTAATCAAAAATAATAACACAGAACGTTTGCAGGCATTACCGCCCCAGCCCACACGAGGCTCAGCCTTTGGTGTTCCGGCTGCTCTATTATACCGGAGGGGCGCCCCGATGAATGACAGAAACCGTCATTATGGGGACACAACAAGCTTGCAGTTATATAACTTGCTTCAAGGAAAGAACTGCTCCCGCACAACATTTATAGACCTTGTGGTGTCAGTGGCGGTTGCTTCGCACTGGAAAACCAGTGACAGGAGCGTTGAGGTTTCAAAACTCACGATGGCAACAACTGCCACGCTCTGTCAATCACTGGTCCCGCCTACTGCGGGGAAAAAGGAACCATTTTCTTTCATCACTGCTAATTTTTTATTTTTTTTTGCTGCAAGGCGTAAGCATTTTCCAGACTGGGAGACCATACCCCTTGTCAGAAACCTCAAGCACATGATAAACAGAATATAATGGATTCATTTCTCCAGTGGGAGCATTTTTCATGCAGGGGACCTGGTTGCGTGGATGTGCAGCCGTGGTGTAATTGTCTGGCCTGTGCTATTTATAGAACACTAATGTGTCGATGTCTGACAGAAAAAAAAGAAAAGAAAAAGAACACAGGCAACTGTGCTTGATGGCTGTGCATCTTTCAGTGGAAGAGTGATGTTCTCAGCGATGGGAAGCAGTACAAGGTGTATGGAGCAGATGATTTCAAGAGTGGTGTGAGGCTCAGTGAGTTAAGGCTCAGTGTTCGTGTTTCCTGCAACTGGAAATCCTCTGTGTCAGGCTCAGGCCTTGGCAGAATGATCACATCTCTGTCGGGCTCTTAATCCCCCAGAATCCTTCAGGGACACTTGTTATGTGGCCTGACTCTGTGCTCAGACGCCAACTTTTGCTCTCAACTGTGGATAGGTGTGCACGTGTCTCAAACGACTGCAGGGCGGAATATGTAAAAAGAAGAGTCCCAACGGTAGATTATTGGAGGTGCCCATATTTTTTCCAGAAGGGAGGATAAAGGTTAAAGGTTTATGTTCGTTTTGGTCTCCTCAACAGCAAGCAAATAAGCAATCAATGATGACACAAGCCGTAAGACTGACATGGAGACAAATCAGACTGTGAGTTAGGATGTGTGCAGTGAATGAGAAATAGATAAGCTACAATCTAATGTTTGGATGTTTATGTGCATTGTGTGGTGCTATTTATTCCTGTTCTTAAAAGAGCAACTTCGATAGACAGTGTGTTGTAATGTATTTTTGTTTAAATTTTTTTTTGTTAATTCTTGTTATGTATTTCTCTACCCCAGGAGAGTACAATTTCCAGGAGAACTCCATGCCAAGAAAAAGTCTCTTTGAACAAATTGGACCTTGGGGTCAAGCAGTACCCGACATGCACGGAATTTCTGGATCACTGGACAAGTTATATATACATTCTCTACTTCTTTAAAATCTGCAGCCAAGAAAGCTGGGTTCCATAGTTTGTTTACGTCCCAGAGGAAGGTGCAGACATGTTACGTTTGTTCCGACTGCCTGTCATTCAGGGCTTAAGCATCCTTGGCTCTTGTCAGGTCACTCGTATTGCAGTCTGTCGGATATGTCACTGCTGTCTGTTTCCCTATGAGGCTCTGTGATGTTTTTACCAAAGCACAGCATCCACTATGCCAAGTGAAAAAAGAAAACCAGCAGAGTCACAACTCCTAAATGCGCCATATTCGAGAACCGGAAAGTACCGTTTGTGGGGCAGTTCGTGAACATCTGCTCTACGAAAAACAAAAAACAAAAGGAAAAAGACTTTAAAGTATTAGTATGTAATATCAGTGTCTTTTGATTTCATGATCATAGTCAATATGCACATCTAAAGCATTCATTTAGGTCATTGTGATGCAAAATTTTGATCTTGTTGTCAGTGTACCTACAGGTAGCGATTTACAGCTAAATTTGTAAAACGTAGAAATGTAGTAAGCAATCTTTATCCCGACAAAGCAACAGTGAAAATATCTAAAGTGCATATGCCTAAAATATTTAAAAGGGGAATCGATGTGAAATGAAGTCATACTGAAGAAGGAGGGTTTCTGGTCCAAATCACTGGTTATGTATTATGTTTGTGGTTCAGTGGGCTGCTATCAGTCCTCATGATAGAAAAAACTGTCAGATTAAATCAGAGGGGCACGGCTGAGCCATTATTACCAGACAGAATAAGACCGGTACAAATAGAGAGATCAGTCTACAAGACCATGATATAAATTATCATATGGCTCATTATACCACACAGACAGAGGCAGAGAATGTCTGGGTTTTGCATTGTGCTTTTTTATTATTTAAAATCTTTTTTTTTTCCCAAGAACAAAATGTTCTGCTGGGGATTATACGGCTTTTATCAAAGAAGCCCTGGAAGAAATCAAAATGGTGTGTCAGGATTTTCTCTAGCCTCAATTATGAGTTCTGTTTATTAGCAAAATTGTCTGGTTATATTAGCAGCACAAAGCTATAATTTTATTTAAAATGCACATGCAATGTATAATTTTTTGCAGTGCTTATTATTATTCATTTGACTGAATGAGTAACTGACTAAGACAATGTTCGTAGAAAATGTGTATTTAAAGGGAAACAATATATAATAATGTTGATTCTTTTGCAATCTGTTGAGAAAATCTGGCTTCACGTTTTATGGCAAGACAGAACTTGGTGTTATTACTGCCTGGGTCAGAGGTCAGAAAGGGAAGTGGGATATTTGAGTGAAACAAAGTATTGCAGCAGACCTCATCGCTGCAAGAGGCACTGGAATTGAATAACCGGTTAGAGTTCAGAAGAGGAGGTCTATACTTAGCTGTGATCACAACCACATCCGTTTCAGCCATTTTTGTACATTTCATGGCTAGTTGCTTATTATCAGTGACATCGGTTCACCTATTGCTTGGAACCATTCTCATTTTATAATTTTTTTTTTTTAAATATAATGACCGTGAAGCCTTGATAATCAAATAAGCACTTAACACGCAACTATTCCCATTAGGGCTAATGGTGTCCCCATTACTAGGTAATAAATTAGAAATATTTTGTTTGGTTATCTCTTAGACATAAAAAAAGTAAACACAGGCTTAGCAGAACAAAAATATAGGGTCAATCTGTATTTATAACTTTTTCCCTCAAAGTTATAATCTTATAGTATATAACTATGCCTGAAAAAAATCGCCATAATACAATTTCAGAGCTTAATGCATCTGCAAACAAGGAGTGGTACGGTCTTCTTGTCAGTACCCCAGTTGGGGTAGATATGCCCCATACACCTTGTAACCCCAGATAGCACACATACGTTGAAATGACACTGATTCCATATCAGACAAAAAGGTTGAAACAACGTTGATCTTCAAATGTTTCACTTTATATCAACATTGAATCGAGGTTTTGCCCCCATCGATTTTTCAATATTGTAAATCTGACCAAGAATCAATTCAGTATTCAATTGCTGATAATTTAACATTGACCATAATTCAACACATTTAAGTATAATTCAGCATTGAAACAATTACATGGTACTATCTGGGAAGGGAGCAGGGCGGTAGATCAGCGAGGGATTGGCCTGCAGCACAAAGCCCCGAGAAAAGCAGCCAGTCTGCAGAAGGTGCTTTAAGCGTAGCGCATTGAATGAAGAGTAACGACAGGCGCCCTTCACTTTCGCACTGCATACGAGAAGCGGGAATGAGACCGAGGTGGGGGTCCCGACACCTCTGCCCCCATCCTGTTTTGTTCCTACATCCAGCCCAGAAACCAAGCTGACAGCGAGTCGGACGTCCTGCGTTTCTTCACTGAAGTGCTTCAAATTATAGCAGCTCAGCTGCCAAAGACATATCATCGAAAGAATAAAGAACGGACAGCATAACGAAGAAAACATGTAGCGGAATATATATATATATATTAAAAAAACGCATCAGGTGATAATAGGAATAAGCTGATGTAGTCTGACAACTTCTGCTGAATGGAGGAGCAGATGACTGACTACGCAGGGTCTGGCTGGCTGGGATCCAAGGTGTAATGTAACTGTTCTGAGATTTTTCGTTTTTCAAAAGACGTTTCATCAGCAGTGTCTGGATGGATGGGTACTTCTGCACTTATGGGCTTGGGAGAAAATTAAATGAAAGCAGGCCTTTCTTTGAATACACTGTTACCATTAAAAAATGACAACAATACTAATTAATACTAATTAAGAGCAGCAATCAAAACTAACAAACTGAAGTGTGTGAAGTTCGCTGGGAAATTTTAATACCTCCATAAACGTTAGTGAGACCCGAAACAAAATGAAAAAAATCTGTATAATTCAGAGAGAAGAACTGAAATGTAGCTTGCGGAAGTATACTTTTAATGTCAGATTAAGAGATCCGAAGTTTGCGCTCAACGTTGACATACTGCTTGCGGAGTTAAATGGCGCCATCTGGTGATGGACAGTTTCATCATGTTTAACTTTCTCCTTTGATGACAGAACTGCGAGAATAGAACACAACTGACAAATTATTTTAATATAAAATGCAATAAAATCAGATATAATTTTTCCCCTTTACTTGGTCTGTATAATTGTGAATAAATGAGCAGCTACACAATCATACAGGATTATTCTGTACAGTCATATTATATATTTTGTTCCATGCATGTATGAATCATTACATATTATTTAAAGGAAAAATAATGCATTCATAAGAAGGACTTCTGAAATTATACAATGATGGGTGCATTAAATAGTGACAGTACCTTACAAAGTTGTAATGTGAAAGACAGCACAATTAAAATTTTCCTACAGGTGTACCATGTATTGAGTTAAAAGGAATGTATGCTAAATTTCTTTTTACGATCGACTTCACAAGTGGCTTTTAGATGTCAATGACATTCACAGGGTTACAGAAAACAATTCATGAAATACCAGTGAATGATAAAGCACAGAAATGGCAGCCGATTCACACAACATTGTTCTGACAATCTGAACCATCAGACTTCGTTAATTAGGTGAACATGAGGATAAGTGTTTATCGTAAACGCCTCCGATGACATTCAGGGAGGCCCTGTAGCGGTTCATCACGTTGCTTCGCTCAGGGTTGTTTTTTCTTGCCATCTGCCAGCGTTCTCAGCGATCGAAGGCCCCAATAGAGCACCGAGAGAGTGATGAAGACCTAAACAAACAAAGGCACGCTGTTAGAATGTGGGTCTGACTCCTCTGCCAGCAAAAACATCAAAAACAAAATGTGAATGGCTAGAAAAGCAAACACGACTGTGAAGCAAATGGCTCAAAAGTAGAAGTACCTCAGAAGTGTGCTCGAGGTTTTGAAGGGCTTTGTCATTTGTATATATTCATTAAATTTTTGTGAATAGCTAATCCTACGAAAATAAAACATGAAACGTCTCCCAGAGAGATACAAGAAATATAAAAATGTACTTTGGTCAGAAAGAGGCAAATCACTTTCCCATGATGCATCAGTATAAGGTCGCGGGGTCACTGGTATCCGAACGCCAAGGGAATAGACTGGGAGGTTCCGCCAAAAACCGCTCTGGCGATTCCACTCCCCCTCTGTGTTCTAGGCCATAAACTGCATCCTACCCCGCACTGCGTGCCAAAGCCGTCCCTGTCCATCATAACTGTGGCCTGATGGGAAAAAATGAGCGTTTCCTCTGGAAAGCGCAGCTGTTTTCCTCAGAGAGCAAGAGCGGCGAGGCCTGGAATGCCTGCACTCTTCTGCGCCTCAATACCTGTCCTAGCAACAGGTTCCCTACTGGGGCGGGGGGGGGGGGGGGGGGGGGCTTGCGAGGGGGAGCAGTGTGAGCTTGGGACGACAGCCCACAGCTTATTATTAATCATTTTTATGTGGGGCTTTCTTACGGGAGTCTCCAAATAAAGGCTTGACTCACGCAAAAGTAAGAATATCCTGTTAAACCTCCCCCCCCCCCACCCCAAAAAAAATAACCACACATAGAGTGAGGCTTATAAATGAACCCTGATGTGGATTCATTTACACGGGGATCGTTCACAGTACGTTTCACTTGTACTTACACCTTCATGTTTATCATTTGGGTCCAGGCAACGACTTTTAAAGGCATCTGCTAATGAAATCAAAGGACATGGGATTTCACTCTATCAGAAAATTATCTGAATAGTGAAAACGTAATTTGTACAAGAATCCTCCAGAAGTCATTTCTGCCAATACCTATAATAGAGACAGACACGGGGTAATACATTAAGACGTTGGTTATTATCTAAATGCCTTTTTTTGTTACTTGTTTGTGCTATTTTAAGCTCGAGGAAAGAAATTCCACTGGAGATGCTGAAGATTTCTAAATGACCAGCGTGAAACAGCAATTTCACCCAGTGCTCTTCTGCAGACCCCTGAGCGTGAAACACAGAGCAGCACGAGCAGATTAACATTTTCTTTCCGAGTGAATGGCAGAGCCGTAAAGGCAGAAACCTAGGCTGCCCCCCCCCCTTTTTTTTTTACACACACGGGAACAGCTGTTTACCAGACGCCCCCCCCCCCGACCCCCCCGCACCTCACACCGCATGTATTCCCTTAACACTCCCGCCCATTGCCTCCCTGAACTCTGAAATCAGGAGTCCAAGCATAGCAGTACTCATCACGTTATGCAAAATGCCACGATTGGCCAGGAGGCCCTTTTGCAGGCTGGTCACATGACCCGGGCCTCGGCGCCATTCCATGGCACGGAAACAGAGATGGCAAAATATCGAGAGCTCTTTAGCCTCGGGCTTTTACAGAAACACATAATCTACTATAACGTTAAAAAAAAATAAAAGAATGAACAAAGTGCAATAACATAAAAAAATCCTTTTAGTTTAGGGGGTAAAAAACAAATTCTCCGACACCCTTGTCAAGAGCCAGCCGCACAAGAGGAGGAAACCCAAATCCGGAGATGTCGGGGGCAGGAGCGGATTTAACGCGGCTCCGAGGAAAGGCGCTCGGGGCCCGAAATGAAAACAGGCCCGTTCTGGCGATGTCAGCCGAGTGATGTATGACCTGTAGCGGGATGTTTCCGAAACCCCCGCCGTCCATATGGCTGCCCACACGTTACGCAGCGCACAAGCACGAGGAGAGACGCTCGCTCGCTCCACATCTGCGGCCCAGCAGCAGGCCGGGGGGCGGCGGGCTCCCTCCACTGGGGTCCCACCCCACGGCCCCGTCGGCGGGGGCTGCCTGGGGCTGATCTTTCATGGGTGCCGACTCCCACGCAGATTTCCACAATGGGGCTTATGGCAGCAGTCTCACGCACATTTGTTTTTTATTTTCTTGCTTATCTTACTTCCCTGGGACTTGCATGGTATTTGTAATCCATTTAATCTTTTAGCTAATTAAACACTGTACAAAACTCCTGAAAATATTTGTAACTGAAGGCCCCGAAAACTAAACGTGTACACAGATACAGTATTTTTTTTTATAACAAAGTTTCCACAATAGTAATGCAGTTTTAGTTCCTTAGTTTTGAAATCCATTGGCTCAGTAGCAGAATATCTCCCGGTCCAGGGCTCACAGTATGAGTAGTGCAGTGCTCACCACAAATAGTGGAATATTTTCCTCTTCCAGTGACCATATCATGAATAGTGGTACGTTTCTGATTTTAGTGGTCAAATCCATTACAGGAGGGTTAGAAAGGATGAATACAAATAGAGAATGTGCATCACAACCAAGATATAGCATGAAGTTGCACTTAATTTGATGTAGCAGTATATGCACTGTTATAGTTTTTTATATGTAGCAGTAAACACCTTGAATTAAACCTGCATCAGTTAAAAGAATTCATATACAATTCATGTAAGATTTAATACAATTTAGCACGGAGCAGAAAAACTGCTGTACACAGACAATGTGCCACTATACAGAAACTTAACTGATAATAAACTGAAATTAAAAATCGAACAAGGCTCGACCCTTGACTTTCCATCAGGAGCTGTACAAAGCCAGCTGAGGGTATGAATTCACCCCCATTACCAACTTCCCTGGATGACAGAGGTGTGATTCTCTAGCCACTCCCAGCGGCTGCCTGCAGGGGGGCAGGTTCTGGGGTGAGGCAGCTGGGTCACAGCTCACACCTTAACAGCATGGCTCCTCGAGGGGGGGGAGTCTGGGGACCTCGGCTTGGAAAGTTGGCGGTGACGACGGGACCACATCCAGAGTGCGTGGACGAGCAGATAAATCACACGGAGGACATGTGTCTCGCACGGCTCGGGCCCCCGCACTTTGATGGTGCCATCGGGGAGGCCGAAGCCATAGACCTCCGTCTCCCAGGACTTTCTGTAAATCAGTTCAATGGGATTCCAGAAAGAACAGCGAAGATTGATGGGTCTCTGGGGACCGGTAAGCGACTTGTCTCCCCCCCATCTCTTCTGGCTCCTTAGCAACCCAAAGCCTCTACCCCCCCCTTTCTTTTCCCTCTCCCCAACCTCTCCAAGGTTGCAGCAGGTACCAAGGAACACAAAGCACATTCCTCTCCTACTGCCTAAAGGGGCAAAAGGTACTGCAGTGCCGATAACAGTGTGACAGGGGTGGGCCAGGGCTGATGTTATACTGTAAAGGGTAACAAGGTACAATACTGCAGTGCCGATAACAGTGTGACAGGGGTGGGCCAGGGCTGATGTTATACTGTAAAGGGTAACAAGGTATAGTACTGCAGTGCCGATAACAGTGTGACAGGGGTGGGCCAGGGCTGATGTTATACTGTAAAGGGTAACAAGGTACAGTACTGCAGTGCCGATAACAGTGTGACAGGGGTGGGCCAGGGCTGATGTTATACTGTAAAGGGTAACAAGGTACAGTACTGCAGTGCCGATAACAGTGTGACAGGGGTGGGCCAGGGCTGATGTTATACTGTAAAGGGTAACAAGGTACAGTACTGCAGTGCCGATAACAGTGTGACAGGGGTGGGCCAGGGCTGATGTTATACTGTAAAGGGTAACAAGGTACAGTACTGCAGTGCCGATAACAGTGTGACAGGGGTGGGTCAGGGCTGATGTTATACTGTAAAGGGTAACAAGGTACAGTACTGCAGTGCCGATAACAGTGTGACAGGGGTGGGTCAGGGCTGATGTTATACTGTAAAGGGTAACAAGGTACAGTACTGCAGTGCCGATAACAGTGTGACAGGGGTGGGCCGGGGCTGATGTTATACTGTAAAGGGTAACAAGGTACAGTACTGCAGTGCCGATAACAGTGTGACAGGGGTGGGCCGGGGCTGATGTTATACTGTAAAGGGTAACAAGGTACAGTACTGCAGTGCCGATAACAGTGTGACAGGGGTGGGTCAGGGCTGATGTTATACTGTAAAGGGTAACAAGGTATAGTACTGCAGTGCCGATAACAGTGTGACAGGGGTGGGCCAGGGCTGATGTTATACTGTAAAGGGTAACAAGGTATAGTACTGCAGTGCCGATAACAGTGTGACAGGGGTGGGCCAGGGCTGATGTTATACTGTAAAGGGTAACAAGGTACAGTACTGCAGTGCCGATAACAGTGTGACAGGGGTGGGCCAGGGCTGATGTTATACTGTAAAGGGTAACAAGGTACAGTACTGCAGTGCCGATAACAGTGTGACAGGGGTGGGCCAGGGCTGATGTTATACTGTAAAGGGTAACAAGGTACAGTACTGCAGTGCCGATAACAGTGTGACAGGGGTGGGCCGGGGCTGATGTTATACTGTAAAGGGTAACAAGGTACAGTACTGCAGTGCCGATAACAGTGTGACAGGGGTGGGCCAGGGCTGATGTTATACTGTAAAGGGTAACAAGGTATAGTACTGCAGTGCCGATAACAGTGTGACAGGGGTGGGCCAGGGCTGATGTTATACTGTAAAGGGTAACAAGGTACAGTACTGCAGTGCCGATAACAGTGTGACAGGGGTGGGCCAGGGCTGATGTTATACTGTAAAGGGTAACAAGGTACAGTACTGCAGTGCCGATAACAGTGTGACAGGGGTGGGCCAGGGCTGATGTTATACTGTAAAGGGTAACAAGGTACAGTACTGCAGTGCCGATAACAGTGTGACAGGGGTGGGCCAGGGCTGATGTTATACTGTAAAGGGTAACAAGGTACAGTACTGCAGTGCCGATAACAGTGTGACAGGGGTGGGTCAGGGCTGATGTTATACTGTAAAGGGTAACAAGGTACAGTACTGCAGTGCCGATAACAGTGTGACAGGGGTGGGTCAGGGCTGATGTTATACTGTAAAGGGTAACAAGGTACAGTACTGCAGTGCCGATAACAGTGTGACAGGGGTGGGCCGGGGCTGATGTTATACTGTAAAGGGTAACAAGGTACAGTACTGCAGTGCCGATAACAGTGTGACAGGGGTGGGCCGGGGCTGATGTTATACTGTAAAGGGTAACAAGGTACAGTACTGCAGTGCCGATAACAGTGTGACAGGGGTGGGTCAGGGCTGATGTTATACTGTAAAGGGTAACAAGGTATAGTACTGCAGTGCCGATAACAGTGTGACAGGGGTGGGCCAGGGCTGATGTTATACTGTAAAGGGTAACAAGGTACAGTACTGCAGTGCCGATAACAGTGTGACAGGGGTGGGCCAGGGCTGATATTATACTGTAAAGGGTAACAAGGTACAGTACTGCAGTGCCGATAACAGTGTGACAGGGGTGGGCCAGGGCTGATGTTATACTGTAAAGGGTAACAAGGTACAGTACTGCAGTGCCGATAACAGTGTGACAGGGGTGGGCCGGGGCTGATGTTATACTGTAAAGGGTAACAAGGTACAGTACTGCAGTGCCGATAACAGTGTGACAGGGGTGGGCCGGGGCTGATGTTATACTGTAAAGGGTAACAAGGTACAGTACTGCAGTGCCGATAACAGTGTGACAGGGGTGGGCCTGGGCTGATGTTATACTGTAAAGGGTAACAAGGTACAGTACTGCAGTGCCGATAACAGTGTGACAGGGGTGGGCCAGGGCTGATGTTATACTGTAAAGGGTAACAAGGTACAGTACTGCAGTGCCGATAACAGTGTGACAGGGGTGGGCCAGGGCTGATGTTATACTGTAAAGGGTAACAAGGTATAGTACTGCAGTGCCGATAACAGTGTGACAGGGGTGGGCCAGGGCTGATGTTATACTGTAAAGGGTAACAAGGTACAGTACTGCAGTGCCGATAACAGTGTGACAGGGGTGGGCCAGGGCTGATGTTATACTGTAAAGGGTAACAAGGTACAGTACTGCAGTGCCGATAACAGTGTGACAGGGGTGGGTCAGGGCTGATGTTATACTGTAAAGGGTAACAAGGTACAGTACTGCAGTGCCGATAACAGTGTGACAGGGGTGGGCCAGGGCTGATGTTATACTGTAAAGGGTAACAAGGTACAGTACTGCAGTGCCGATAACAGTGTGACAGGGGTGGGCCAGGGCTGATGTTATACTGTAAAGGGTAACAAGGTACAGTACTGCAGTGCCGATAACAGTGTGACAGGGGTGGGCCAGGGCTGATGTTATACTGTAAAGGGTAACAAGGTACAGTACTGCAGTGCCGATAACAGTGTGACATGGGTGGGCCAGGGCTGATGTTATACTGTAAAGGGTAACAAGGTACAGTACTGCAGTGCCGATAACAGTGTGACAGGGGAAATTTTTGTGTTGCAGCTGCTATTTACATAAATGACAGGAAAATACAGACATGAGGTATGCATAAGCGTAGACATAAAACCAAATTACAAAATGCAAAAATATATAGGTGCAAATAGGCTAAATGCACAAACATGATGATTGCACAAATATGCAAAAATACTTTTCTTGTGCAAAATAAATGTAAATATGCATCGTGCAATCGCTCTTTCTAGGGACTCCATTGTTCTGTTGGGGGACTTTAATGCTCATGTGGGTAATCACAGTGAAACCTATAAGGGTGTGATTTGGAGGAATGGCCTGTCCAATCGGAATAAACAGTTATTAAACAGTAAACAGTTATTGGACTTCTGTGCGAATCCTAGTTTGTCCATAACAAACACCATGTTCAAACAAAGGGGTGTTCATAAGTGCACCTGGCACCACAGCAACCTAGGTTCAAATGATCAATTTTGTAATTTTATGGCTGGATCTGCATCCGCATTGTTTGGACACTTGGGTGAAGAGAGAAGCTGAGATGTCAACTGATCACCATCTGGTGGTGAGTTGGATCCGATGGCAGGGGAAGATGCCAGATAGACCTGGTAGACAGTGACGGTGTGTTTGGAGTGTCTGGCAAGGCTCTTGTCTGGGAGATCTTTAACCCGCACCCCCAGGAGAACTTGATGGGTCCACTCCCAGGGAGTGAGGGGACATTGAGCCTAAATGAACCATGTTCTGGGACTCTGTCTGTAAGGTTGTTGGTGCCTGTCACGGAAGCAGTCCCCAAACCCAGTGGTGAACACCAGTGGTAAAGGGAGCTGTCAGGAAAAAGAAGGCCTTCCGAGTTTGGTTAGCTCGCGGGAGTCCTGAAGCAGCAGACGGGTACCGGCAGGCCAAGCAGAATGTGGCTTTGGCAGTCGTTGAAGCAAAAACTCGGGTGCGGGAAGACTTTCGGTTGGTCTCGAAAAGATTCTGGCAAACTATCAGGTGACTCAGGAGGGGGAAGCAGGGCTTTACCCAGCATGGATGGAGAACTGTGGATATAGTCAAGCGGTTTAAAGAATATTTTGAGGACTGGAAGACTCAGAGGAGGACTTGCCCATCTCTTGGGCTGAGGTCACTGAAGTAGTCAAAAAAATCTTTGGTGGTAAGGCTCTAGGGGTGAATGAGATTCGCCCTGAGTTCTGGAAAGCTCTTGATGCTGTTGGGCTGTCTTGGCTGACATGCCTTTTCCATCATTGGGTGAATGCTGGGGACAGTGCCTCTGGATTGGCAGGCTGGGGTGCTCATCCCAATCTTTAACTAAGATCACACTCCTCAGCATCCTTAGGAAGGTCTATGCCAGGGTTCTGGAAAGGAGGATTCGCCTGTTGGCTGAACCTCGGATCCAGAAGGAACAATGTGGATTTTGTCCTAGTCGTGGAATGCTCGACCTACTCTTTACCTTCACAATGATACTGGAGGCTTCATGATGCTTGGAGTTTGCCCAACCAGTCTACATGTGTTTTGTGGACTTGGAAAAGGTATATGATTGTGTCCCTTGGGGGGTCCTGTGGGGGGTGCTTCAGGAGTAGGGGGCACAGCATCCATTGTTGTGAGTCAACAGGTCCCTGTACAAATCAAGAAAGAGCTTGGTTCACATTGCCAGCAGCAAGTCTGACACATTCCCGGTGGGTACTGGAATCCACCTGAGCTGCCCTTTGTCCCCAATTCTGTTCATAAGTTTCATGGATAAGAATTTGTAGGTGTAGCTGAGGGGGTCCGGATCAGGGGCCTCAGGATCACGTCTTTGCTTTTTGCAGGTGATACGGTCCCGCTGAAGTCATTCGGCTGTGGCGTGCAGCATGTACTGGGGCTGAGTATAAGGTGGCTCGACCATCTCTCCTGTGGAGAAATGAGTTGCTGCCTGTAGCGGAGGAGTATCTTTGGGTCTTGATCCCGAGAGAGGGAAGAAGGCAGCAGGAGACTGACAGATGGATCAGTACAGAGTAATGGAGACCCTGTACTGTTCTGTTGTGCTAAAGAGGGAGCTGAGCCAGAAGGCCAAGCTTTTGATTTACCAGTCGATTTATGTTTTTACCCTCACCTATGGTCATGAGCTCTGGGAATAAGTTTCCTCCGCAGGGTGTCTGGGCTCAGCCTTAGAGACAGGGTGAGGAGCTCTGACAATCAAGAGGGGCTCAAAGTAGAGCCGCTGCTCTTCTGCATCGAAAGGATCCAATTGAGTTGGTTCAGGCATCTATCTCAGATGCCTCCTGGACAGCTCCCTAGGGAGATGTTATGGGCATGTCCAACCAGGAGGAGGCCCCGGGGAAGACCCAAGACACGCTGGAGAGATTATATCTCTCAGCTGGCCTGGGAACGCCTTGGGATTCCCCCGGAGGAGCTCGAGGGGGTGGCTGGGGAGAGGGAGGTCTGAGCATCCCTGCTTAGACTGCTACCCCCATGACCCGACCCCGCATAAGCGGCAGATAATGGATGGATGGGTGGATGGATGGATAATAAAAGCTAACAAGAATTTCCTGTTGTCCAAAACATTCCTAATATTTTGTTATACAGCTACTAGAGCATAACTTTGGTTCCCAAACCTCTACTCAGGGTCATTCCATGTAATTGTTAAGTTTCACCACCATCTCAGTTAGTTAATTAACTGAATTAGCTAACTTCATAAGCTAATGCTTACCAAAATGTGTTAGTGCTGAAGTTCAATTAATACATGAGTATCTTGGATGGTAACTGCAAATACAGGGGTGGCTTAAAGACAAATTATTAAATGGCTAAGCTAGAACACTTTCACAGACAGAAAATTCTAGTATTACACCAACATAAAAATATTTTAAACTTTCTTTGGTGGTTTAAAACATTCACATAGCACCGTATACGTCATATGAGAAAGCGGGGGCCGTTTCTAGCTGCTGAAAAGATCAGGGGCTGAGTCAAGTTAACCTGGGGCTTGACTCTTTTTTTTTTGAAGGATGATTGGCATCGGGGCTAAAATACTCGGGGCTAGCCCCTAAAATACTCGGGGCTAGCCCCTATAATACTCGGGGCTTGCCCCTAAAATACTCGGGGCTTGCCCCTAAAATACTCGGGGCTAGCCCCTAAAATACTCGGGGCTAGCCCCTAAAATACTCGGGGCTAGCCCTGAAAAACCTCGGGCTACAGCCCTGAGTGAGAGAGACACATGCACAAAAGTATGCGTTTCACTACAAAAAACAGGAGCAGCAAAAAGAGCAGCCGACATCCAAACACAGGCGTCTTCACACTTCTACTGAAGGATTTCATCCCACAAGGAAAATCCTTCATCCTCATTCACTAAGAAGAAATGTCCAGGCTATAAACACTGAGTTGCTAAACAATCTAACCTCTTGTGCCTCATTTACCCATAATGCAGCTGGCAATTACAGCTAGTGCTGGGACTAGAATGTTATTAGTACCATCGAAACCATAACATCAAGCAGACAAGTAAAACATCTTAAAGGATCTGTGACAATGCGCCGATGCAAACAATATAATAGCTTTCAGATGTTGAGTTGCTCCCAAGAGAGGCTAATCACTGTCACTATGGAAAGTAAGAGGGCGGCTGACAATAGATAGAAAGGAAGGACCAGACTGAGGGACCAGGTGCATGCCATGGCAAACTGTAGCCCATCCAGCAGCATCGGGGACTGACGGCTCATACCACGCAGAAATATGACACACTGACTCAGGGCAGAAACGGCCTGTGGTAACAGGAACCCTTTGCTGAGAGATAAAGTGGTGTGGACTGTCCGTCGAAAGAGGCGTGGTCCCAGGCGGGTTCCGTTCTACCGTTTCACATCATGTGTAGGCGGTAGCCGGGCCCTTTCGACTTGGGGAAACTCAAATTACTCCACACTTTGCTTTTCAGGACTCTGCGTTTTTTTTTTGGGGGGGGGAAAGAAGATATTTCCTTTCCGTCCCTCAGAGCTTTCGGATGATGTCATGAAAAAAAAAAAGTTTCCAGACTTTTAAATGATCGTGCAACCTCCTGAGCGATGTCAGTGTTTCCTCAGCCGTCATCCCCAGAGCACCAGAAGCCTCTGCCCCCCCACCCCACCCTTACAAAGGCAACACATGGGGCTAGTCCTTTCCCAGAGCAGACTGCAATAGAATCATCTGCAAATATCATAACTTAACCTACATTTTAGTTAAACTGTATGCAGGTGAACTTCATAATATTTTTGAAAAATGTGTAGCGATCATGATTTTTCGTTCGCACTGAGACCAGACAGATAAAAAAAAAAAACTTTATAGAGCTAAAAAAAAAAAAAAGCACCACACAGGAAAACCCCATATTTGAAAATATTATTAATGCCATCTTGCTAACTTTTACAGCAGTTACAATGTATGAAAGACATAAAGCGGCTAATTTGGTGGACGAGGCACTCGAATAAAGGCTGAAGCAAAAGCAGTGGTTGGCTTTACAGCGAATGATGCACTTAACACTTTAATACACCTCAGCATCTAGTGAAAATATAACAATCTCTTGTCAGATGGCCCTGGGGCAATGAATCACAGGCGCGCTTCTCGAACACGGCGGGGCTGTGAATAGCGGTTCAAAGTCCCACCATTAAAGAGTCGTTTTACACCCCAAGACAGGTGTATTTTTATTAGCCCCCCCGCCCCCGCCCCCGCCCCCCCCCCAGCCCCGACGGTGATGACTTCATCGGTGGGTCACCGCCTGGCCCAGGAATCCGCCGGGTAATTACTGGGGGACATGCAAGGATCTGGGCCGGCCCAGCCACCCCGTCCTGTCGCCTTCAAACACCCCGGCCCAAACCATGTGTTACATCATTAGAGTCCAATCACGACCCCCCCCCCCAAACACAGGCATGGGCTCCATGTGTGCCGCTCAGACAATGGGGGTAGGCATGGCCTCATGGGTTTACTGGTCCAGCCTGCTCCTTTACAAGGGAACCTCCAGCACAACAATAAAGACCAGCACTAACTTTAAGGGGCTGTATATCACAGGAACGTCACTTAAACGCTGCAGTACCCCTATTCCCCTCGTTTGAGCTTTCCCATCGAACGCGTATGAATATAATTATATTTTTTGCGGGTTTCCCACAGCTAATCGATTGGAACGACTTAAAACAACTTCTCTGTTCGAAATGAAAGCCTTGGTCATTCACATCAAGTCTCGGAGTTACTACATCATCGCCTAATTTTAACTTCAGTACAATGGCTTCAATTGGTACAAGTTTAAGGGCCGCTCAATTAAAATCGTTAGGCTAACTTACTGTACGTTTCGTAAATGGGCATGTTGAAACATTTAAAAATAAAACGGTACCCTTATGTATACTAACGTGAACTACAAATAAAAATCAATTCCGGGTCAGATATATTGGGTAAGCAGGAGCAAGGTTTCAGGTTTTTAATATTTTTTCTAAATTTGAAAGTGCACGTTTTTTTAGTGCAATATAATCATAATTGATCAATTGTGAGAAACAAGTGCCAGATCAATGTTTCTCTTATTATAAATAAATCCCTGATGTAAAAAAGATGCCCCACCCCCTTTTTAACACCTGAGCAAGCAGATGTTTAGCAACACGATAAAAAGGACAATTCAGCTCTCATGTGCAAATCTCATCAGGCCCCTCTAGTTAGCTGCAGACGTTTCTAATTGGATCCATGAGGGCGGCTCTCGGGGGGGCGAACGGCAAGGGGGGGAGGGGGTAATGAGGGGTCAGACGCGACCCGGAGCAGCTTCGCCGCGCTGCCAGAAACCTACAGCAATTTTATGGTCAATTGGGCCACGCATCTGGAGTCATACATCACTGGCCCAGCAGCCAGGGCCCAGTGCCAGACCGCAAGCTCACGCACACACACACACACACACACACACACACACATGCCATCACACCTCAACAGAAAGTGTCTTCATCGGCGCAGCCCCCCAAAGGCTAAGAACGATCACGTTCTGAAATATCTGAGGGCCACTCTCGTCTACGCTCTGATCTGCTCAGTCTGCTGGGGCCGACCCCTCCCAGTTCACCCCTGGCATTCCCATTATGTATCGATACTTTAAGGCAGGAAGTGATGGACAGGAAGTTTCCACCCCCAGATCCAGAATGGTTCACCTACTTCAGTTGATACCGACAGCATAGGTGTAAAGTGCTTCACGCAGTCGGCCTTATAGAAAAGCAGCAAGACGAGGCATCGGAACGTCTCCAAGATGGCCGCCTCATACCTGTGGAGGGAAAACATACAAGCTTCTCTTTTAACTTGTCTTTTAAAAATACGTTTAATTTAAGGGACAGGCGAGTGCACGCACCTCTGCTCGATGACGAACCCCAGGGCGGTCAGAGAAAGCAGGATGTAGCCGGTCATCAGCAGGAGGAAGGTCGGGGACAGCGTCTGCAAAACGGCCGAAACCACGGAATAAACACTGAAGCGTCGCCGCACAGAAACGAGCCCTGCACGCTGTTTTTAGTTTCACGTTGCTAATTGTGTAGCCCGTAAAAACTGTGTGGGAAACACATTACATGTAGCTATGGCTGGTTTAGCATGAGAACATTTCCTGCATGCCAGCTACAGGAAGCTGTCTGAGCAGGTGGATAGTGGCTGGAACACTTCAAGCTAAGCCTTTTAATTGGGGGCAGACCAGCAGCCAGACACCCACAGATGCCCGTGTGACGTTTTTATGCGTTACGTTGAAGGCAAACGACACCAGCCGTGCCAGAGTGGGGCGGCGTCACTGTAGCTACGACGTGCTGCATTGAAAGTGGGCGATGCTTTATGCCACATTAAATATCCATCAATCCATCCATCTTGAGCCCATCCCCATCTGTAGCCCATCCCCCCAGTACTCACTGGACAGGATACCAGTCCATCACAAGGCACATTCACACACACAGACACACACTACGGTCAACTGAAGAGCAAATTTCCAAAACTCACTCAGTCCTCCAGTGAAGCCTAAAGTCAGGCTTCCCCATCACATATTATGGGATTGGAACCATAATTCACTGTGTCGTCATATAATCCAACAATGAAAAGAATCTGCCAAAGCTCACAAAGTCCACAGAAATGGCGCTTACCTACTGAATGGGTTTTGGAATTTTTCTCTTCTGTTTGGAGATGCCAACATTTCCTATCAAGGTAATGTCAGATTACATTACAAGATTCTGGTTTTCACCACACTCCTCGTGCTGATGATTGACGAGAACATGCATTTCTATGATACCTCCATGCATGAGAATAGAAGGACAGCCATGGACATTAAGGTGGTCGCAGGGAACGCCGGCCAGTCATCATAACGCTCATATGGACACCTCAGCATTCATGTTGGGGGAGGTGGAATCAGCGGGTGCTGAGGGGTGCTGCCAGACCGGTGAAAGCACACGGTCAGTAGAAGATGACCAGCCGATGCCGTTCTTCTCTTAGTTAAGACTTCCGCGCTCCCAGAACGGCCCCAACCTTTCCAAGGATACTGAACCAAGACAGCACTGGCTGTAACTCACATATCTCTCAGTGTTTTTACCCTTTCAGGGCACTAGTTGTTCATCTGTATCTCCAACGGTACTCTTCAGAGGTTGAATAAAAACAGAAAGACACATATGCCAGCCAGGCCCTAAAAGCCATGCAGAGACGGCTTCACATATTATTACTCTCAGGATCCTGAGATAACATAATTACTATTATTAAGATCATCATTATGGTTATTATAATGACCAAGCAGATGAGAAACTTGCTTGGTTCTGTTGAGTCTGGAGATTCAGTCTTCGCTAAGGACACAATAACACGCTGTAATTTGTTTGTGATTAAAGTGTCCAAGATTAACCTCTATAACTCAGTTCTGTGCAAGGCTAACTTGCTGCTTAAAATGCCTAAAATAAAAGCATTATTTGGTCCTCCAAGAAGTTCCAACAAGACCCATCAAATGGCACTATGAGGAATTCTGTGCTGTTCATATGAAAAGCAAATTTACAAATCAATCAGTCCAGTTTATAAGCAAGTACCATCATTGTGAATTTTGGCAAATTTAACAAGTTCTTTGTTGGATTACAAGACATCGGAGTCAGTTTTGGTTCTCAAAACCGTAACACATGATGAAGAAGCCTGTGCGGTTCCATAATGACGAGAAAAGAACTGAGTGAGTTTCGGATATTCAGTCGTCATATGCACAGGTATTATTTAGAATCCAGACAGGGACCCCGTTTTGTTTTCCTATGGGAAACGGTGATGGATGCTCCTCGAAGGCCGGCTGGCAGAGACCCGGGCGGCTCGACAATTATGTCGTTTGTGTTTACTGGGAGACCACCGGGCCGGCAGTGGCGTCGCTGCTCTCAGGGAAGCGAGTATTCCCGGGAAAGGCTGCTTCGCTCGCCACAAGAGAGGGAATGCCACAGAGGTGGGAGTCACTCGAGGCGGGAGGCGAGGGTGGGGCGCCACATTTCGGCTAACCAAAACTATGCCTGGGGGAGACGAGGTTTCCAAAGATAACTGTTAAAAAAACCCAAATTTAGATCTATCGGTATTTCTTTAGCAAATTCCTTGTTATGTTAGGAATTGAAATTCCACACACCTTGTACTCAGTGAGCCACCTTTGTTTTGGTCGCCCTCGATGTTTTTTTGAGATAAAATCCTAGGACGCTGGATTTAGGATGGGCCGTAAAGACAGGAAGCGCACATACCTCTTTCGCTGCGAACACGTCGTCGTAAACACCCAGCAACACGGCAAACTGCAGCGTGACATAGGCTTGGAGAGCTAAGGCCCAAGATGGGTTGTGAGGCAGCTCCTTCCCAGTAATCTGGAAGTATAAGGAGAATATAAGCTTATAGGATATAACAACATTCCTTACGCCGCTAGACAGAAACGACACAGAAATCCTTCATTTAACGTCTGAAATAAAAACCTTAAAATAAAACAGAGACTAATATTATTTAGATCAATTATCATGGTCTAACAAAACTTCCCATTGTTAAATGATTTTGAACGTAAAGGTCAAGCACACACAATGTGCAGTGCCACATATAATGTCCCTGTTATGGTCCCATGTACGTGTGAAAAATACCGCTTCATATTTCTGTCTCATTCTACAGCTATCGCATCAATTATTGCAGGTCTCTGGAGCCTGTCTTTGTGGGGCCTGCTTAAGCTTTTTATCCATGCATGGCTTTTCCTTACATCAAAACCGCCTGTAGGTATTTTAGTCCAGGGCTCTGTTTTGCGTCAGACAGCGAGGTGTTCGCTCCAGCTAACCCCCCCCCTCCCCAAAACCCCCCCCCCCCGCTTCCCCCCTCCTTTCTTTCCTCAGAAATATCAATGTGTGCAGTCTGTTCCTCTCTACGAAGCCTTTTAAGATATTTTTGTCAAATTTCTGCTCCCCCCCCCCCCCCCCTCCTCCACATGTTTAGAATCACCAAGCAAACTTTAGTGCCAATTTAATTGTTCGGGAGAACGTGCGTTTTTTTTCCCCCCCTCCCCGTTCGCTATGGAGGGTGAGTGGCGAAATATGTGCCACAGTCAGCGCAAATTCAAAGCAAAACCACTGGGGCTCCCGTCGGGGCGACTTCAGCCGGCAAATAAGAGACGCCGTTTGATGGAGAGCCCAGCACCCACAAGCCTGCTATTTAGGGACAAGAGAAAATTAGCTCATTGTGTCCATTCCGGGCTCCACGCAGAATTACCCGTCCTCATAAACCCCTATTATGCTTCACGTCTTTTATGGAGAGATCCTGCAGGCCGTTGAAATGAAACATCTTTCCCTCAAAAAAATCCTGCCAAATTAACTTTAAAGGCATGGAAGTGTGCAAGATACGGCATTCAAATAAGGCAAGAAAATGTATCCCGATTTGTGAAAATTCTGTGATGGAGGAAAATGACTTATTACCTTCAATAGATGATTAAGTATCTTGTACATATGGGTGTTGATCCTGAGTCTGTCTCTCTATCTCTCTATCTATCTCTCTATCTATCTATCTCCTTCATTCTCAAACTGCAAATGAGAAATCTCTGGGATAGATGCTTGGCGTGTACCTCTGGCAAGTCGGAGACGCAGCCCAGTCTGGGTTTTCCGGGTTCCCACCCGGGTCCTTTCAGTATCACCGACAGCTTGTCTGTGATGCCTGGGCTGCTCCAAAATCTCCCCCACAAGTACGGATAGTAGAAGAACTAAAATGGGGAAAAAGGACAGAAACAGCTTATGCAGAGACACTTTCATTTGCGCTCCGATTCTGTTTCGTTGTTTCTCTGTTATGTTTGGGGAGGCACGGTGAGGGCCTCGATCCTGCCATGTGTGTCTGAAGGTTGCATCTTCTCCTTGCCTCGCGTTGGTCTCCACTGTGTACTCTGGTTTCCAAAGACATGCAATTACACTAATCAGCATCTCCAAATTGCCCATATTGCATGACTATGTTTGCGTGTGTGCCCTATGACGGACTGGTACCCCATCCGGGGTGTTCCCCATGTGCGCCACGCTTCCTCAGATACTTGATCCAGGCTCCAACTGCCCTGCACTGCAACCCTGCACTGCAACCCTGCACTGGATAAGCAGTTGCATAATGGATGAATGCATGTTACCTTTTCACGTTACCATGTGTGATCGGTGATGAATCGATCTGGAGCAGCAGCGACCACAGTTCCATTTAGATACATCTCCATTAATCCCATATGTCACGGCATCTCTGCAACCTCAGATCCTCGCCAGGAATAAGACATTACTCACGCAAAACTGCACTCGGCACAGTCAGAATCTGGGCAGTGAAACCGTTCAAGGACACCATTCTATCAGTGGTACAAAAGGTTGCATCATTTCCAAAGTCGTTTTACTGGACTCCTTCACCTCTGCATGGTGGTTTGTTTAAAGCAGTAAACAATGTTATGGTTACAGCGGGGGCGGGTGGGGCTGGTGAGGGGGAGGCCATAGTTCTAGCAGTTTCCAAGCACCAGCACATAATGATTTTGTGACTCTGAGAATTCAAAAGGAATGTGCACAGAGTCGTTAATTTGGATGCAAATAAATTGCTCGTTCGGGTGGAGGACAGATTAAAAGCTCACCAGATAGGCTATTGCTGCTGTGTTGTTTCCTTTTCAGTATGCTATCAAATATTTACATGTTTATGAATATCTTATAAGTTTTTAACAGTGCCTCGCTGTTTCGAGATGCATTTCTCGTTTTCCTCCCGTCTTGCATAATGTAACTCAAACTCTGCACTCGGTTTATCATTTGTCCTCTTGCAGAGTGAAGGGAAGGTGGGATTAAAGTAACGAATGATGGGAAAGGCTGGTAGCTTTTTGGGGCGAAACAAAGACCACATGTTGAACCTTAAGATCGTGTCTCAAAAAACTCCATAGAAATGGTGCATTTAAAAATAGCTAAACCAACAGCATCTACGCTGCAAGCTTGACACGAGTTTATCTCTCACCATCTTCCCTGCAATGATCATTATCCAAAATTTAGTTTGCACGTTTTCTAAACTTTTTTTTAAATCATAGAAAATGTGCCATAGAAAATCTTATAAAATGCTGCATAGATTTTTGCATTGATACTTAATAACATGATTAGTTAAACAGATAAATATTTATGAAGACAAATAGTGGCATCAGTATGTTTCTGGGGGCCAAAAAGCGAAAATAAAAATGGATGTGGAAAGTCGATATGGTAAAAAATAGACCTTTTATTTGTAGGATCATGGCGGACAGTAGCTTTCCTGAGGCTGGCTATAATTCACGACTGGAGACTATGGGAAATTGCTCAGTATTCAAATGGAATCTGCATATAGCGGCTGGCTGGGCAGATGGAAGGAGTAACATACAGCGGGTTGCAGCGATGCCTCTTATTAATCAGGTGGGGAAGTCAGGCACCATGCCGTGGATAGAGGAGCAAGAATCACTGACCTTGGATCAGGGTGGGGAATTTGGAGCATCATTTAAGAAAGCAGTGATGAACAATCATGAAAAATGATTTCAACAATAACTTATTTAAAAACTACATTTCCATTCCCATACTACAAACACAGAACTTAACATCTAGCCATATTCAGCAACGCATTTGTTTTGAAAACAAACCTGGATTGACATGATTTCAAAAGTGTTGATTGGATGTGTGAGTCCATAGATGATCTTATCAGTTTCGGGGGTAAACGTACCTAAAACAGGACATGTAAATCAATTCTACAAGCCCACCACATAACAGCCATAGTCCTCCAGTCAAAGTCAGAAGCCAAATATGTCACTATGTAGTCTAGGTCAATGTCCTTGGTATGAGCAATCCTGGTTAAAGATTACATTAATGAAAATACAGCCATCCTTTTGGCAAACTACTTTCCTGTGTGCAGTAATGAGAACTATGCGAAAGGTATGGAAAAGATCAACTAACAGAAATGGTTGTACAAAAAGAACGTAAGTTAAATATCCCATGTCTTCTCTTGGTACAATAAAGAATGTATGTGCATGTCTATATTACATATCTATGCAAAAATACTCACCAAATATTCGATCCCATATAATAAGTGTACCACCATAATTCTTGTCAATACAGTAAAGGTTCCTTCCTGTAGTTAAATATATTAAGAGTAAAAAAACATTGTTAAAACTAACCACTAGCATTCAACCCTGTTTTTATATCAATGATAAAAGGAGAATATCCTTACCATGGTGAACCCGGTGATGACTGGGGGTGTTCAAAACCCATTCCAGGGGTCCCAGGGTGGTTACTAACTGAAGGAGGGAGACGGGGTTACTGCAGGCCCAAACGATTTGCTGAGAGCGTGAAACAGCATCCCTCTCACGTAATATTGGGATGATGCTCTTACTAAGCACTGAATCCCGACTACTGATCTTGGGAAAATATTGAATTAAAATATTCCATTTTAATCCATTACAAGTACTTTCTGTCTGACACTATGTAAACACATCGCTATCAAGTAGAATTCCACTCCAGCATGTGTATTTTTAATCTAATATGTCATGTAAAGCTACAAAAACTATTTGAAGAATGATAAAATAGCCATTATAATGAGAATAATAATTGGTCAAAGAAAAAAAAATCTTACAAAGAAACAAAGTAGATGATGGTAAAGTATATATCCAGACTTAAACGTACCGAAAGTTCATCAAGTTCAGGCAGCTTAGTAAATAATCAAGAATAAAGCTTATTTCAGATGCTTTGACCCCAAATGTTTGCTAAGCGCAGTCAGACTGCTGGAAACAAGGCAAAAACAGGAGGGGTTGGAAATCATAGGGACCCTAACGGCCTCCTCTCAAACTATGTATAGACCTAATCTCTTTTAAATGACATGCTACCTGCCAATAAATTACTTGGCACAAAGAATCTAGACATAAAAACAAATTACATCCTTTAGAAAAACACAGCTCTTCACAATTTCGTTAATAGCATACTACAATTACTGTGACGGCTGGCAAAAGTGCAGTCACGCTTCTGTTTGCGAGCTTTTATTAAGTGTCATTAGTTTTTATTAAGCGGAGATTTGATTTTATGAACGCGAGCATAAATTCGTTGAATCTGAATCTACTGGGAGGAACTGAGGGAGACAGACACTTGGCAAAGCCCCTTCCCCTGAGTTTCTCAAGATGCTCTGTCATCTGTTTATCGTCCAATCACGTGGAACCCTTGTGATGTAGCAACAGTGCAGTAAATAACACTCGGCCGTCCATAGCGTGCCCGACGATGCCTGCGTCCAGGCACAGATGTGTTCGTCTTTGGAGAGCAGTCTTTAAATGCACGGTGGAGAAAAGCCACATCATCCCTAAGGTCGGATGTCCTTCGTATAAATGAGACTCAAGGTGCGTGAAGTGCTTTTCGTCAGCATTTCCTCTGGATGCCACTGAGGAATGAAGAATTTATCCACTTGTGTTGCATGTGATACATATCCAGTCTCCCTACTGCACATTGAACATGATGTCTACATCCTGAATGGGTCTGAGGCGCCGTTCGTCATGGTCGCCTCCAGTTATCCACAGTATAGTACATCCTGCAAGCCAGACTCAGAAAACGCGACGGACTTAGGCCTCCATGCCAGCGGTAGCACCTCAGGTGGACCGGGGAAGTCCGGGCTGCGGTACGAGTTTCCGTGCGGATGGCATGTCATGGTGTAGAGTTACCAGTGATCCCCAAACATGAGTGGATTATAAAGACTGAACCATAAAACCCAAATCTAACAGTCACTGAGATTTTTTACTTTGAAGACATATGGAACTACTAGTGTAATACTCTAGCATTCGTACAAAATTCGTACAAATAGCATTATGCAAAATCAATATACATAAGCTATTCCTTCAGGGGCAATAATGATAATGATTCATTAGTATTATTATGTTTATTAGTATTCTGCCGCTACAGTCACTAGATATTAACGTACCTTCAGCTTCATACGTAGGAGCTGTAGTTTGGTTTGCAGCATGGATGTAACGTGCATGGGCTCACCTCTGTGTGAATCCAGAACTGGTACAGGAGGTTAAACTGGGCGTGGACCGCAAACACGGAGGGAGGAACGGCCAAGGCCATCGGGAGGTAGAAGATCTAATCAGAAAAAAGAAACTGCTCTCACAAAACGGTACGTGACTTACACTTTGAATTCTATGTTCTGAAATTCTTTACTTAGATTTTTCTTATGTCATCAACCAGATAATCAAATTACAATACAATTGTTCAGAATTCCCGTGGATTTCTTTGAAGTAGCAGCCAAATTTTCCTAAAAACTGCTAACTAGGCCAGCAGGATATGCGATGTTAATATCGACATTGCGTGTTTACCACTCGTGGACAATGTGGCGTGTTCGTGGGAAATTTAAGTACTATACGGAAATATTTCGGATTCCATGAAGACGATATTGACCAAAAAGCAACTGATCTGTCAGCACTGTTTTGTGTTGGCACAACTCGTAGCAACATCACCAGCTTATTCAACAAATTCTATTGGTAGATAGTAACAAATTCTATTGGGCTATAGTTTATTTTAGATATTTTATAAATATTACAATATTTATTGCAAAAATGTCAAATATTGCAATTTTTCCCCATATCATGCAGCTCTAACTTTAGTGGTATTGGCTAAACTCCACATAAAACTTGTTTTTTTATATAGAAACATTAGTAGCATTTATTACAGAACGTGCCACGTTTGAGTCTTGCGATGTGGAAGATGTGCGTCTTACCCAGGAGCCCAGCTGCTGTGTCACAGACTGCCTCAGCGCTGTGGAGAGGTTGTAGTCTTCTGAGCTGTGATGGACTTGGTGGGCAGCCCAGAGTATGTTCATCTCTGCAGGGCGATGAGGATGCAACACAACGTTCATTGAAGACCAAATATGATCAATGATCTAATTTTCAGCATATTTAAGCATATTTTATATTTCCCAAACGCAGACAAAAATCACACTGGTGGGTACCATTTTTTTTATCTTGACATCTTGACGTCCTGAATGTTTCTCATGGTAGACCAGTGACAGCTGAGATTGGGGTAGTGTCTGGCTATCAGAAGCAGATTGCTAAATAGTGAATAATGTGAGTGTCAGGTCCAGAAAGCTCCTGCAATCTCATTAGGGCAGAAAAGCATTTCTGTTGTCACCAAAGATTATATAAACTACAAATTACTGGGACATTAAAAATGCATGTTGATATCAGATCCAGTTTCCATGATATCTCCAGTGGTTCCAAATTTTCTTTTGTAATTTGTTTCTGAACCATATAAACATCCCACTGTCAACAAAAAGGAGATATAAAATCCCAAAACACAAGGGTAGAATAGAACAGTGAATGAATAATGGAATAACAGAAATTTCAGTTTTTACAGGGAAAGTAATCTGTATAAAGCAAGGTTTAAAGAAAAAAAATCTTGCAGCCTTATTTATAGTGATATGAATTGTACGATATGACAGCAGAACATGACAGGGTAAGTAAACAGTAAGCATTTACCTACAGCCAGCAAACACACAGGAATAGCCCATGCAGAGTCATGATACTGCAGTATTAATCTCTGCCCGACTCTTCATATGAGTATCCAGCCGAACACACTTGTTAAGTTTCACTGGAGGTTTCCGGACCACCGGTCCTGTAGGCTTTGGCAAACCAAATGCTTTGGCCCCCCCAAAAAACGGAACTAACTATATTTTTGGCCAGACCACAGCGTCCGTGTAGGTTATATCTCATGAAATGCATATTTTTCAGCAAGGATCTCATGCTAAATGTAACAAAAAAAATAAATAAACAAAACAGAGCTAACATAATTTGTGTCAGTTCTGTCAAAAGGCAGCCAATAATTTGCCTTTCCAGTTTGATTTTAGGAGTTCAAATAACACGGCCTTATTTAAAAAATGCAACAGATGTGGTTTCAACAAGCAATTACCACTTCCGCAAAAACAGAACCAAATCATCATTATTTTTACAATGCAATCACATCTGAAGACCTAGTAGGGGATCAGGGATGGACAGCAACTGTACCTTGAAAGGGGCACTTCGAAAGAGTGAGGCCTAAAGACAAGCCACTTCTGCGTTCTTTCCAAACACGGAAGCCCTATCGAAACGGAGCGAAATAAAAACTAAGCGCGCCCGATGCGGCCCACCTGAACAAACAGAGAGCCGAGGGAGGAATGCCGCCCTGCGTACCTCCGTTCAAACCGCCGTGACAGAGAGCCACGGGATTCCCAGCATGGTCAAAAATCAACACCCCTAATTCCACATCCAACAGTCTACAAGGACCCCGAAAATATGGTGACGTCTGCCATAAGCTATCACACTCCAGGCACTTCCTATTCCAATACTTCTGGGAGCAGTACTTTGGGTTCTTTTGGAATGCGTTATTTTTATCCAAACAACAGAAGTGTATTTATATGTTTCATGTGGTGTTAAATTTGTTGTTAATGAAACGATCAAAGGGGATGACTCACTGGGTAGCGATATTTGAAGTGCGGCACACATGCGACAGAGAAACCAGGCCTAGCTATTTCATGGAAGACTCTCAAATAAAAAAAAATCATGGCGGAAAAAGCTATGCCAATTTGTTTTCACAAGCGTTACGAGAGTTACTCAACTTTTTTATTTTTTATTTTTTGCTAAGCTTGGGTGTGCTCATGGGCCAAAATCTACGAGAAACATCCACTTTTCTGTATCTCCGTGCTAAAGTTTCTTTGTGCCCCTTGGCCAACGATCATGACTCAAAGCTTTATTACCCATAACTTCTGGCAGCACACTGACATTAAATTTCTGCGTAAGGCTGACGGCGCTACACTGACGGCATTTATACAGGTTTAAGCCCTCATTCTAAATCGACCTGAATATATAATAAAAAGGCAAACTCTCTAGCTACAGGTCACGGTAATTTCCTATCACCGTTAACCTGTTCACCATAGATTCATGCACATTATTTGTGACCTTGTCCTACGAAATGCTAATCTAGATCACAGGAGATATTCCAATATTATTGAAATCCATAAAATGTACATAAAAACTGAGTGTCAAGTTATGAGCCAGTCAATGAACATATAGATATAAATAAAATATATATAAAAAATATTCAATCAGTCAAATATACAAGTAAATGTTAGTAAAGTGGTAGTAGAGGCAATTGGCTCATGAAATTAATTATCGGTAATAACCTCCTTGATCCTTAGATGTTATTTAATAAAATGTATAAAAATGCTTTCTTATTCCACAAATTTAAACTTTACAACGAAATCACCCTTAGCAAGTGCAGTGCACACAGTCTACCTCATGCTCTCTAGCTCGTTGTCTGGTGGGTTCCTTTCGATCGGGCTGAGACCGAGAACGGCATCTGCCAAAGCTGGTGGTTTGACCCCGAGGTTACACTGTGCTGAGAGGAGACCTCCAGATCGGGTGAGTGGACTCCGTACGAACCTAGAAACTGTGAGGGTCCCCCTGATTTGCTATGGCAACTCAGACCAGCCACCAGCAGTACGGAGGAATGAGACATTTTCAACAAAATTGATAACCTTATTACGATGTTGTTAAAAAATACAATAAATGTATTAAAAAAAGCTGCAAAAACAAACTGAAATTGGCTTCAAAAAACCTGACCGAGAAGCGTAAAAACCAGAGAAAACCAACCTTGTCATCTGGTAAGCTTTTAAGGTCAGAAGGCCATTATAAAGTTTTAAAAAACCTAAAAGGCTTAGTATTCGATATCTCAAAGACGTTTATGTGGGCTTTTACAATTCCTTCTGTCAAATCTCACACGTGAACGAAATAACTGCCCCATAAAAAAAACACACACACACACCAGGCAGATAATTCAGCCATTGTTTGATTCTGCAATCCCTCTTCCCGCTTCTGGACAGCAAGGCGCAAGATTGATGCGGAGTGTCACTGGTAGGAAGCATGAACCGCTAGGCTTCACTGCAACCCGTGTCCTCCCTCCTCCAGCTCAGCGGGATGCCACATAGTTTGGCAGCCGGCGTTCAGATGGGAAGCTCTTTAATGGTGAGAACCCCTACCACAGAAAACCTTTTCCCACAAACAGCGGACGCCAAGGCTTGCAGACTGTCCACCGTACTTCACCGGAATAAGGATGGGAGCACTGAAATTGCAAAAGGCGACTGTAGGAGCACAAACTGTCCCTACATGTAGTATGAAGTGACCACATGTAGTATGAAGTAGTATGTAGTAGTATGAAGTGACCACATAGATTGCGTTTACGGCAAAGATATGGCCCAGCAGTACTACAGGCCACTGCAATCAAACTCATTGAACAACGGAAAAGC
This sequence comes from Paramormyrops kingsleyae, assembly GCF_048594095.1. Classification (NCBI taxonomy): domain Eukaryota; kingdom Metazoa; phylum Chordata; class Actinopteri; order Osteoglossiformes; family Mormyridae; genus Paramormyrops; species Paramormyrops kingsleyae. The sequence continues at coordinate 3,285,088 of NC_132805.1, forward strand.
AAATTTCCAACACTCGGTCCATTATTTTTTGTTGTTTTTGAGACTACACTAATGACCTATGTCAGACTTCTTCATGTTACAGTATTAGGGACCAAAACTCATTCAGTCCTCAATGATACCAATGAATAACGTTCGTTACATTTGCCAAAACTCACAAAATCCAACTGAAATTTTCTTGAAAACTTATCCTGGATACTTCTGGAACTTTGCTCTTCGATTATAGCCGATACAAAAATACACAAGGCGTATGAAACACGGGATTCAAATCAGTCGACTGCATCAAAACAGATTTGATCCTGTAGATTCCTAAAAATAATGTTGATATTAAAACTTTTTTTCTATTTCTGAACTTTGAACAGGCAATGAGGGTAAATAGCTTTATTTAGCGAAGATTCTGCCAATAAGGAAAAACCAAGTTTAGCCTAATTGTTCATTTGTACCTTTCTTAGAGGCTTACACCAATATCATTTGTGCCTTCCGTAGAGGAGCCAGTCACCCTGTCATTCATATTATAAATGGCCTGTAAAGGCCTCTGGTACTAGCAGGACAAAGTCCTCACAAGAGGCTAACTCAAACAAAGACCATGCCCCAATAAAGTGGACAAGCCATTTAATGTTAGTGCAGCAGACTGTCTCGGTTCCTTGGATAGGAATAGAGGGAGTTTTTACCCACATTTACATCCCTGCGCCCTCGTGTTTATGATAAAAGTAGCTGTCGACATTTTAACGTTGACGCTGAGTATGGCGAACCAAAACAACATACCCCGTACTGAGAGGTCAGCGGCGCTTCGATATTAAAGCACACTCCAAGTGTTTGCTTAAATGGTCATGTTTCCTTTCCTACCCACTGAAACAAGGGCTATTCGGTGTATGCTCAACATTTCCAATGAGCCTTTTAAAGTCACCACAATTATTTGTATCAGCGCTTCCACAATATATGTGGGGATGCTTTTCCTACTGTGCTGCACGGGATTCTATTTATTTATGCATGAACAATAATGCAAAATAAGCACTGATCACCATTTAAACATTGTGCTACTGTATCATTGCATGCAGACATTACTGGCACACACTACAATTGCCTTTTTCAGTATGCAGTGTTGAATATATGATAAACCCTTTGTATATATGGATAGTTTTCATATGACTGCTGGGTACAATATCATTATTTCTTTAGAACCGAAAAATTCATCACTCATCCATCTTCTAACAGCTTATTTTATTCAGGCCTTCCAGACTGTGGTTAACCCTAGATGAGATGTCAGTCCATCGCAGGGCCCATACACACACATATGTCAAACTCCACAGGCAATGGGATGTATTAAGCTACATACGTATTACATCACAATTTGGGTGTGGCGGCCATTTCACCAGGGAATGCCGAAGATGCCGTTGCTGAGATGCAGAAAGTTTGATGTTTCTTTTCAGTGTTAAAGAAAGATTCATATAAACAAAATTTATAGCGAGTGCTCAGGACCATAAAAAGCTGTATTTTGTTCAGGCAAAGGGGGGCTTAGCCATTTCTTCTAACGTTTGGAAAGGAAATAATCTACCACCACAGTTGACCATAAAATCTAAATTAACACGGAATGAGGCAATAGCACTTTCTTAAATTATCATAATGTGTGAAATTCCTGCTATGTCCTACATTTGGGTGCCGAACATAAACTCAAAGAAACTTTTTTACATATACACTCAAAAAATAAAAATAGGACCAATGGCGTGATGCATGATATGCAACGTCAAGTTTTACACAGGCTCAATGGCTATAAAAACTCCTACGTGCAGCTGATAGAAATTTCATTTTGTCCTTAGGAACAAGAGTAGCTAGCCTGATTTATCGCTAATGAAGGCATCCATACATGACAAAACACAGCGTGCCACTGCCTGAGCAAGCATATTGAAATTGACTACAATGCCACTTGCAGACTAGCAAGTTAATTCACAAGTTCTAGGGCACATTACTGCTGTTTGCTAATCGCTGTAGTTTTCCTTCCTATACTGACATTCAGTCAGTAATATATGCCTATTTTACTACATACTTTATGTCAAGGAAATATGTGCCAATTTCCAAAGCAGCTTCGTTCCTTAGATTACTGCCAACGATGGTGATAGTGCCATGACCTGCTCGTCCGATCCTCCTGTGTGCCACGCCCCCTTCTTACCACATGTGGAAACCCGGTGTTTTCATCTGTGTCTAGTTGTTGTTAATTGATTCTGTGTATTTAGTGCTTCCGTGTCCGTGTTACCCCTGTCCTGTCATTGAAGTTTTGTGTTTGCGTGATGTCCTGTGGTTCTGTCTTTTGCAAATAAATCCCGTTTACCAGATGACACGGTTTTGTGCTGCTTTCCCGGACGCCATCCGTAACAGAATGACCGGACCAAAAGTGAAGATGCCTCCCCTTCGTGAGGCTATATAGACTCATTTAAAAAAAATAAATAAACAAACAATTAAAATACAATCACTCAAAGCATTACAAATTACAGTACATCTGATTTGTTTCCATCCAACAAAAGTACCCAAAGGTGAATAAATGTAACTATATTTAGCTCTGCCTATAACAAAATGTAAGAATGTGCCCCTTCTTGACGGCACCATCGTTCAATCCCTTTTAGCCAAGCTTTCTGTCGCCTTTCCGGTAGTTCTTCTGTATCTTTACGTTGTTTTTTACGAATGGAAGGTATACAAATGAAACTTAGTTTTGGGTATTTCTTGCTGCTCTTATTTGCGCGTTCCCTGGTAAAATGGCCGCCGCCTCGTTTTCATTTATGTGTACTTCGGACTATGACGTCAGCTTAGCACAACCCGTTCCTAGCCACCAATTAGCTTCACCGCTTCTTTGGACTGTGGAAGGAGCGCAGAGTAACTAGAGGAAACCTACAAAAAAACATGCAAACTGCAAACACTCAGAAAAAAATCAGAATGCAAATGCCCAACCCTAAAGGTGTGAGACAGCAGAACGACCTCCACACTGATGCTTAATATCAATAAAGCTTAGACTATTCTGTGCTACACTACATGTTGTAATGTGCTTGCCCCAGCATTGTCTTGCAAACCCCAGGATGTGTAGGTGTGCTTCAGATTTAGGAATGTTTCCCAGACGGCACTACTGCATTAAAAACAGCCTTTATGTGAACGAGTCCCTGTCCATACGAATTAGCGCTGCACAATAAAAACGAGAACCGAAAAATCAGGCCCATTGTTCCGACATATATTTTAATCCCAGCAAAGTGCCCCTTTCCTGTTCTCAGAGGTAGGGACCGTACATCATTCCCTATCCACATGTGTCTATTACATTTTTATACATCACCTTCCCTCCCACAATTTTTTCCCTTTATAATATAATACATAATTCACCTGGAAAAGACATTTTCGTCTACTTTTTATGGTGTCATTTGTTTTATCCGCCAATTCTTTATGGATGACTGTATTAGCATTGATTTGCAAAAAAAAAAGTTCCACTTCAATCCAGCATTACCTTCATTCTTAAATTTTTTGCATCATTCATTATTATTCATCATTTGTTATTTTTTTTCTATATCATTCGGTCAATACCAAAAATATCAAAGAAAATATGAAGGTTACCCTTCAGTCTCGAATTGAGGAATTTACTGCCTTCGCAGGTAACCTTGAGAGCTTCGGGGAAAAAACTCAGGGTAAGCAGTCTGTGGCCTTGGAACGGCTAGATGCGGCTAAACGGGAGCATGTGAGTCCCAGGGCGAAGCAACAGTTCCGGCCGTCAGCCGAAGGTGGCCCACCGAGGACTCAGGACCGTGACAGGGCTCTTTTAAGCAAGTAGAGCACATGAGGGCAGTAGAATCCAAGCCTGTGGGATCAGAGGAGGAGGGTGAGATCAGCGAGATCCCGGCGGCGCAAGCGCGTTCAGGCCCCAGCTCCGGCAGACCGCGCCACGGCAGATAGTTGGCCATTGTTGATATTATTGCAGGGTCCCAAAGGCCCGCCTCCGCTGTGCTGCTCTGAGCCTCCACATCCTGACCGCTCTCATTCTTTTGTACGCCCTCCAACCTGCGCGGCCAGGAACTTCCAGTCAGGGCCAAGATTTATGAAGCCCCCACGGTCAGGGTTAACGTCGCCACATCAGCCGAGGATTTCTTCTTAAAACAATAACATCCAGCCACGGGGCCCCCCGGGGCCGCTTTCGGCGGCATTGACGCGATCTGTTTGTCTCTGCTGCAGCCGCTCGCTCTGCCAGGGGCGCTCTGAAGAGCGGCACCAGTGACACAACCCACTGTGCCACGTCCAGGTCTGCACATCACCAACTTGAACAAAGACCCAAGTATAACCATCACCGATTTAATTAATCCAACTGGTTAGGAACTAGTTAGGGACTTCCGTTTCTAACAATGCTATCAAAATCTGCATCCTGTGACACACTACAAAGCCTCAAAATATCTTTCTTTGTTTTCGTACGAAGGTCTGTAACCAAGAGAAGACTTGGCCCTTACTCTCACCAAAATAATGATGTTTTCTGGACACTCAAACTGTTACAGGCAAATGTTATTGCACTTAAATGCTCATTATTGAATGACATGCATTACGCTTTAAATGTATAGTAGGTACAGGAGTGTAGACAGAATGTTATGCTTCACACCCAAGGCTTACTAACACATACATAATTTCAAAACAAGTATTACTTGCACACTTTAAATAGTCATGTACTCTTCACACCATTTCTAAATATAGTAAAGACATTAAATTTAATACGTATATAACGTAGCATGCGGGGCGATGCTGATAATACCAACGCATAACCACATGTGGGCATGACTCATAATGGCATAGAGTCCCGGGACACTAGGGACCAAACGGACTGTGACGGGGGCCACGGACAAGCAAAGCCGCCCACACACAAGGATCCGCCTGAACGCTCCAGCGGCCTCCAAGCCCCCCAATGATAAAAGCGAAAGAGCGTAACATTCTATAAACGGCAGGATCACAGCGAGGGGAGTGACTCAGGCCCATAGCCACGTCGGGGGTCCGACGCAGCATTTATGGCCCATTCCGGTGTCTGTGGGGCCACCTGTTACGCATCTCAAAACCAGCCGCCTTTGCGGCAGTCGGGCAGGCCGGACCCTGGCACACGCAGGACCATGACTAAGCACCTACAGCCCAGAACAGCTTCCTAATTTATCCAAGCTTGTTTAAGGTGCTTAATTCCTATTTTCGGAAATGTTCCAAACTGCTAGGACATGTGATGCGGGTGTTGATTTTATTTGGTATCAGTCACTCAAAATACCTGTATAGGACTCTATGGGATGTTTAATGGCTTTTTTCACAGCAGCCATCTTGCTGATTTGTTGAATCAAGCAGGACGTGTTTTCACGGCTCAACAGCTCTGGTTATATATAACCCAAAAGAGCTTGATTCTTGCTAGCAGAAGCCCCATGACAGTAAGCTGTGACTTAGACAGCACCTTCATACTTTAGCTATATATTCACACAAAATGCAGCACTAGCATTCACACACAGTGATAATAAGCAATTATTGCTTAATATTCATTTGGCTGCCCTTAACTGGTCTGTGAAGACACTGGCATCATAAATGCTACAGAACGAACAGAGAGCTTTTCAAGGCTTGCAGGTCACTGGCTCTTTTTTTACTTTTAAGTCGCACGGACGTCAGTATTAATATTAAGAGCATCAAAGAGGCCAGCAGCTGAGCTCATTTTTAAGCGACAATCAAGGTATAAGATGGTTCTTGGTATAACAGATGATATTTAGCAATAAAACAGGAGTGATGGTCCAGCTTTGCAGGCCCTGATCCTAAAAATAAAACCTGGCAGCTCAGTATCAGGGCAAATATAGGCACTTAATTGTCAAATAATTCAATAAGATCAACTGATTTTCTCTTGAAATCAGTACAGGGAAGTCCCCAGTTTACAAATGAAATCCGTCGCCTGAGTCTGTCTTTAAGTCGGATTTGTAGGTCTGTTGGAAAGACAATAATACAGTACATAATAACGGTGATACAGTAATAATAAAAGTAACTATGGTATTGTACTGCACCTCTAGCCCATGCCACAAATAGTGCGTGCATTCATTATTACGAACCATAGTATTTATCTCAAATTTTTTATATAATATGCATTATGTCCATAAGTACGAGTTGTCCGCAAGTTGGATGCTCTTAACCCAGGACTGCCTGTATGTGGATATCTAGCTGTATCTGTAAATTTGCTATTATTTGTAAAAGTCAAGCCATTTTAGAAAGCATGCTATATTTATGTACTATTATCTTACTAAAGAAGGTGCGTTTTTGCATGTATGTCTTGCGAAGAATTGGCTCCCTGTGCTCGATGCCAGCAGCCTGGCTGGGATGCTCCAGACGCCTCTGTGGCTAGTTGAGAAGATTGTCTTCTCTATGCACGCCAAGCCACTCACGCATAATCACACAGGCTTTGAACATCCCAATCATGTTAGACGAGGTCAGATGCATGTCCAATCAGATGGAATCTCTCACACTTGGCTCTAATTCTGCAGGGTTCCCACGCATTCTTCATACCAACAAATCATTTTTGGAATAATATAAACGCATTATTTAATGCGGAATCCTCTCGAAGATTTTCTTACCAATATGCTTCATCTTTGATTGACTGGATGAAAAGAGCAGAGCCTGGTGACTATGGACGTTAGTCACTATAAGTATGGACCTTGACATTTTGCACACATTAAAATGTCATTTTAATTTGAAACTGTTTTTTCACAGCCACAGCTATAGAATGTCTTTGCCCCCCGCCGGGGCAAACGGCACAATGAGGCAGAGCAGCCGTACCCGGGCTCTGGCACAGAGGAAGAAAAGGATACGATCGCTTCCCTCTAACAGTGGCATTACCCTCTCCGCAAATCCCGCCCGTGTGATGACAACACCCCCCCAAGCCAGGCCAGCGGCTGGCGCAGAATGCGGAGCCGGGGCAGTCTGAAAGCCGACGGGGCGAGAGTCGCGCGTGGCATGCACGCGGCTTCTCGGAGAAGGATGGCAGGGACAGATGGCTGGAAAAACGAGGGACGCTGCTGGAAAATAACACGGCGACTGGAAAAATAAAGAAGAAGAAGAAAAAAAACAGCACTAAACTAAAACGGCCCCAGGCACTGGAAAACTGGAAGAGTGCTAGCAGTCAGAACAGTGGGGCCTGCTATGCTAACACAAACACACTGCACATGTACAGTGCGCAATACACTGCACATAACAGCTAGCTAGCCAGCTTGCATGCTAAAAGCCACTCAAACACATGAGGCGACCGGAGGCCCCATGACCGTCCAACGATTTTATTACTTAAACAGCAACTCCGACGCAACTTGAGAACCTCGTGTGTTGCTTCTCATGTTAGCTGGCACAGGGGGCTGCTCTGCAAAGCACTTATTCTGTTTTCATGTGCAATAAATATAACATTTTCCAGTTATGTTGTTCTTTTGTGCCAGACGCGGTGTTTCGTACGATTAGCCGTGAGCCTTTCAACATCGTCCTGACTCCTTCTGCACCTTCAATACAGAGCCCTGCCTAAATTTGAGATGCATTTCATATATTTTCCACTGGATACCTACCCAGCAAAACTGGCTGCTAATTACTAAAAACATGGCATTTTTCTTCTCTGAGTATACAGTGCTTACACAAGGTCGGTGCATTATGATTGCACGTAATAGTGCTTTATAATCACATTTAACAGTTTCACTACTGGAGACAGGAATCACATTACACTGTATTTTATGAGGCCATCGAATGTGCCTCCATTCAAAGCCCAGTTCTCTCACGCGGAGCTGAAAGCCAGGAGCAGTGGGCCCACGGTGGCTCTGCGTCTGCGTTTTCCTTCCCTAGATTCAATAAAGACGACCTCAATAAAGGCCGCACAGACTTTTTTCGCTTTGAACGCGCTCTGCCAGTGGCCTGCTTTGTAGTTTCCATTTCTTAACGACGAGCACCATCTTTCAAGGGCACAACTAGGAGGAGGAAAATACGGGGATGGCTGTAAAAAACACAAGACTAATGAAACTGAGCCTTCATACTTTACAGTCATTCCTATTGTTTTAAAGGTAATGGTTGCCTGATGTTCCATTTCTGCTATTTGAAATGACTTTAATTGTACTTCCATACACTTTACATTCTTTGCTTAATTTTGATATAAAATTCTCATTGAGGAATCTCATATTTTGCACCAATACTAACCCTGAGTATTTGTCCAGCTGCACATTATGTTTCTATTATTCAAGTGCACTTCTGTCCACCAAATAATCCAGTATTACAGTACGTATCAGTATCGTTCTAGCATTAACAGGCAGTATTATTTAGTAGACACTGCGTTTAATGTTTAATTATCTTTAATTTTAACTTTAATTTTAGTGCTCCCAATATTCTTACATTCAAGTAAAAAAGATATCTTATAATTATAAATAGTATTATTTTACATATTATAATTTTTCTATATAATTTATTTCCTGACATACTTTTTGTAAAAGCCATGCTTGCAGTTATTAGAAGGAATACGGCAGAACAGCATTTCAATTTTTGACATTATAAGTTGGATAAATGGCCCTCAAAACCCCACGTCCAGAGCCTGAGACAGCTGTCACCCCCAAGACGGACTGACGCTAAATGAAGTGCCTTTTCCGATTCGGCTGACTGCTACGCTATGCAGAAACAGGATATTACCGCATTTTATGCTAGCGTGATACTAAGGATGATTTTTGTGGTAAGTCAGTAGCCCCAATTATGCATCTGCGCTTGACCTCCCCTCACTAATGCTGTTAAGAGAAGGCAGAAGCTCAAAAAAGGTGGCCTTTTATTGAAGGTTTAAGGGTCCCTTACACCGTGCCTGCACTGGGGCGCTTTGTGGTTCTGCGAGGTCGGCGTGTGGGCCCTCATGCCTGCACTGGGGCGCTGTGTGGTTCTGCGGGGTCGGCGTGTGGGCCCTCATGCCTGCACTGGGGCGCTGTGTGGTTCTGCGGGGTCGGCGTGTGGGCCCTCATGCCTGCACTGGGGCGCTGTGTGGTTCTGCGGGGTCGGCGTGTGGGCCCTCATGCCTGCACTGGGGCGCTGTGTGGTTCTGCGGGGTCGGCGTGTGGGCCCTCATGCCTGCACTGGGGCGCTGTGTGGTTCTGCGGGGTCGGCGTGTGTGCCCGGCTGTCCGCATCTGGAGGGTGGCCGCTTTGGATCCTGGAGACCTATGAGTACGGCCCTTATCCTCAAAAAGCTTCCTCTGGAGGCAGGATGAATCACGGGCCCCTGTGCTCTGACCCCTATCGCTGCTTCACTTGTATTATATATGAAAACCAAAGAATTCCTATGTACCCGCACTCACTCTTGTACAAATGGTGAATATCGTTTTCCAATCCCTCAAGCATTTTGCATCAAACACCGGGTGTTTTCCAAACATAATCTGCAACTAGACAAGACAATACTATGTAATGAGAGTCATCGGTTTTACTCACTGACACCAAATTTGCCACCATGTACATTAAGGGCAAGCAGAGGACGGGGCAAGAAATTATGTGAATTGTTCAGAAAAATAAAATTACGCTAAAATCCAAAATAGAATTGTCACTTGAGAGAGTATCTGAACAAATAAGCCTGTACAGGGTCTAGAAAACTATCAGCAAATTATTAAATAACAAAACCGAATTACTTCTTAACATGCTTTACAGGGTGAACAGGTGCTGATATTAAAACAGGACCCATAACAGGAAGCTGTTGGCTGTCCATATGATTCATACACTATAGTGAATTAGCAGAAGCTGTAACTGGATTATGATTTTGAATTGAGAGGATTTCCCCCATTGTCTTCCTGAGGAAGACACTTTTGGGTTTTAGACAGAAAAGGAGTGCATGAATCAACTAATATGTATTGCAATGGCGGTCAGAGGAAGCAATAATTGTGAAATATTTCACCATAACACAAGTGGCTTCAGCATTTAAAATGAAAACATCACTTGGAAATGAATAACATAATTTAGTTCACGTAATCTTCCATTGAATTTGTAAATGTAAAATTCATAAATTATGGCTACGTAGAGATCAGTGCTGAAAGGAGGCTAACATCTCTGGGTAACAGTAACCAGGGGACCACAGGGAGATCTGGCTTTGATACAACGCAAAATCAAAGACAAGTGTTGACATTTTTTCTTCTTTGTGCATAAAACTCGTAATAATTCAATCTGGTCTAATAAAAATCGACTACATATTATCAATTCATTAGCCTATTAGTATGATTTTAATGGAAAATCATACATGACATCTAAGTACTCTATCTAGAATTTAAAAGCTGCGATGATTTCATGCACTATGACTCCAAAGATGAAGGTGACCTCATCAGATTCTCCCTGGAACAGGTCACTACATTGTTAACTCCTGACTTGACCGTAACATTTAGGACAGAAAAAAAACTATTTGAGTAAAAATATGGAGCAGCGTAACTCTTTAATTACAGACCATGGGAGAGACGATGAAGCCAGTAATATCCGAAGTCCACACCAAGGAAGGCCAGCCACCAGGTCCAAGTGGAGTCCCAAGGAAGCTCCAGCAGTCGATAATTGTCCCACACGTAGATGTAGCAAGATATTTCTAGACCTTTTGCAAAGAGTCTTGGGGAAAAAAAGATCAGCAATTAAGGCTGTGCCCCACTAAACACAAAAGCAGGTGCATACTGGTAAGTTTTCACAACTAATAATGTTCTGAAAAAAGTTACAAGTTTTAAAATAAGTACACTAAAACACAGGTTCAGGATCGAACCCTCATTTTGATATTCTCAGCTAAAAGGCTTATTCCGACAACGGCTGGAAACATTTCTGTGGAATATGACATATTAAATATGCTCAAAATATTTTTCTGTCGCAGTTTGGGAGAATTCGCAAGTCACTGTAATACGGATAGCAGTAAACCTTCTGCAACCAAGCTGTAGGTTGGAGATGCTGAGAAAAATACTCTAAAAATACATTAAGAAAACGGTGTGTGAAATAAAACCTGTCACAATCTGTAAAATATGTCAAAACCTAAAAAGTTTTAGTTAAAAAAAAACAGTTAATACACAGCACAAGACAGAAATGTAGCTAATTAAAAATGCTTCTCACGAACTCATTGTCAACTAAATAGAAAGCACAAAATCTGCCTTGAAACTCTATGTTTTCAAATGACTGCTTGGGATTTGTCCTTATTAGAGATATCTTACTGTAACAACGAAATACTGCAGGCTACTATGGGCCCAGATCCTCATCTGCTGTTTCATATTTAAACCATTGGGTAACTGAACCAGGATTGTCACATAGCAGGACTTCAAACTCTGCAGGACTGGAATCACTCAACTCTGCCTGCTGTTCAGAGTATCAGGCATATTCAGCAATTCATTCATAATTCAGACAAAGTAATCAAGGTGTTTAAATGCCAGAAACTGTATATTGAGGCCTGTTGCGTCACAGCCTGAATAAAAATCAAACATTTTTTTTTTTAAATGAGATTCTTAGTGCCTGAACTGACTTACTTTGACAGCCGGGACATAACACCAGCAGACACAGAGGTGATTCCATCGTTGACTCTGATGACTAACTTTCCCGTCTTTGCCCAGCCTAGAACCTGCTCCAGGATTATCAACAGCAGGAAATAGGGAGTGGCCTGGACAAAGGAGAAAATATGAGAAAGTCATCATCCAGACACATGGAATTACAGCCATTTCCCTCAGTCACACTAACTACTGCATAGATGCCATAATAGACCCAAGTGTTTGATTATAAATAAAAGGAAGATTGAAAATAACTGGCCTCTCTTTCAGAGTGCACCCCAACCTTAAGCCCACTGCTGCATGGGATAGGTTTTTGCAACTCCCCCTCCCCAACCCTGGTCATAATATGTGATTGGAAGATGGGTGAATGGGTTATTTTACTACAGCACATCCGGTCTGAAACTCGATGAAGTAAGATCAATTACCAAGCTGCCAGTTAAAAAGAATCCCACTGTGATCCTGACCAGGATACATGGACGGAAGAGGTATGGATGGAAAATAAATGTGCTTTAGGTTTGGTGATGTGCTTTGGATTCATTTGAACAATGTCTTCTAAAGGTATAAGTTTATTATTTTGTTTATTTTTATTTCAACTATGATCCTGACATCAAGTGATCTTGTAAATGCACTGAGCGCACAACCATGATGCAGCAGAGAAATGATGCATGCACATTTTTGAAAACTATTTATACCTCTGGACAAAGCTTTTCAAGAATAACTCATTAAAAACCTGAGAATGTTCCACCTGAAGATCTGTAATGGAAAGATTACTTATGCTGACAGGTACTGGAACTGAAAGAGAAATGAATGGAAGTATATTGACTGCATAAGTATTCAGACTCCTGAATCTGCAAGTCGGTCTGAACAGGTCTCCACCATCAGAGTGGTGTCTTTTCATGGTCATTCTTCAAAACAGATTTCCTTCAGCTCTCTGGGATTTCTTGGGGAGTGCCAATCGACAGCGATTTTCAAGCCTGTCTACACGTTGTCAATATTCCAGCCGAGTACCAGTATCAGAGTGAAGCTTGATCTCCAGAGTTTTTTTTTTCTGATTCTTCACCCCTAACCAAACTTTCCAGTTCATGCTGAGAAGCATTACACGTAGCAAAATCCTGTCAGGAGTAGGCCTGACTTATAGTGATCACTGGGTAACTCGAGAACCTGCAGCAACTCTCGGAATTTGGATTTTTTTTTATTGATCCAGAAAAAAACCCCACAGCCATAAAATCTTTGTTCTGTAACACCTGATCACTGTACCTATTTCACAGCTGTCAATGAGCTCTTCAGTGTCTCCTACCACAGCTCTGTTAATATAGGTAGCTTGACCAAGGCTGTATAGATGTCAAAATAGGGTGGAAAAGATGACATAAAAATCAAGGGGAAGGCCAGAGCTATGTTGAAATTCTGGACAAAATGGCTTTCAGGGGAAGGAAGAGTACAGAAAATGTCCCAAATATCCTAGACTGACATGAATCCTAATGAGAATCTATGGAAAGACAGGAAAACTGCTTGAAAACATCAGAAAGTTACTATCATGACAGGCACCAACTGCCTTCTGGTCTTGGTTCTTTGCCCCTCCTGCCACGACTGAGACCTTGAACACGGCCCCATTCAGACTCAATGCCCCCGGACTTACTTACTTGGCACATGGGAGAAGCTGATCTGGATGTGTGAGCTGAATTCATCTTGCATGGAAGCTTAAGCTAGATATGACTAGGAAACCCAAACTGCTCATCTAGGTCTTCCTGGCCTATCAGGTATGCTCTCAATGTAATAAATCCATTCAACCACCAAGGGGCTGATCAGTACATTTCTCTATGTCTCTTTTTTTCAGCAAAACTCACAGGCTCATATCAGTGGGCACTCTGTGGACAAGTACACCCATTCCTCCCAATCACATTCCTCTAAGTGTCTCCATCATTCTCCACAAGAGCATTGTAATCTCCCAGCTGGACCATAGGAGCGATGGCTGCCAGCACCTGATCCCTTTACTCTAGGAAGGCTGGGTACTCTAAACTGCTGTTCCATGCATATACACAAACAGCAGCCAGTTTTCCTCCCCGGAGCTAGAGGGAACCTCTAGGTCACCAAGAAGGACTCCCAGCTGCACGGCTTACAGCCTGGGCATCCCAGCACCCTCAAAGGTCATTCACCTTGGGAAACTCCACAGTAGGAGACTCCAGCCCCCGACCAATAGACCTGGTTCCAGAGCCCACACTGTGCATGAAGACGTGGTGGATTATATCTATGTATTCCAACTCAGGTTCATTCCTCACCAAGGAGATACCGTTCTACATTCCCATGCTTGTCTCCAAACAGCACTGCTGACCTCAACTTTCACGTTGTGAGTGTGGAGCCCAAGAGATGACTCCATGAAACCCAGGTTAACTAAGTGGCCTCAAGGGGCTCATTGGCGAAGATGTTAGTGTCATTTTAATTTCCAGTACTTGTATCAGTAGCATTACCAGGGTGCTATCCTGGGGTGGGCATTTATAGGTATGATGAGTAGGCCCTGAATTGAGGGGTGGGAGTTGCTAACAGTAAAAGCTGGAAAGCACCACGCTGATTTTCAGCCATTGAACACCATCAGGCCGTCAGCGAGAGCTGGTGACTGTCAGCAGCACCGGTGTGGGCGGTACAGTTCGGACACGGTTGGTCCTCCTTGGCGCTGTTTTGGCTGATTGAGCAAGCTGAAGCATCATCAAAGCTAATTGGTGAAACTGAGTTCTCTGATTATACTATATATCAACCACCATCCAAGTTATGCATCCTTGGTTGGTGCTATTTTTTGCTGTCAGCCTAGTGTGTACCCAGCTTAACTGGTGGCTGCTCAGTGGTAGAAACTGATGACTAGGGATGCAGATGATAAATCTGGGTGTGGCCACACCTGACTTCTATCATTCTTATAAAATAATTATTTTACTGTTGCTAAAGGCTTTTGTAAAAAGTAAAAAGAAAACAATCTGTCAATTGGTGTGAAAAATGAAAATAAAAATAATAATTTCCAAATTGTCTTATAGTATTCATACCAAACTCTCCCAGCATTATGTATAAGTTTCAAGGCAGCCTATTTCCCCCCAAACACAAAGGCAAATATTGTGGAAACTTGTTGAAACTTGTGGAAACTTGTTGAGACTGAATGGTTTTGCCTAAATGTTTTTGAACTTAGATCTCGCTGGGAAAATGACAACATTTGTACAGCAGATGTTTGTGTTTTCCCAAAAGAGTGTAGTTTTAACAGGTTAGGGGTGGGTGCTGTGAACTGAGGGGTTTTCAGTAAGAAAACAGAAGTACAGCTGAGTTGCCACATAAAAATCCCAGCTTTCTCACAGCCTCATTCTTTGAGCAATTTAAGAAAATATTTAGAAGCCTAAACCATTTGGAAGCATCTACTAACAATACATAATAGAGAAGACAAAACTTAAGCACAAATAATCCTAAAATTCTCTAAGGGAGGCCTTGGATTACAGTGTTAACCCTGATTCCTTTTATTGCAAATAATCATTTTGCTATTATTTTAGCCTGAATATCAAATCACAAATAAAAAAAATGAAATTCAGCATTTTTATTCTATAATCTATTTTCTCCAATGTATTACCTAATGAAGCATTCATATACTATACATCTTACGTTACTAATCAATGGGAGTAGATCCGCTGACAGCACATACAAGCATATGCCACGTAACATAATCACAATAACAAATAATGTGTCATCCAATCACAGTAGAACAGGGACTGCACTGGAAAGAGCTGTGGTTAAGTGTTTAGAGAAACATGTTAAAATGTAAGTTGGTCATTTTAAATGATAAACATGTGTGGAGTTCAAGCAATTAAAAACCAAATAGTAAAATGCGGTAAGTAAAGCGAAGACATATAACTTAGTGCGTTTGGGAGTTTAGGGTATAGATATAATCTTTTTAAAAATCTATTTCACAAACTACAAATTGCTTAGAATGCAAATAGTCAACTGTACATATGTGACCGCCAATTTTACTCAATATCCAATGACATTTTTTAAATGTGCAAGGAGTACAATGTAACACGTCCATTAAGATTTTATAATAATAAACACAATTGGAGATTGTTTGAATTGTTGTCATTTGCATTGTTATTTTTTCAGGGTAAGCGGACCTTGCTGATATATATCACATGAAAATGCAGGCCTAGATTATTTTACTGTATTTATGTTACTGTACACATATATCAAACCTGTGAGCAATACAGGTACGTAGTGGTGACAAGGTTCGAGGTGAATCCGTCAAAACAAAATCCCTAGAAAAGGTCTAACATTAATAAGTTTATTCCGCATTTTCGGCGTGGCATTACGGTCATGGAAATGCCCTCAATTATACATGAGAGCTGCAATCCGCACTGGAAAAACATGAAAGTATTCCAACAAGTGACCATAAAATAAGCTTTTTCATGGCCGCGCCTTTCACATGGCCGGTTGCCATCACATTGTATTTCAGGAAGTATCATACTTGCAGAAACTTAGCAAGCTTAGTATAACAATTGTAGCTCTACGCTCTTTCGCTCTTACTATATTTTTAATTCTGTATTTTTGATTCTTTATAATGCGTTCGAAGTACAGTATATTTTCTATTTTCGGGTTCGTGTATTAAACTAACTGTCGGCGGTGTGAATTAGGGGGGGTCGGCGGTCAGGTAACTATCCGCTGCTGACGGTCCAAACTTCTGCATAAGTTTCAGAACCTGACAAGTTCCTATACGAGAGTCTACGGGAGCGCAGACCTCATCACACCCCGCACTGCACCACGATCTCTCCGATCCTCCAGCACTGCTCGACTGGTCCCACCACCCCTCAAGGCACAAGGAAGACACACCTCTCGGCTCTTCTCTGTTCTGGCACGAAGTTGGTGGAATGAACTCCCCCTAGATGTCCGAACAGCTGAGTCACTGAATGTCTTCAAAAGACGACTTAAAACACAACTTTTCCAGAAATACCTGAATTAGCACTTCTGGCATTATACTCAGTTTTTTCCTTTTATAAAAAAAACAAAAAAAAACGCACTTTCCCAACAGAGTATTAGATCGATGGTATTCATAGCCTTGGTTTTATTGAGCTAGTATCGGGAAAAATTCATTGTAGAGTCTTAAAGCACTTATGTAAGTCGCTCTGGCTAAGGGCGTCTGCCAAAATCCAAATGCTGTAAATGTAAATGGTTACTGTGGCCGGGGCGCAGAGGCGGATGGGGGGCGATCCCGGCAGGCGTCCCTCAGGCCGAAAGCTCACCTTGTTGACGTACTCGGGCACTTCATCCTCCCGCTCGAAAGACGTTTCGTTTGGCGTGAGAAGGTAAAACATCACGCGAAAGCCTTGGGAGGCGGAGAGCGCCGCCGCTTCTGGACCCGCCATCGTCGCGGGCAGCTGGAATGGCAGCGATGGCGTGCAATACACCGCGCGTTTAGCCCGCAGGGCAAAGTCCTTAAGATAACCGTGGACTCCGCTGTGAAAGTGACTTTTATTCTGTTTGTGTGTGCCTGTGTTCATTGTTAACACTGAAACTTACTGTATTGCTGCGCATTGCTTGTTCTATTTGTGAATGAATTTGCAATTTCAGAACCTGAACTATATTTTTACATTAACTTTTTGCGTTACTTTTTTGAGAATGTATAAACGTAATATCTCTGCGCTATACAACAGATTAAGCCTCATTTCGCTACTTATCTGTTCTAATGACAATAAATTTAAGCCATAGGTGTTAAAATACTCATTCAGTGATACTTGCAAGTGTCCCGGAAAGGCCAATATGTTCCAGCCCTGTAGTGATATCCAAACAAATGTTAGCATTATGGATAAAATAACGAAACAATACATTGATGCTCATTGTGTCTGATTATAAGTGAATATTGTAGGGGAAAAAATTATGAAAAAAATACAGGAAATGTAACATTACAGCCTGGTTATTTCTGGTTTTGCAAAGGTAAGCAGAGTATACAAAATTACAGTAACAGTATTACAGAGGAACATCAAATGTGTATTTAACCTTTGCAAACATCCGAATTTTTTTTTTTTAAATTACCCTAATAAAAACATTTTTATTGTTTCAGTTCTTCATATTTAGGTAAAAGAAATTATACAACGTTGCTATTCGTGTACTTTCAGAAGGCTAATATTTTAAAAGCCTTCAGATGCAACTGCAGTATTTTGGCATCGCTTTTGGCTGCAGTTGCAGTATATGTGTTTTAGATATTACATAGACGCCAGCCATGATGATTCAGTTGGTCTCTGGGTCTCATAGCCCATTGTACATTAACCATCAACGCCTATGCGGCGTATTTTTGGAAAGTCAAACAGGTACTGAAACGCGGCGCTGAAACGTTTTTCGCAGTCCGTGTTGTTTTTGGCCGGACATGCCGTTACAACAATATTGCCTTCCCTGTAAAAGGAAAGTATCTCTATGATGAATCAAGGTTGAAGGGAACATTCTGCATGAAAAGTAACAAGGCTGAAAACATTGCCCTGAAGTATTAAAAACAGCACGGTTTATTGGAGATATAAACGTATGCTTTGGCATCTTTTGGCCTCGTGGTCTCGTCAGAGAAGCAGAAAAAGGAAGTGATGCTTGTGCATGCATGGACACATTTTCTTTTGGCATTTGAACACTTTTTACATTTTGCATAACATGCTAGACAAATCATCTTGAGTTATATTGTGTTTCCATTTGAGGTGTTTTCTGCATGTGAAACATACAAGATTTAGCTAATAAAATATTGAAAATCATTTCACTTATATAATCTGTCTGTTAAAATGTTATATCTTTATGAATAACAAATAATGTATAACTCCCTTTTTCCATCTATGATCACAGAGACAAGCCAAAAGTGCAACCAAGCATTCTCTGAAATGCTGCCAAGCCGGACTAAATTAACACACTTCCAAAAGCATGCTTTCGTTTTACAGAAGAAATATTCATTTAATGGCAACAAATTAACCATGTGTAATAGTAGCTTTGTTTTCAATCATTCAGTAACAAAAGAGGTTGAGAGCACACTTAGAAATGAATCCACTTCAGCAAAGCCTCTTGTTGCTAATACCTGTGAACAGGTCTCAAACCTGAAACACTAAAACCCAGAGGTTTCATTTTACCTCCAACTACAACACAAAAAAATTTAAATAAAGCAAGAGTTGCCAGATTTAAAGCACGGAGATAGAATGTACATTCACATTGTGATTGTACAATGGTGACGCCTTACAGTAGAATTAAACTTTTTTTTCAGAATAAAATCTGGTCTGTGTGAAACACGTCACTTGACATTTTCTGGCCTTGCCTTTGACGAAAAAAGTGCATTTTCCATCCAACCCATGGACATGAGTATCGCATTCTGCATGTACAACGGAAATATTCACATGCGCATTAAGGTTAAGCTCTGGAAAGAAGGGGTAGTGCATTTAGTGGAGGTATAGTTTTATTTAATCAATAAGACATTTAGTTTGCATCATTGTGTTCAGTTTAGTTTTTGTCACAGAAATTTTAAAAAAGGGTCATTAAGGCAGTAAAGACACAATGTCAATTCCACCAACTTACAAGCAAAGTTTATTACGGCAAGCAGTATACTGTTGATAGAAAACCATTAGAATGAATGAAGGTAATAAAAATACTGATAATTATTTACAGATTTTATATATATATGTACATATATATGCTGAACAAAATAATTATTTGCACAACCTGCACATCTGATTTGATCATAATTCGATTTAATCGTAACTTTCAGCACATACAGTAGAAACTGATACAGGAGAGAAATCAACAGTGCAAAACATTAGCAAACCCCTGCCTGTTCTTTTTGGTGGACGTACAGTGGAATGTTCACAACACAAAGGCCTTATCAGAACTGTCCATATTTATAACAAACAAAAAAAATTTGGAACTTTTATCAGGACACTGAGTTGCATGTTGCTGTTCAAATTGCTTTCATTAGTAAACCATATACTTTAAATATGTTTAGTTACATTTTCGCTTTCCCTTGCTTATTTTGTTTCCCAAAATTTGCTTTTGTTTAAAGGGTGACAAAAAATGTCCTTATACTTTCTCGTAAAACGTGTCCGTATTTGTGTGGATTTAATCATCAATTACTTTAAAAAAAAAAATCCTTTAAAAATCAATTATGAAAAAATAGAGTCCTGTGGAAGACACATCCTTTCCTGAGTGGTGAGGCCGGGCCAGTGGCAAGGGGATGTGGTCTGTGGCACATCATGAGTGAGCGTGCTCAGAGCTCTGATCGCTGTCACGACTGTCCTCATTAGCCAGGGAGTCTGCTGAGTGGTGGAGCCCCGCGATGCCGGAGAACTCGGTAGGCAGTAGCGTCCCCTTTTTCACGTTGACCAGTTCCTTCTCCCGTGCCACCGCCCCTTGCTGTCCCCCTTTCACACGCTTCCACTTCATCCGCCTGTTTTGAAACCAGACCTTCACCTGTAGAGGAAGGCAAAGCTATGAGTTACACACACTGGAACAAGCGGCATGTTTTTGTACGTGCCAAAAAGGAATAGTACAAAATCTGTGACCAAACATGAATAAATCATCCATCCATCCATCCATCTTCTGTAACCGATTGTTCTGTTCAGGGTCACAGGGGGTCCGGAACCTACCGCGGAGGCTACAGGTGCAAGGCAGGGAGCAACCCGTGATGGGGCACCAATCCATCACAGAGCACACTCACACACCAGTCAGTCACACACGTGCACGTGAATGGCACGGTGGCACAGTGGTTAGCACTGCTGCCTCACTCCCCTGGGACCAGGGTTCGAGTTTCCACCACGGCTACATGTGAGTAGACTCTGCATGTTTTCCCTGTGTGACCGTGGGGTTTCCCCTGGGTACTCCGGTTCCCCCCCATAGTCCACAAATATGCTGTGGTTAATGAGTTTCCAAGCTGCCCATAGGTATACATGAATATATAAGCGAAACTCGACAGGCAGACAGGTGACAGGCGTACGCTCTGGATGGGATGCCAGTCCAATGTAGCACAAACTAAGGCCAGTTTTAGAGGATGCTAGTTTGGCTAATTGCATGTGTTTAGAACGTGGGTGAAAACATGGACATCGTGTAAACTCCACAGGCAAACATGGAGGGCGGGATTTAAGCCCCTCCACTCTGGAAGGTGTGATACATCAACCCTGTCCACTGAGACACCACTGTACCATCTCATCACAAACATGTAGATGTGAAACACATCTCAGCATCCCTTTCCTGGGCTTGTTACATCACTCACAGGAAATGCGTCATCTCAAAAATAAACCAATAATTTAAAACGTAGTGTAACAGAAATAGTCCTTATCTGCAAATGGAAAGTTTTGTGTTCTTTGAGTCAGTCTAGAACTTTAGGGTCTTAATGATTGTAATGTTTGCCTTAAGTGGCTACTTCTATATTAGCAATTATGTGCTGATGTATCAGTCACATCTGCTCCTGGACATCAATCTCCTTCTGGTTTCCCTTACTCAACAAGTTGGCCAGTATTTACGTCTCTGAGAGTGATGATTAAGCTGTTGCTTAAAACGGTAGGGCCAGCCATGGGAGAAGACCCTGCGAGGAGGACATCTCTGGTTTTATTTTAGGGGCCGTCACGCTGAGGCTGGTGGTCACATGGCCTGGGAGATGGTTAACAGTGCAAACGTTTGTGTTGGGTTTTGGCAATGCCCGTCACGCAACTGACTGCATGAGATTCTCCGGTGACAGGTTGGAAGTTGAAGAGGATTCACTAAAAAAATCACATAATGGCAAATGGAAAAATAGTAGAGTAATTACTCTATTTGACACTCAGCTGGGTCCAATGACTGCAAATGTGTGATCGGAAAACATACTGTACTCCTTTGCAAAAGCGCTAATACTGAATTAAATAAAAACGATTAGATTATTGTGGAATTTTCAAAGGGGTGATTTGACTGTAGCCTGTATATTACATTATTACAAATTATGTAAATTGTTTAAAACCAATAGGGATATTAAACTAGATAAAGGTTTTAAGCTTCCATATTTATTCTCAATCTAATATGAAGCATTCCTGAGACATATTTTGTTATATTCACTTATCCAAGGAAAGTTTTAATTACATCTTGGTGATGTTATAATTAAATTATTGTTTATAGCTATGGTGATTTTTATTTTTAGATTTAAATTTTTAAATTATATATTTATACAAGTACATATTTGTCAGTATATATAAATGATCAAGTATAAAACCGTCCGCAAAGCCATTAAACTCATCTGCAAAATTCAGAAACATTCTGAAATAGCTATCAATGACTATATATTGATCAGTAAATGTAATATATTTTAAATTAATTAGAGTTATTCACATTCCTGATCTATTGAGTTTAATGCTTTGGACACATCACTACAATTGTCAGCAAGAATAATGGAAGCCGATCTCTATCAACCTCACTTTGCGTGGTGGATGTGACTGAGGTGAATTGCATTCCTACAATTTGCATGACACTGAGAAAAATAGTTATTGCTTTTAAACATTTTAGAGGATATTTAAATCTTTAGTCAGTTCTATTTATGTGAACAATCTTTGGTTACATTTCCACATGGAGTGCGGACTTGGTATAGAAGATTTGACATATTTGGAATTTCTTAAAATTAAAATTTGCGGGGATTTTACCGGATTTTATTACCTGAATGTGATGGTTTTTACCGCTTGTAGTTTCTGATGTACTGTTGACTCTGATAATTACCATGTTGGGGCATTTACTTGCCATGTTGCAGCATATAAATTTAAATATGCATGGGAAGTCGTTTTTAAAAATGGAAGGGGGAGTTTGCAGGCTGAAACGTCTTTCTGGACAGCACTTCCCTCTCCTTTTTCCATTACTTACTTATTACCTAGCTGAAGGGATACTTGGGCCATCTGGCCCACAGAACTAACCCTCCGAGATGACAGCTGTGGTCCACACCAAAAATCCGTGGCTAAAATGAGGGTCTTACTGTGCTGCACTTACACGCCTGTGTCATTCTTATCCTTTTGTTCTCCTGATTACCACTTTATACTGGCATTGCTCCAGAAATAACATCCAGGCTTTTTCAGAGATTGTCTTCATTTATACTCTGGAACATTATTAGCATGGCAGTCTTACTTAAACTTATTTTTGTTGATTTAAACTGAATAAGCTGATTGGGTAATACAGTCATACGGAACATCCTACAGTTCACCTTACATTTTTATGGCAATTGAACAAGGTGTAAGGTCGTACGAATATAAAACGGCTATCATACTTGTCTTTCCGTGAGGTCAAGGTTCACCGCTATTTCATAGCGCCGCAGCCTTGTCAGATAGTTGTGATGGGCGAACTCCGCCTCCAACTCCCGGATCTGCTCCTTGGTGAACGCCGTCCTCTCCTTCCTGGGCTTGCCGCTCATGTCTGACTTACAGCTGCCGTCCTGGGAATCTGAAACGAAAAGCGAAGCTTTCTGCACGCTCCATGACGAACTCGAGGAAGAGAAAACACTATAGACAGACAGGTGCATGTGTTACATGTAAATAAAATGACAGTGGGTTAGGAATCAGGTAAGGAACATGATTAGGCCATACTGTTAACACACAGCCATTGTTTATGTCCATTTATTCACTATGCAACTTGCTGGGGGGTGGAGGGGGATACTCCTGAATCTGGCAAATGTTCAGTCACTGGCTTCAGTACTTTCCAATGTGGAGTTAATTTGTCTCACTGTTAATGGAATCAGCTTCTCTTGTGATTTTAATATGGAACAAAACAGCTTTACGGGATGTATAAAAATATGTTTCCTTCTTTTATTTACCTCAGGCTTTTATAATGTGTCTCCCTTTATGATCACAAGCTTGCCAATTAGTGCTCAGCTGCAGTGTTTTTTTGTAATAACTTCGCATTTCTCACTTGTGCCCAGCCTTCCCGCCAAACCCACACCCTGCCGCCTGATTTCTGAATGCTCTCTAAACGAAACGGACCTTTTTCCAGTAAGTGAGAAGCGTAGTACACAAGAAAGCCTTTAACTTGCCGAAGAGCAAGTTCCACGTCACCCCTCTGTACGCCATAATGACCCGAGCAGGGATCTTCACCCAGTTCACACAAGCATGTCCATGGCAAGACTCATTTTGTGTCCATGGTGAAAAGTGCCCATTGAGAGAAAAAAAACTATTTTGACTGAAATGACCCCTGGATCAGAGGCATCCGTTTTTTTGGGGTTTTTTTTTGTTTTTTTTTTTAACAAAATGTACAAGAGTATTGCATTCAAACCATGGAGCATTCCAAAAAAGACAAAAAATTAAGTCATAGTCCAGTAAGAAAATACTAGTATTATATTACCAATAACGTAATGACAGCTATGGCAGTAAACTTATGTGTGTGCTGTTGTTACTTAGTCCCCATAGTATTCCCTTATGTATCAGATACTCGACCTTTATTAGGAAGCTTTGTCTTGTTATTGCACCGATTAGCTTAGTGTAGCAAGTACTGAAGTCTTGAAGGCCAGATAGTGTCTGCTAACCCAATTGGCAATGCGAAGATAAACTATTAAGGTATAGCTTGCCAGCCAAGGAAATGGCTCAGTGTATCCAGGAGGGAAAGAAAGACTGAATAAGAGGAAAATAAATGTGTGTTTTAATAATCCAAGAAAACAGCCATTGTGGATTTTCATTTTTAGGCTCAGCTGCAAATAACATGATAGCTCATTGGATACATCTTTTTTTTACATTAGTAAAAAATTTTACATAGTTTTACATAGTTTTTTCCACCAAGAATGTACAACATGTGATTTACTGAAATTGTTATTTATGACTAAAACGTCATTTTATACCACTTTATGTTTGTAAATGTATCATAATATGCTTTTATCACAAAAGTTTGCATCTATAATATTCAGTTACAATTAAACAGACAAATGCATAAAAGATGGTGGAATTCAGCCTTTAACATATGTTGACTTTTTTGGATGTTATTGCATTTATATTCATCGATACATTTTATTATTATGTAAATTTAACTGGACTTAGTTACGACAGAGATATAGGGCCACTATTAATAAAAATAAAAATATAAAACCTTGAGAATAAAGTCGTAACTTTCAAGAATAAAGCTGTAATTTGCAAGAATAAAGTCATAATGATTCGAGAATAAAGTCCTAAAGCTTCGAGATAAAAGTCGTTTTTTTTTTTTTTAGAATAAAGCCAAAGGCCGCATCCAAAAAATCACTACTTTTATCTCGTAACTTTATGACTTTATTCTCAAATGAATATGACTTGATTCTTGCAAATTATGACTATATTCTCGAAAGTAATGATTTTTTTCTCATAACTTTGACTCGAATTATTATGACTTCATTCTCGAGGTTTTAATTAAGAATTCTGTTGTAAACTTAATACAGCGCCAAATTCGAATATGGAGACATGGATATAACTGAGAAGTAAAACAATTACGACTGGAGTAGTGGCCTATTTATAGAGAACAGCTACAATCTTACAGAGGAAGTATAAGTGCCAGAGAACGCCTTGGTAGCTTATCACGCAGTTTCAATTCTGTTATTTTGCAGTTCCCTTCATAATAGAGCAGCTGTACAATTACATAGAATGCAGTAAAAAAAAATGCTTGAAATATTCAGACTCGGAAACAATTCAATTACCGTATTAATGTGTAATTTTGATGTTTATGAGAAACTCTTGTTCGTACTTCACACCTCATTGCAAATGCCCCTTAGTCATTAACCCTATATCCTTCTTTATTTACTTTACAGCGAAAGCCAGCTTAAACCTGGCTTCATTTTTTCATGATTAAAACAAGCCTATAATTTTATTTACTCTCTGGTAAACACTGCCATTAGGTAAAAAAAAAAAAAAAGAAAGAAAGAAAGAACAGACGCAGCTGCTTGAAGGCAAAGTAACTTATAAATAAAACAGTCCACAGTTTTACAGCATAGCCACTAGACCACAGCAATTAGGTCTCTGGTGTGACTTTCATCTCTCTACAAAAAGAAGGCATGCGGAAAAAGCCGTATGTTTCTTCAAGGTCACGATTGCTAAATGGATAAGCACAGTCTGATTTGCTCTTAAACAACACCTTAGCTACAGCAGTTGGGCCGCAATAAATCATAAGGCTTAGTTAATACTGCTAATGGGTCGCAAATACTCAAGACAGACGCCACACAAAAAATGACGCTAAGCTTTGGGTTTTCCAATCTATCCATAGCTGGATGTTTCTGCAGCCTTCAGTAATGGGTGAACATGATCGGCATCGTTTACTTGACAAGCCAAATTAGCACCGATAGCATACGGCAAGTGTGACATTGTGACTCTGCACGGTTTTCGCGTGGTTTTCGTGTAAAACCCAGCAGGATGCAAGATTTTACCTGAAATGCTAAAGGGAAAAACTGCTTATGAGTTCTGAAGCATGACTTTTGGAAAATGTGTCACTTGTTAACATTTAAACTGGAAACCTAAAAAGCCTAGACTTACTATAAGATATTTGAACACAGTTGAGTCTCTGCACGTTATACAATTTCTGTAACGTCGGCAATGTATTAGACCTTCCTTCAAAAAATAAATGGACCAGGTGCAAACAATGGCACCCTTAGCTCAGTTGGTCGAAATACTTCCTTTGCGGTTTCTAATGTGAAACAGGTTTTAGAAGGTTAAGGTACATTGGTCCTCTCAGTAACTTTTAAAGGAAGAGTAATCTCTTAGGGGTGATAATCAACGGAAATTACGTTTACGAGGTTAGGGAAAGCAAAAGGAACATTTTAAATTAAATCAAAAAAGCTATTCTGGTGCCATAAATTGTTACAAATCAACTTATTTTAATTTATAACGTGAAATAATACAAGGTTTCATTTGGGTTTCAGATTCCAGCAAATGAAACCATTCGCTTTCAGTGAGCTCATCACATTATTTGGACAAGTGACTACACCCGCTAGCTAACCATATTCAGTAATAAGAATGATTAGTGACAGCATGAAGGGAAAATAATAAAGACTGTGCTCTGGCAGCTGTGACCAGAGAGCCCTAGAGTTCAAGTGTTGTGTTACGCATTCTTTAAGTATGGAGAATTTATATAAATTTGAAGGACACTTCCAATTCACCACAGCCACAGAACATCTAACGTTATAAACCATGCCAAATGTAAACATATTTCATTTATGCTTTAAATGTTTTAAAACTATGGTATAAGTGCTGTGCTTGATGCTTATCTTTTACTTTTATTCATACTCTTAAGAGGCCTGTATTACACATTACATGGCCATTCCAAAAAAAAAATTAAAAATGCAGGCAGCATTGATGTCGTGTAGCTAAAGTATAATCCACTGCGGAAGAATTTCCTTTCTATTTTAACAAGTGGCGTGCAGATTTCGCTTTGTGTACCATGCTAGTCGGTGGTTTATAGCACGCTTGAATAAAGCACAGAATATAGAAATATGTAATTAAAGCTGTATGCCTTATATTCATTCTCCATAAGAAAGAAAACAACAGCACATAGTAAAGCATTTACGATAGTAACTCATAGTACATCATGTCACGCAATTTGTTTTATTGTTAATCAGTATTTTTATTTGACAACTAGGTGTCTGTGTGTTTGTGTGTGTGTGTATGTGTGATACAAAATTATACATGTGCCTCTGAAATGGTGTCTACCCTGAAAGAATTACACATATATTGATCTAGTTTAAAGTGTCAAATTGCTAGCTATGTGAATTACTACAGTGTTCCAAAAACTTGTGTTAGGCATGATGGACACCGATCACTGTGGGTTTACTCCAATGGATTAGTTTACAATCTTAAATATAATAGGTAAACGGTGAAAATTGTGAAGTGGAACTCAGGTGTACAGCTACTTGAATGTAACACGCAACTGGGCTGGGGCCTCACGACAAATACTTGTGATAAAAGTGTAATCCACGGACGGGCCTAAAATTATTTTTCTCTCTCCATGTGGGTGCCGAACTGCTCACATTTTGCGTTGCGGAACCAAAAAAAAAATTTATGACAATTTTTTTTGTGGTACAACAATGCCTTTTCACACCCAATTAAGAAAATTGCCAATTATTGTTCAGAAAAATACACTGAAACTTGACGAATGCAGGTGTGTATTTCTACATTAATTGATTTGATTGAGGATTCAGAGACATATTTTTAATGTATATCATAAGAATGTAGCAGCCTAGTCAACATACCAACGTCGTGTCTTTAAATTAACAAGTCAATGTTTATCAGGAAGGTTAGTTTTGGTGCTATTTCAATACATTTTTACTGGCTGTGGAAATTAATTTTAAAGCTCACTGTTTAATTAGACATTGTGAAATATCTAAACATATAAAACCTCAAATTAGTAACTTAAATCTATGTAGCTTATTATATACTGCATATAATAGACTATATATAATAAGGTTATTTATTTGTCTTATTTTCTGATACTCGTTATTGTTTTTTTAACAGGTTGTTAATCAAGGGTCAGGTTAACTTACCATGAAAATAAGTCACGCTATAAATTTTACATTTAATTATGCCTTATACAGAAAACTGTTTGGCCTTTAATGCGTTTCATTATTATACATTTTAACAAATAAAGCTTAATCATTTGTTGAAATATGACATTCTTTTTTGAAAGAGTATTAATAAATTCATAAATCTTTTTTAGAAAGTATTTTTTTTTATTTATAGATAACTTATGAACAATCACATTTTCCACATTAGCCACCAGACCGAAAACGTATGTACAGTGTGAACATAGAAAAAAATCTAAACTGAACTATATATATATATATATATATATATATACACATGCACACACATACAGATGTGACTGCAGTTTGAAATGCAATTTTGCAAGTGTGTCAAATCATGCACCAGTTGTTAATATTTTCTGCCACTGTCTTCATCTCCATGTGTTTACAAACAAAACAGCGGGAGCAAGCTGTGGGTGGGGCGTTTAGGGGAGGTAGCGATTGTCCCGGTCTTACCTGCGCTTTCACCTTTCCTCTTGCTGTTGCGCTTCTCTGCCTCATCGGGGGACAGTGTTTGCCGTCCAAAGTCCCCAGGTACGCAGGAAGCCCCCGTCGGAGCGCCGCTGCCTAAGCCTGGCGTGGTGGCACACAAGTTGGGACCACTGGGACCCAGCTCCGGGGGGGCGGCACTGTGAGGAGGGAGGCAGAGGCTATGTCGAGGGTTGGTGGGCACAGAGGAGGGCATCTGCGGAATGTGCCAGCTGGACTGCGGCTGCTGCGGCTGCGGAGGGTGATGCTGCAGCCCCGGGTGGCCGCGGTGGTGCGGCCCGCCGAACAGCCCCTCGTCGCCCGGGTAACCGCCGACGACGCACGAGGGTGAGGAGCCCGACAGGTCGGGGTAGGAGACATGGTCTGATCGGCCGTGCAGAGCCAGCGGGGACTGCGAGAATGCGGGGTGCAGGGCCTGCGCAGAAGCGTGGGGGCTGCGCAGGCAGCCGAAGAGCGTGTGATCCATCGCATGCAAAGAGAGCCTCGAGATGACCGAAAGTCAAGGCGAGGAGTGCAAAGAAAGACGCAGGCAGCCGAAGATCCGAGCAAAAGGAGCGCTGACGGGTCTCGCCTCTTCTGCAGCCACTTCTCCACTTTTTCCCCGCAAAAGAAGGCTAAATGACAGCAGAGCTTCGCTGCGGCGCTGAAAGGGAGCGCGCGAGATAATCCCAAGCATACGGACAGTTGCCAGGCTGCACTGGGTAAACAGTGAACCCGAGATAAGCCACTGAAGAGATTCTCAGATGACAGGAGCCCGGAGCCAGTGGACGGGGAAGGTGGTTCCAAGGAACTGCTCTGAGGGGGGAGCCGGCGAGGGGGAATGTTATAAATAGGGTGTAACGTGAGAGGGAGGCTGGGTCACAGAGTCTGCACTACTGACCACATGCGAACGATGGCCCTTGGAAAAGCAGAGCACAATAAATCTGAGCCATTAAAATGGCCTTGCCTTCGGACAGCCTGCCATTTATTTTGGACTTGAGCTCTCTGACCTTTGCTGGCACCTTTTTTTTCCTTAAAAACACCATTGTTTCAGTTCAAGTTTATGAAACGGCCTTAGCTAATCCTAGTGATTAATCCTAGCAGATATATAGAGGGTGTGAGAGTAACACCTCATGCCCAGGAGAAACATAAAGTCGTAATTTGGCTCATTTTATTTTTCAAAGTCGTTTTCTCTCCCACAACCTGCTGCATAAGACCTGGTCACCTATCACTCCACTTGTCCCCTCATAGATATTTTTGTCAGTTCGTTCTCCACCTGATGAAGCCTCTAGTTACAGAGAAAAGCACCTTTAAGTCAATAAAATTTTTCATTTTTACATTTTTCTTAAAATGTTAAGAAAATATTGTTACTAAAACCAAACATAAACAGTAGTGTGTCACTTTATAATTCTGTGAAAACGTTTTTGTCGTGTGAAATTTCATTTCACAACAGTTGGGGACAGTAAACATTTGTTCGTCTTTAAACTAATTTTTCTCTTCAGTAGCAGGGGGAGATAATGGTGCTTACCATCAGTTTTGACATTTTCAGACGGACCATTCTCATAAGCTGGGAAAAACATTTGTAAC
The DNA here is from genome assembly GCF_048594095.1 of Paramormyrops kingsleyae. Classification (NCBI taxonomy): domain Eukaryota; kingdom Metazoa; phylum Chordata; class Actinopteri; order Osteoglossiformes; family Mormyridae; genus Paramormyrops; species Paramormyrops kingsleyae. Next base: position 3,315,138 of record NC_132805.1, read on the forward strand.
GTCTCTAAATCTTTAAGAAAAAGAGGTTGTCATTTTAGAGGAAATATAAATAACTGCAATGCATCATCAGGTCAACTGGGATGGAAAAAACTAAAACCCGATGCAAACGTTAAAAAAACTCCTTAGAACTAGATGTACCTTGAGTTACTGTTCAATTTAAGAAAGTGGTCTACCACAAATTATGAATCAGAAAGCCTTATTCAGATAGCTTTTATGATTTTTTAAATCGCACCCAATAAAATGTACTATGTTTTCATACATTAGCAAACACAGTTATTTGGCAACCCAGTGATTTCTAGAAAACTGCCTTATTTGGTTTTGTTCCTGTTGATAAATTTAGAAGATGTTTAACGTTTCGAACATTTAATTTGGAAAGCACAATGACCGGGATTTAAAATCGCGACCCTTCGTAATTAACCCGACGTTAACTTGACGTCAGCCTAACTTGTGTGCCGATAGACGGCCTCTTCGTTCGGCCTCCGCAACATTTATTAAAGACCTATAGACATATTGTGAGGTTTCACCACATGTATAGAGGCGCCCTGAGAAAGGAAATTAAATACATTTTGAAGGAAATTGCTTTAGCAGATACACGAGAACTGAACTTGGGCGTTATTGCTCTTCCAGTCTTCCTGTCTCCTGCACTGAGGACTCCACATCTGAAACTTGTGGGGGTAAGTCTGAAACTCCAGTGTTTACCTTACAAATTGTGGCAATTAGCAGCAAAGTCGGATTATATGTTTGTTTAGCCCCTTGGTCCATATTAATACACATGTGGTTTCATTCTTTCAGCATTCTCTCCTCAGCAGGGCCTTGCGGCACGGACACCTCGGTGAATTCAGCCCCTGTGCATTTCCATCGCCCTACAACCTGGAGCCCGGATATCCAGCTATGCCAGTTTGTCTCTGGATACTGGATGGAGGGAAAAGCAACACCCCCCCCCCAACCCAGCCTTTTGGTTGGTGAGTGTTTTCTTGCTCCAAAGGACCGACAGGTTTGAGAAGGCTTTGGATGGGGGGGGGCCCATTCGGTTAGTTGCAGCGTGACCGCCGTCTTAAGCAGATCCAGGACAACAGACGCTTGGTAAGAACCTGCAGCTTCCCTCAAACCTGTCTCTGTCCATCAGTCCTGAGGTGGGCCTACGCTGGGATTCAGGGTGGGCCGGGAACGCCACGGGAACAGCGGAAAGACGGCGAATGCCTGATGAGAATATGTGTTTCCTCGCTATTGTTAATAGAAAATGGTGCATATTAATTCATTTTGACTCCCATTGCACAAAAACATTAGTAAAATCTGGAGTTTTATTAATTTGGTAATCATTACGTTTCTACATTTTTCAGAAAAATATAGAGAAAAATGTTAAAGATATATTTTGTATTCTAGACTTGCCAAGCACAGTAGTTTCAAGTCTACTCAAACTCCAGCAAAAAAAGAATGTCCAAAAAAACAGGTTTTTTTGTGGTACGTCAAAGACGTTCTTTGGTTGGAGTGTTGTGATCGAAAATCAGAAGCAGCGTAGGAATTAACACACATGAAGAGAAACCTCAGGCTAAACTGAAGAATTCCGGCTTGGTTATTTACTACTTGACTGACAATATGAAATTAAAGAAAAAAATTATTTAATTAAATAATTATACATTTCTCATTTCACTTTAAAAGACAAAATAATGATGCTGAAAATATTATATTTTCACTTTTACTTAAAATATCGTACTCAATTTGGAATTCTGCAAATATTTTAAAATATAAAAAAGCAAATTAATTTAGTATAGCATTTAGTTTTTTAAGTTGTTTATATTTATTCTTACCTGTAAACAAGGTTTATCATTGTAAACAATAGATCCTTATTAAAATTTTATAAATTAAGAAAACCAAGAAGTTTATTCTAGCGTGTATTGATTTACTCCTCAGCTTTGATGTTTATTTATATTATAATGATTGACACTCAATGTGGAGGCTTGGGGGTGATGTACTGGTCTACAAAAGTCTCAAAAGTCATAAAACAAAATTGTTAGAAATCTGGGAGAAACACCACAAAAATGTAATGAGCAGTAATCATGACTATTTGTCAGTCTGCTGTTTACACACAGGAATAGTAAATCAAAAATAGTAAATCAAGAATATTACAACATTAAATTAAAATATTTACCATTGAAGGAAGATATAATGCTTCTTAATTTATGTCATTTCTATAATGGTCATAGCAAAGGAGTATTTGGACAACTGTTCCACAACTATTTCTGTTTGAAAATTATATTCTTTTTATCTTATTTGTAAAATAATGACTCTTGAAATAAGTAAAATAACGTGTTTTACAAGGTGGAATTCTTTAAAAGTAGGGTAATTTCTTAGATCATTTTTAAATGGTTATAGTTTCGTAAACCAAATTCGCTTTTTTAAATCCTAAGTTAAATCTCTGGTTGTGCTTACCTACTGTTTTCATCATGAATCCTTATTATTGTGATTCCTGTATGTTCTGTTAGCTAAATCATTGCTCTGCAGATATTGGTACCATTATCGTCAACTGTGACAAACTAAAAATAAGTGAATGGTTACGGAAATTAGGCAATATAAATAAAATGCTGGTTGTGACTGTCAGATCTTGAGAATTTTGCTCTGCTATTTGATCTATTTGGCAGCTGTGTACAAAACAGTTTTTTTTAGAATTAAAGAAGTTCTTGGAATTAAATGACAGTTAAGTCAAAATATCATCACTCCTGTGAGTATTAATATTTGTTCTGGCTAAAGCTGTTATTTGTGTCAATATTATTTGTCAAAATATTTGTTATATCAAAAAAGTATTAACTGTGTTTAGTTTTAATCTAATCCCATTAAATCTTAATTAAATCTTAAATCATTTTACTAGTGATTTGATCTTGAGTAACAATGCAAAAAAGCTTCAATTCAATATGAAAAAAGTATTAACTGTATTTAGTTTTAATCTAATCTAATGAAATCTTAATTAAATCTTAAATCATTTTACTAGTGATTTGATCTTGAGTAACAATGCAAAAAAGCTTCAATTTCTTTTAAAAAAGAAATGATTAGTAGGAAAATGTGGCTAACCATCCTTGGATATTACACCTCGATTATATTATAACAATTAAGAGACATATGCCAAATTCTGGTAATCCTTCTAAATTTGTGTGATTAAACATTTGCTATCTGTATTATCAGACAGCATAGATAATAATAGCAATAACTGTTGATATGTAAATCAATAAATTAACTTTGAAGGGTTACAGAACACAATGAGATCCAGGTCAGTTATAAATTGAATTAACTGTAAATTAAAATGCATATTAATATGTTGAGGCTTCTTTCCAAAAGAATCCTGTAGGTCACAATGCTGCTTCAGAACATCTCTGTGGGCGTCAGACAAGAGACTTCTGATGGCCCCTTCATCCGTTACCTTTTTAAAAGAGCGTAGGGGAGGTGTCAGATTTCGGATTTTGGGATCATGGGTGGGAGACGACGGCATAATATGTCCCCGAGACGGCCGCTGCCTTACTCATTTCACAAACGTGCCCTTTTGTGTCACAATGCAAATTTCATGCAGTAGCTGCCTGTTTGAACGTTATAGCAAGACGAATATAAAAGAAAATAATCGCAGGCTATTATCCTCTGAAGCTGTTTTACTTTGGTTTAGATGGAACAAGGCCTATTCAACACTGAGAAGACTGAAACTTTCCCTAGAAGCTTCTCATTTACGTACTTTTTTTTTGTTTTGTACCATGTTCACCAATGTCTGGTTTGTATCTGAGTGAGCCATATATCCAGAAAGCAAACTGTGAACAGTGAGTATTGTGCTCTACAGCCTTACGGTGCATATTATTTGTTTGCTTGTTTGTTTGTTTGTTTCTGTGATGTCAGTTGCAGCTGATTGGTTGATTTGAGACATACTGCTGATTAATCCATGAAACTAAGTTCATCTGCATACTGACATGCTATTGGCCTCGCTAACCATCAGAATAGCGTATTGTTTTAATATGACTAATAATTTACATGGGGGAGTTCACGTGTTCTGGTTTTATGACTTCCTTCTCTCTCTTAAGGTTCATCCATCATGTTCAAGCTCTCAAATATGGTTTTCCGGTTTGAGGATAAATGCTTTTGCACAGAGAAGAACTTTTTACCCAAATATCAAATGCAGTCTGCTCGAATTATTTATTTATGTGCAAATATATTCTTTTAATTTTCTAGCTGGTATGCATGGCTCAATCCCTTATAATACTGTTACTTGTGATACAGACTAATACGTAGTACAAGTACTACGGCCGGCATTGTGAGGAAGTCCTCGTAAAAGCTTGCGCAGATACAGTAGTAGGAGGTGAGTGTGCTCACACTGCCCTCTGCTGGTGCCCTCAGCAAGGATAACACGATGACAATCACTCCATCTCTTTCTGTGTAATCTTGATCCATCACTACAGTTCAACATCCCAGTGCTAAGTTGGCTAATTTATTTTTACCCAGAATGCTGTATTGCCTACATCGCTAGAGTATAGCATCATGAGTATAGCATCATATGGTATAAACACCCTAAGGAGAATAATAACAATAATGAATATTCACTTCATACAGAGTATTGGGAAATAATATAGTGTGCTTATCCCAGTGACCCTGAACAGAATAACTGGTTAAAAGATGGATGGATAATATGCTTATTCTACTTTCAAAGTCATAGCCTTGCTGATAAAAGTGTAATGTAAATGTAAGACGTGAATTTATATTGTAATATGTTAATGGTCTTCATATTCTATATATAATATTAACACTTATCTATAAAATTTTAAAAGCAAATTCTCAGGCAAGGATTACTGCTGTTTGGTATCAGTCAAAAATAACTCTGACCAAATACAACCCAGTGACCTTTGCATATTTTTCAGTCACTAAAGTCATTGATTCAACTCTGGGGAGCTATTTTCCTCTTATTCTCCTCTCACGCTGGGAAGTGGAGTTCCCAAGCATTTCCCCCCCCCAGCTACAGAACAATCCCATCCTCTCCCAAGCCAGTACACCCCCCCCAAGCCGCCGCGACTGCCTGTCCAGATGACAGGCCAGTGACGCATGCCCCGGACAATGGAAGGATATCGAGACAAGCTACTGACTAAATATGAATGGCATCGGGTGTTGACAAGGGACAAGGGCCAATTCAATGGGGTCTTTATAGGTAAAATTGGACAGTGCACTTGAAAGACATGCATATTTATGCCTATATATAAGCATTTATGTAATGCATTTGTTATAGATAAAATAATAACTTTTCATTATCACATAATAAAATATGAATCCGCTGTAAAATCATTGACTTATTCTGTTACACAACAACAACAACAATAATAATAATTATTATTATAATTATAATCATACTACTACTACTAATAATAATAATAATAATAATAATAATATTCATTCCCTGATTTTACCCAAACCTTCACCAAATATATAACCAATCCAGCCATTAGTGTTAAGGTCCTGTGGCAAGTGTCTTAATTTTTAATTATGTGTGGTTGTGTGTCTGCTTTAGTATGTAGGGTTTGTGTAGCATCACCTTAATACCTTAGTTTTAATACAAAAAAGTTAGTTGGTGTCCCACATGAGGGTGGAGGGCTTATTACACCGAAGACCCAAGTGCTTCATATATTGAAAAAATGAAACACATTTGCCTGTATTCACAGTCCCATTGCACATCGCCTGTATCCACAGTCCCATTGCACATTGCCTGCATCCACAGTCCCATTGCACATCGTCTGCACCCACAGTCCCATTGCACATCGCCTGCACCCACAGCCCCATTGCACATCGCCTGCATCCACAGCCCCATTGCACATCACTTGTATCTACAGTCCCATTGTACATCGCCTGTATCCACAGTCCCATTGCACATCGCCTGCATCCACAGTCCCATTGCACATTACTTGTATCTACAGTCCCATTGCACATCGCCTGTATCCACAGTTCCATTGCACGCCCTCACATCATCTGCCTTTCAATTATCTCGTTTTGGATATAATGCTGCTAATCTATTCATTTTCTGTTCTAAAGGTTTATATGTAATATTTTTCTAATTCTACATAGTCTTTAAAAATGTGTGAAGGTTGTTGTCATAAAATTGTTTAAAAATTTTGGAACATTTGAGTTTTGATGAGTGTTAAACTAGACATGTATATTGCATGTTGATTGAAATACTGTGTGTGCATGTATAATACATTCATACATATATCTAGTAATATGCAGCAATTTCATCTGATGATCCTGAAAGTGTTTGGGAGCCGGTGATAAGGGCCCTGCTTAGTGTTCCGACGACCTGAGTCAGTCTTCAGTGGCTCTCAGGCTGCAGGAACAGACCAGGCCATTGCTGGGCTTTCATCTTCTATCTTCCTTAGGTAAACCAATAATGACGATGACTGAAGTTTGCATTGATACCCATGTAAAGAAATAATGACAATCCTGAAATCTCATACTCATACTCACTGTATGTTCTAAAGTATCTGAAGTATCAGCCGAGACCTTCTCGATTCCTTCTCTCTAAAGTTATCTTTACGTGCAGTCCCCAAGTAACAAACAAGATCTGCTCCCTAAGTCTGTCTTTAAGTTGAATTTGTAGGTAAGTTGGAAAAATACATAATAGTAATAATAATAATAAAAAATGTTTTCTTGAGCGTCACAAAGTAGTGTGTGTTTTCATTATTACAAACCATTGAATTTAACCTGAATTTTTAATATATAGGCTATATGACAGTTCATTCGTAAGTACAAGTTGTTTGTAAATCGGGCATTCCTAACCCGGGGATTGGCTGTATTTAAACTAGTATTAAATACTACTGAGGTTTAGTCAACTAAACAAATCATTGTTTTCACTGAGATAGTACTAGACTGTTAGACTGTTGTTTGGTTACTTGAGTGGAAGGGGCGGCGTTGCTGCTCATCCACACACCTCCAATAAGAAAGACCGCCTGCGTGTGCGTTTGTGCAGTCATGCGTGCATGCGTGCGTAGTCGATAACACTGAGCAGCTCGAGTTGTGATTATTTTGGTCATTATTATATAAACATTGTGTATATTTTTTTGCATTCATTTAAATTCTTGTTTAAACCGCAGCAGTCGTAGAAAAATTACATGTTACTGACAGAACTAATGTGTAAAACACAGCACCAGAGATGGAGTTGGAGTTAATTTGCTTTAAAGGGGAAATTTTAGAACCACTAAATCCAAATAATCAGGGTGGGGGGGCTTGAGGGAGTCTGGGGTTTGCCTGGACTCACTGAGATCCAGAGGAGGAGGCTTGGAAACGAAGGGTTGTGTCGGTGCCAGGATCCTCCTAAATCCCAGGAGCTTCATTAAGGAAGGAGGGAGGAGGAGGAACTTCCTGCCTGGGCCACCATCTGCATGGCCTGGTGGAAACAGCAAGAGCGAGGACCCGGCACCGCCGTCGCGTCGCAGAACCGCTCGGAGGGATCGTCTGGGGCCGGGGGCCGGGGGTGCGGGGGGGGGGGCGGGCGCACCAAACCCGGGGTGGGGGGGAGCGTGGAATGCATGAAAAATTGGTTGCAAGGGGAGGAAGCGGGAAGGTGAGAGATATAGAGAGCTTGTGAGAGACAAAAACGTCCTGAAGTGTCATGGCAACTAAGACCATATTAATGACACAACAGAAACAATAGGGATGTGGTCAGACTGGTGTGGGAGCTCAGCTGCCTCGCTCAGGAAGCTCAGTGTGGATGGGAACCAAGTAACGGTCCTCAGTTAAGAGCGTTCTGCTCATGGTTCTTAAGAGTCCTTGTCCAGTCATGCAAGCTGACAGAAACAGCTGAATTCCCATCCCATCTTACTTGTTTTACACACAGACCTCAGTTTTATCGGCGCATATAATCATGCTTCGGAGTAACTGATAGACCCGACCTTTATTACGCACGGTACCAAGAACACGTTTTGCGAAACGTCTAAAATCTTCTTATTTTATGCCTATGTCAAACATGTCTTTGACAAACTGCCGAACAAACACGACTGTTTTCCGTGATTAAAAGACCCACTCATATATCATTCTGCACATGAGTTCTCACTCAGATAAACTTTTCCTGCTTTGTTTGGTGGTTTCTTCATCAGCTGAGTGAGCAATTTTTATAGCTGCCGTGCTAACAAATGAACGATGTTTACACTGTGTGTCTCACAACCATCACTCTGAAACGATGTCAGTCATGCCAAAGTTTCTCGCTTTCAGTCCCAAAGTACTTCAGTGATAATGACTGATTTTGACAATGTGATCTGCTACTTTGGTTATACCTGTGAATTTCGACCATTATAAAGTGCCCCCTATATAAATACCATAAGATTTTATTTTTTTATTTCAGATATTTATTGTCTTTTGTTTCAAATACACTGAAGGCATACTTTAAACAATATACTGCAATAGATCCCCAAAAAATAAATTTATTTCAACACTGAAAGCAGGGTTCGGAAGTATTTGGTGTTTATATGAACCATACATCTGGAGGGAATTCTGAATATATTTCATGATTTGGCAGGCATTTGTTCCTGAAATGTATTACAATATGTTCAACATGACTAGTCCTAGAAATGATAACTGCCTGAATTACTGCAGGCCTCAAAAAAGCAGAGATTTAAGGATTTAATTCTGGAAGGGGTGGCAGCTATTTTATATATACAAAACGAAAATTCACAAATATTTAGCCATCCACATCACTCATTTCAATCATTTTCAGACAAATTTGGGAGCCTTGTTGTTTTGTAATCAAGACACTATTTCCTGTGTGCCTTGACAAATAAACCTTATCAGCGGATGGAGTGAAAACACAAAGTACAGCCCTATGAGCCTTCGCCATACTTGTGGTGTACAGTGTAAATAATGTTGTTGTACAGAGTTGTGATCAAACAGTGAAGAAAGCCCCATTTTCTCTGTAAATGGGCTGTATCAAACACCCATGCCATGTTTACCTTAAGCTAGATTAACCTTTTATAGGGAGTGATTACTTTTAAATGTCCTCACACAAAAAAGCACATTTGAGCCACAACACTGATCATTTTAGGTCAAATCTGTGGCATGTTTACAGGTCAGAACCACTAAAAATCAGAATTAATCAGCCTTATCAGAAGCCACTAAATGAGCTCGTAAGTAAATAGGTAATAAATCAATTTCAGGTCCGTCCATGTTCAATAAAAAGATTGAAAGAAAATCATTGTGGAAGCTAACTCTCCATATTAAAACATTTAAAAATAAATATATAATTTTAATGGCAATTTTAAGTGATTTCAATAGCCTAAAATATAAACTAGACAAATTTGGTAAAAAAAAAATCGCATTTGAAATGTCTTTCATTTACTTCGTTGTTTCACCAAAATCTCACTATTGTTGGTGTTTTCTTTTTAGAAAAACATTCAGCATCAATCGCTGCACCAAATTTTTTTTGCGAAGATTGAATATCGATGCTGACAACAGTGAAACAGGCCCAACTTTCTTCTTCGTAGTTCTCAATGGGCACAAACAGAGTGTGTAAAGCGAATTTGACTGCGCATAAGTGTGACTGCGTGTGAGATCGGGGATTCACGCCGAGTCCTGGCATTCGGTGGGCATGGCACGGGCCAGACACTGCACACGTTCTCCCGGGAACCACGGTGGAAGCATATTGATGAATTGCAGGAGGTGGTTGCCATGCCACTCCTGGCCAGTGGCTTTTCTGAGACGTGATCATGCAGCCGGTCCGCTGTGCCACATCCTGCTGACTCTGAATTTCCCTACAATGTCAGACGACATCGGTGCCAAGTCTGTGTGGCTCTGATACTGCCGGGACAACGATGGTGTGGAGACAAGAAAATATGTCGCTCTCCTTAAAAATAAAAAAAAAAAAATCACTCTGGATGATTTTTTTATTGCGAACCAGAAATCCTGTCTGTACTTAGAGCTAACGTTTGACAAACCTACCACCTCATTAGACAACATAAGCTCCATGGGAACCAATAGGAACAGGCCGAAAATTCATAAGCTGAGATCAGACTTTTTATGAACATCTGCAGCGTTTAAAAATACTAAAACACAAGCATATAGAAAAATATGTATCCTATTTCATTGGCTGTGGTATATAGCTGCATAGCATGCCATTTACCATTCATTAGACATGTTGTGTACTTGCAATCACTTGACTTCACGCGTGATTGTGTTGCCGTGATTGCCGTTCTGAAGCATTCTATTTAATTAGGAAACACAAACGAGTTACTTCTGAGTTATGCTTCACCAGCTGATATACTGGGAAACGCGTGATTCATTTTGTTGTTTCAGGTCAAAAAAACTTCAGATGTTTCCATTTATTTATTTCATTATTATACAAGCCAAAGAAATCCCAGGATTATTTCATTATGCACTCTGACATTTTTTTAAAGACTCGTCATGCGTTTCCACTGTCAATTTCAAATGCTGATTTAGTGATGGAAAAAGGAATTGGAATTTCCAAATCAAGCCAACACACCCTGCTTCACCTTTAAGAACAGATTTTTGCCAAGTTAACTGAGTATATATCAGTGTTGCAGATTTAAATTTCAGAATAAAGGAAACACGTACAGCTGACATGATGCCCAAGGTGGTCCTATGCATTGTGCCCTGTGCTGCCTTGAATAGGCTCCAGGCCGAACCCAAAATACTGTATGGAGATGGATGGATGGATGGATAGATCAGTCAAAACACATTCATAACACTGTTGCACTTTGAAGGTGAAAAGCGTTATAAAACTTTAAAAGTACTTTAATAAAAGTGAATTTACATGATTTTAAATATATTCACAGGGTTAGATCACATAACAAATCAAATTCGACATATATTGTAATATATATTCTAAAGCCTATTTGTGATACGTATGCCAGACATTGGGGAGTAAATGTGGCATTTCAGAAGGAACACGCTTCCGTCCATTCCGCACATAACAGTGTACTTCTTCCCTCGAGCTGCCGGGTTTATTTCTGGGCTTTCGGCAGGGGATAAATCATGGCCGGATTCTCCCGCTCCCGCGTCTGCCCAGACATTCTGTTGTCAGAGTTCTGGATGCGCCATCGGAATCGTCGGGAAGATTCCTGTTTTTCCTCCTCCGGAAGAATAATGCGCTGAGACATTACCACATCGTATTTTGCGGTGCCGAGTTCGGGGGAGTGGTCTTGCGCTGCCCAGAATTTCAGTCACCAAGCCGCTTTCTCCCCCCTTCATCTATAATTAGATTTTTCTTCGTCCAAGTCTGCTTCGCCTGCCTTCTGGCGCACCTACCTTCACAGCACTGTAATATTGGTCCTTATAGGAGGAAATGACATAAACATTGGTTAGACGGTATTTTGTTACACCCAAGGGTCTGCTGACAAAATCATTTATGTAATGTAGACTTCAATATAGTAGACCCAGTATTTATGACCATTCAAAAAGTGCTCACATGACCAAAATTACGTAGGTTGCGGTGAAGGAGGCATCTGGGCCACAGCTGATAGACCCATCACCTCAGAGGTCACCTCCAAAATAGCCAATTAGAAGCTAAGCACTACAGAAGATCAATGAACGTTACCCTGTGAGTGGAGAGTGCTGGAGCCAGGTTAACTCTAACCAAACTCCTTGCGGACTTATGGACTGGCTCCATTGGCTACTCTGCCAGAAATAATTGGCCGCACGCACCAATAGTGCCAGTGAGATGCGACACACTTATGGAGGTAGGGTTCTTCTTGCGTGCCCGGTGAGCCCCGCCCCCCTAATGATTTGCTGCCATTAAACTTACCGCACCGTTGGACGATAAACCTCCGCACGTGGTCGGGTAACCCGCAGAGGGCTGGCTGCTTGAAAGAGCGGAGTGTCTGATGCACGCGACATCCTGCCCACCTGATAGGCCCAAGTGCGCCCCATACGGATCCGACCGCTAAAGCACTGACGGATGTCTGCTTCACAGATCACACGTTGCCTGGGGATTCTGTTGACAACTTCCTCATTTTGCTCCAAAACTCCACATGGGAGTTAACAACAAGGAAGCTTGGCAGCGTGTGAGTTCCACGGGGAGCGGCCTCCCGTTTTATTTTGTGAATGGCCTGCCGTGTTTTAGTGAAGCGAGGCTACAACGGAGGAACGTGAGTGCTCAAGTGAAAAGCCTAATTGGGGCTTTTGTTTCTATCAAGTGCTAAAACGTGTGAGGACGTCATATCATCCTATTGACATTTATCTTCCAGGGGCTTTTCATAAATTCTGCATCAGGAATGTACACAAGAAAGCATGTTTGCTTAACAATCGCTACTCCAAGGTTACAGTTCCTATAAGAAAGTGGCAACATGCAAAATTGTAATCTAATAACTCCATTATGTTGGCTCTCGGCACAGCTTCCTCATCCATATCGTACACGATATCCAAGGCAACGTCAAAGAAAATGCAAATTTTTTTTTCAATACATGCAGAAACTGCATCAGCTGCATTGAATTGGAATTAAACATCTAGACGAAGGAAAGTGTTAGCCAGCTAGAAAGAGGAATTTGGTATTTGGAAGAGTTATTAAAGCATTCAATCAACCGAGTAATATATGTATTCATCCATTTTGTTTTTGCTTTTGTATGAGCGATGGAGCAAATGAGAGAATTTTACCATGTGAAAAGGTTGCAGGTTTTTCTACTAGCAGCCAGTTCATCTAGCAGCTGTTAATATGCCAAATAATAAACAAAAACCTAGAAATACATTAAGTGATTCAATTAATTATCTGGGGCAAGTGTCTGCCAGTCTCTAGCTCTAAGTAAATGCACGGTACCTTTTAGTCTAATTTAAGGTACAGAAATGGACTCTAAGGAACATTCCCAAGGTACAAACATCATTAATGTACCATCAATGGTACAAAAATGTTCCTCAAAATCCATTTATTTACCTTAAAAGGTACATTTACCCTTGAGGGTACAGCACCAGTGACAAGCAAAGGTACAAACTGGCACTCTTTTTTTCTGACAGCGTAGGTTGTGTAAAAAAAAGTTTTATAACGGGAGTATGGTCTCTTCTCTTGGCTGAACTTAAGCAACAGGATTCATTTTTGTTAATAATGATTTAGTGCGTAGCCTGTCATCAACAGAATAGCTATATTAGGTAGATTGCAGGTAAGTCCATGTATCACTGATTGCAGGTATACTTTATACACTCCAAGATGTACTCTGGTTTCTACAGTCCAAAGACGTGCAGTTTGGTAAATGGCTCATAGTATGTGACTCTGTCCAGGACGTCCCCTGCCATGTGTCCTAGGCTGCTGTTAGGAGACGCATGGAAAAGTGATCACATGACCAAACACTAATGGATGATAATTTAATTGCATGGAAATTCAGTCTTGTGCAGCCTTATGTTTACTGTAACAGTATTAATGGTAAAGAATTGAATTCCACACAGACAAACAGGAGGCAGGATAATTCTATTACATAATATTTATGTATAATTTGTACTATGTACATTCTGTATATAGTACAAATACTGAGAGCATACCACGTTTTTAGAAATTTCAGGAAAAAAAAAAAAGATGAAGCAGTATGGATGGGTCACTTAAAAATGGACGACCTTTTCCATTGTAGTGCTTTTGTGTCTGTTGAAGTTTCCATGTGTTTGTATAGACAGAGGAACAAATTAATGTCAGACCCTTGGTTGGATGTTGGCTTTCTCACTGGTGTTGGAATTTCAAATCTCAGTCGCATTTTCCAGAAAAATGCGCACAAAAAGCATACAGTCACAGTCACACACACACACACACACACCAGCATTGCATGTAACACAAGCAAAAACACTGAGGGATGGCATTCACACAGAGGAAGCTGAAAATCTGTGCAATCCGCAGTCATAAATCATCGTCGCTGCCAAGGCCAGAGCATTTTTCATGCTGAAGTGAAAATCCGATTCTCATAGAGTAACTCACGGCTCCCTGGCCAATTACAGACTCTGCTAGATTAATTTATTCACTCTTGTTGCTACAAGAGCTCAATGCAGCCACAGCGCTGCCTCTACCCATCAGACTTATACACAAGCAGTGAGCCCAACCGCCCTGGCTTTTTGAGAATCAGAAATGCTAACCATCTTTTGTAGCATCCCTATATATTTTCTATGAAAAATAGGTTGTTTACTAATGCCAATGATTAATTCTCTGTCAATAAAAAAACATCTATGATGCTAGAAAATCTTTAAAAAGGGGTGTTTGTAACCCCGTAAATAGGATCGTAGGCTTGAAGACGCCTCTCCGGATTTTGTGCAAAATCAACATTGGCCTCAGCAAGCAGGTTGTTTAACCATGTAAAGCACTTTGGCTTATTCTCAGCAGTGCCTGGGAACAAAACAAAATGAAAGCTGTGAAAGAACACAAATCAAAGGAGTTAGACCCGGGGCCATTTGGAGATTTCTTTATCCATCTGACACGAGGAACACTCTCACAGCAGAAGGTGCTGGAACCCCAACCAGGACAGCTCAGCCGTCAAAGCCAGCTAGTCATCGCTTTGTGAAGGACACACCCAGCTAGTGGAATTTGTGACATGATAACGGTGTTTACAAAGTAGAACCGCAAACGTAGACCTCAGAAGCAAATTCTATAACTTTTTATATATAATGTTTTAGGAGGACATGCTTTCCATTTATTGGTTCAATCCTTTCAAGTCAAGTTTTCAAGAATCTCTAAACATGGCTAAAAAGACTATAATGACGCAAGGGAACTGTTGCATAGAACATAATTACAGCTAATTGCTGAACATAATTGGACCCCCTAGCCCAAAATGGGGCCCACCCTGGGACTTTGGCATGGCACAGGCATTGTTTCCTGATCTCCCGGAGAGGGGCCTTGGCACAGTGAGGGCGTTAGTTTGGCACTCGACAGGCTCACAGCACCATGAGCGACGTGTGAAGGTTGTGGTATCTGTCACGGCAGGCGCTACCCTTCTCGTTCCCCCCTCCCCCCCCCCCGTCACGCAGCGGGGAGGCTGTCAGGCCTGATTCCCCGCTGATTTGCTAAAGTGGAAAAAAAAAAAAAAAACAGTGACGACTTCTTGAAGGAAATATGGAAGGGATTATCTTGACATACAATACAAATCACGCTGAGCAGAGGAAAGAGAGAGAAAGGAGCTGGAGACAGAGAGGAGTGGAATGGGTGGGAATGATGGGAGAAGAATTAAGGTCTATGGAAAGACCCATCTGAAAGCGTCGGGGATGTGTGGTTCAGGTTCATCAGTAAATGCCTGCTGTAGTTCCTCTGGTTCTTTGGGGTCCATTTGTTACATTTCTAATGAGGCCTTCTTAAATTTTGATGTGTTCTTGGTACATCAGTAAATGCCTGCTGTAGTTCCTTTGGTTCTTTGCGACCCACCTGTCTAACATTTCTAACAAGGCCATCTTTCATTTTGATGTATTCTTGGTTATTTTGTGATCGGTCTCCTGCTAATCTACTAGTCACTTGGTCTACACACACACGTTGACACGTCTGCATAAATTGTGAAGTAACATGCAGGAAATTAAGGGTAAGAAGGTACTTAGGTGTTATTCTTCTGAAAAAGTTCCTTCATCCAGCTCCTTATACCCTTTTGCCCATGCATTCCATATCATTCTCACAACTGGCTTCCTTCTACCTGCCAATTCTAAGGTTAAAATATCAGTAACTGGTTAGTCCTCACCTTTCCCTTTTCAAATGTTGTGAAGAAAAACCTTCACAATTAGGAAGGTCTCCATTGCATGTCTCATTCTGTTGCATATTGCTCCTTTTGAAAACCACAAAGAGATCTTCTCTGAGGAACAACACACATGTACCTTCGTGACATTCCCTTCAGTCAGAAAGGTAATATAACAAAACAAAAACAAAGAAGCTCAAAAAACAAACTAAATAAAGAAACAAACTTAAAAGTGAGGTGAACAGTTCTGGGACAAATGTAAATTCCTTAACCAGGGAAAAACAAACTGAGGTAATGTATTCATAATGACATAACATTAACTTGATTGATCCTGGAGGAAAATTCTTGTACATACAGCAGAATGATATGTAAAATGCAGACAATAAACAAACATATTAAACAAAACAAAAACAAACTGCAAAGACAATACACATAGTGCAGTACCATTTGATGTTTGTACGTGACATAAAACTTGGCAATGAGGAATTTGTAAAGCTAAGAAATGTTCATGCAACCACCACATAATATCCATCTTCTAGACAAAGCACCAGTTAAACACCTTGACTTGTTTAGCAGAACTCTGGGCAGGAGTGCACTCCAGCCTTCACTGTACTTATGCCAAAGGTCAGGTCAACAAAGGGAATTTCCCTTAAAAGGCTCCTCAGTGCCACAATGACCACATTCATCCAGATGATCCATAGTGTGGGATGCACAGTGATTATATGCAGTGATTATCTCCTTCTCTGGTATTTTGTAGATGGACACCAGAGCAGGGTACTCTGCATATAATAGAAGCTACTTAAATTCCAATTAACTGTTCCTCCAATAAGAACATAAGAACATAAGAAATTTACAAACGAGAGGAGGCCATTCGGCCCATCAAGCTCGTTTGGGGAGAAACTCAAATGCAGATCAAATGATGATTTGCAGATCAAATTCCCAGCGTGTCTATTTCAGCTTCCTTTGCAGCCATTCACACTGACTGGGGGCTCTACAGCAATGTTTGTTTACTCATGAATGTGTTGGGTGATAGTGGAGAATCACATGACGAAAAAGATTTTATAGTGAGTGCATGAGTAGGACGTGTTGAGATGCAGGTGCTGGACCAAGTTACGAAACAGGAATTGAAAAAGTAACCAGACGGCCACAGCTGTGTGAAAATTTATGATATTGGAAATGCAAAATATGAGACAATATTTCAACACATTTCATACTGAATAGGAGTTCTGCCGCTAGTGTGTGTGTTCTCACTTTAGAAGCATAAAACAGATTTATATGCACTATTATTTCCACAAATCGGACAAACTGTAAAGAACAGAAAACCATCAAAATAAAATCAAATATTTAAAAATACCTGCATTAGTCTACATTTGCAATATGAAATCGATTGAATCATTTTCATTCTACGTAACAAAAATATCAAAACATTTAATTTATGTATAAGGGCTAATAAGGCTCTGAATATGTTTCTTTCTATCTATATACAGGGCTTAGACAAAATATAACAGAAATACCACATGAAAAAGCACTTTAAGCTAAATGAAACGTGGCCACAAAGGTGAGTCATTATGATGAACGCAAAATAAGCGGATTTGTCAGTTATAAAAGAATCCTCACAATCAGGGCTTTGATGTTTTCAAAGTAACATAACAACTAATAAAAGTACCAAATAGTTGTTGTGCAAATCGCCAGTGCATTAGTCACACAAACTGAAAAACAATTTAATGTGTGGAAGGGAAAAAATGGTGGCAACATATGCCAAACTCAGACAAACTGCACCGGCAAAGTGTGACAATCATCTCACCAACAGGATAGTTGCTAACAACCACAAAACTACGGTCTCAATCATGACCACAGAACTGAAGCACCTCTGTGACCTAGTCATAACATTTTGTGAGTCATCTTTTATTCCTTTTTCTACATCCTTACAGGTTTACATTTGGAGAAGGTCAAGGGCCACCATATCTGTTGGTGTGAGCAGCAATCTGATGAGAGTCATTAGGTCAGATGATTTACTTGCATGGTTATATAACAGCCAAAGAGTATGAGGCCATTTTTCATGACTAGGTGTGCGCTATCATGCATACACTAATCATGTTCCTATACTCCAAGATGATAATGTCCCTAAGAAACACTGCTAAATAAATTCAGGAGTTTCCTGAAGACCAGGATGAACTGGAATGCCTTCAGTGGCCTCCACAATCACAGGATCTAAACATCATTGAACCTTTATGGCTAATTCTACCGTGCAGAAGTTAACCTCAAAGAATTCCAAGAAGGATTGACTCTGTTGTCAAAGCAAAAGGTGGCCCTCTTTGATATGGATATACTGTTAGGTGTGTTTATTATTTTGTCCTTCTACTATATGTTTCTGTATGTTTTTTGGGGAGCATAACATGTACATACTGTATATGGTTGTTGCAAGTTAACAAACATAGAAAGTAGCCCTTTTTAAATTAAAATTTTAATTTAATTAAGTTTCTGTGATGTCAGATATGGATTGAGACAAATGCATTGCCTGTTGTCTTATGTTGTTTTTTTTGTCTTCATGTAGAGTTAGTCAAAGTAATACTTGTGGTCTTTGTGTGTATCAACCAAGCCTGAAACCATGGTGTTGTGGCCTCAACAATGAAAGATCCTGTTTACATGTGTTGCGAGTGGCTCTGATTGACGCTATAATTGCAGCCAGCGCATCATGGATGGTCCCACAAGGAAGCGTAATCAGGGCCAGGCACGAACTCTTCGTTACCCATGGAATACCATCCTCACCACATTAGAGGAAGATCCTCCCTCCTCTGTAGTGAAACTCCCTCTAAGGGAAACAGCAACACAAAGACACATGTTCACCAAGCCACAGTGGAGACATCTCTAAATTTGTGTTGCATCATGTTATTACATTATTTTCACCACAACCCTGCACAAGATAAGTGGTTATGGAAGATGGATGGATTATATTATTATTATTGGCAGTATTATATTATCATTATGCCTATTTTGTAATGTGTGGTGCATTTGCATGCGCAAATCCATCCAGGGAAGATGGTATATGCAGATGTTTTAGAAAATTACAATGGCATTCCTTTGCTTTAAAACATCTATCAATAAATATGCATTTATAATAAATTTCACATGAAATATGAAACAGTGGCAAAGCTTTTTAAGGTATTAGTTTGTTTTTCATATGTATTCCGCTTTGTATTACATGTATTACATTTCCACTATGCATTTTAAATATGTTTTTGAAAACACTGATGGAATATGCATCTAACATATAAATCCACAGATCCATCCCTTATCCATGAGCACTTTTTTATCGGGATGGTTAACCAGTTTGACTTGCATGATCTTTACTCAACAACACTAGGTGGCAGTACAACAGCCAGCACTGTGTTCTAGATGCAAAGCATGCCATATCATCACAAACTATGTATTTCTGCAACAGCAAAATGTTATTGGGCTCCACTTGGCCTTGACAGGGATAGTTCATCCGCACCTGGGCACCTTGATTGATGCCTCAGCAGCCATCTGCATTCTGCTGCCCTCTACAGGCAGTCAAGAGGGCAGCAACCAGCCAGGTGGGGAGCAGATCAAAGGGGTAACTTTTCTGCCTTGCGTTTGGGCAGTGGGGGGGGGGCATTAGAGACAGTTGAGCCTGTTACAGAATTAGAGATGACTAAATCAGGGTGGGGGGGGGGGTGGTGAAATGGGAAACTACAAAAAGGAAAAGACAGGGGAAAAAAAACAAGTTTGGTGGGTTCGGTGGTGAAACACGCCGGACGAAGCCAGTCGCCCTCACTGAGAAATTCATTTCACAGACATCATGTTGACAGGAGTATAGAGAACCAATATATGGCATCATGTTTTCCAGAATGGATATGTTTTGGTATTCAGTAGAGGCATGTGTAGAACACACTTTCTGTTTCCTGTTCTCTGTTCCAATTGGTTTCCTCCCATTTGTACTGTCCTACAAAATACTTTTAGGTGGAGCTCTAGGCCAGCCAAAGACTTGACTGTGCTTTAAAATACTCTCTGTTTATGATAAGGTGTGATTTTCCGTCACTATAGTTTGAAACTTGGCAGGATGACATCATCAGAAGCTCTCTGCCCATGTGACCACATAGAATTGCAGGAATGGGCCTCCCACTCTGCTGATAAGACTTCCTGTGTTTTGTCCCTTTCACTCGGGCTGCTCTGGCACATGCTGCCGTGTTTGTTTTCATTCTGTAACCAGGAAGACAAAGCACACAAGTTTCTTCGCTCTTGCGTTATTCTTCTCCTTGCCATTCTTTTTATAAATCTGCAGGAAGTCGGCATGTGGGGGGGGTGGGGATGGATGCTGGGGGGAGAGTTCATTACCAGGCACGCTGGCTGGACCACCGGGGCTCCTGGGGAAGGAAAAAAACCAAGTCCGTAATTAATTATGAATCTGTGGTTAGGCCTTGAAAGCGATTCCTCAAGGTCCAGGGGCTGCAGACATGCATCCAAGCATTCCATGGGTGCTGTTTTCATCAGAGCTGGTAACGCAACAGAAACAGTGACGGTTATGAAGTGTGGTTGTCAGGGCTACGGACCGCAGGAAAACGGAAAGCCAGCATCACTGAGACATAACAGATTAGAACGGTAATGGATTCACCCTCGAGGGATCTATGAAACTGTGTAGCAAGAGGCAGCAAGTGGACTATTAACATGCACCGGCACAAATGCGCCCAAATGTAAACTACTTCCTGCACTGAAACATGCGAGAGCAAAATTAGATCATAACCTGAAGTTAGGTATTCCCCCCTAAATGGATATTGCTGAAATCCAGCCTCAACTACTTCTGTCTTGGACAGTGAAAGTGACAGCTGTTCAAAAATATATAG
Organism: Paramormyrops kingsleyae; assembly: GCF_048594095.1. Taxonomy (NCBI): domain Eukaryota; kingdom Metazoa; phylum Chordata; class Actinopteri; order Osteoglossiformes; family Mormyridae; genus Paramormyrops; species Paramormyrops kingsleyae. The sequence goes on from NC_132805.1 coordinate 3,335,632, forward strand.
AAATGACATATTCTTCCATAGCAGAACAAAGATATTACCACAGGGCTCTTTGCCTGTGTCCGGAAGGTTGTGGGTTCCAATCCCGCAGCCAGCAGAGTAATCACATCACTGTGTCTCCCAGAAGCAAGGCCGTTAACCCCAGCTGCTACAGCACAGCACGCTGGCTGACCCTGAGCTGTCTCTCTCATGGAGAGCAAGATGGGGTATGTGAAAATAAAATAATTCCTAAGTACCTTTCATCGTGCTCGTACAATGGAAAATATCTTAAGAGTGCAGAAACAATGCCCCTAGTGGAAAATAAGGGCCACATCAAATGTAGTTATACTTTTAGCCACCAGATGTCAGTACGATGCAACACGTAAATCCATTTAACGTAAAGATTCATACAAAATGCATAACGGCAGCCTTTGACTGCTTTAACAACAGAATAAAAACAATTCTTTAAGACTAAGTATTGTACCTTGCACAGTAAGGTAAGAAGCAGGTAACAATTGGAAAACGTTGAATTATATTATGTTATATTCTGTATAGTTGTGATCTATCTATCTATCTATCTATCTATCTATCTATCTATCTATCCTATGATTTTCAGATAGATAGATAGATAGACAGACAGACAGGCAGGCATGGTCACTGTTACAGAGGCCCCTTGTCCTGAACAACAGTAATATGCATGATGGCTGTGTCATCAACAGCTCAAGTACTTCAAACTGTAATTAAATGTTATCCTCAGGCTTCAGATCCCGATTGCAAAGATCATTCTTTAGAAAATGACCAATTTACATTTATATAATTCCCATAAGGGGGGCATTTCCCATCACAGAGGTACATGGCTATTGGGATAAAGGTAGGATAAATATTTCAATTCACGACTGAATTACTGCTTTATTCAGAAGAAATAAAAGGATGAGGATGACTGTGAAGCAAAGGAGGCTTTCCCAAGCGGAGCGTGACAGCATAACACTCAGTTACCTTCCGCTCAGGAACTACCTGCTCTCTGCAAACTCCTGAAGTCATGCACATATCCTCCTGAGTTCAGGGAAAAAAGATTTTTTTTAATTTAGATGGTTAAAAGCACACCCCCAAATATGTGATGTCATCTTAAAGACCCAAACTGTCCTTAACAGGGACTTAACAGTATAGTATCAAAGATATAAGCAAATGAACTGGTAATTTTAATTAGAGCTTAACACTCAAATATGGATTAAACCTTTGAAGACACTTAACAGAAATCAACATAATGATGACACAAAGGCTGTCAATGTGAAGTGCACCCATTTAATGATACAAATTTCATATTAAAATTGTAATAACATGTCCCCTAAAGTAGCATTTACATTAAAGTTAAAACACAGCAACGTAAACTGCCGGGATCTTTCAAACGCTCCTAACTGATGTGCAGGTGAGGCAGTGCAACGACGACAGATCTCAATCATGCTTATTTCAAGGTTTGCCGAGCAGAATGGCGAAACAGCGGCGTTCATGAAGGCCTCGTCTGGAAGGTCTCCGCTCCTCAGGCCACCAGGAGCTGTCCTGCCAGGGCGGGGTTCCTATCCTTGACGAGGGCCGTCGTGATCTCGGACGCGCTCTCCACGGTCTCCTCCCACTGCTCCGCATTCTGATACACAGAAATAACACACTGCACACTGCACACTGCACACTGCACACTGCCAGCACCTGGCGACACACGGCCCCCGGCACCCTCACTGTCTCACTTCCTGGTAATGCCTCAAGCCTGCTGACAGACATTTATTTATTTTTTTCGTGGAACAGGACCTATAACTACAAATTATGGTCTAGTCACACTTCAGATACACACTGGGCCCGTAAATGTGCCCCCTGTTGCTACCCTGTTACACACCCCCTCCTACCTGCACACAATATATCTTCCCTAATTATAGCGCTGTGAACCATTCGCCCCCGGAGCTTTCATTTTACTGTTCTCTAATACTTCTACCTTTCCTCTGATTTTTCCACCATACTTGCAGACTGTGCTGTCGGTGTCTAAAGTCAGGAAACAGATGTGCTGACGAGTCTTTAGTGTGAAGCGGAGTGTGGTGAGAAGGGACATTGTGACCCATCTGATGCTGGAGGCTGGCGGATACATGACATAACGCTGGCTGGATGGAATGCTGCTCCAGGCAATGCACCTTTCTGTATACGCCGAAGTAATTTAAAGGAAAGTGACTCTGTAGAATCACTACTACATTACCATAAAGGGTGGCCCTCAAACTGTTCATTGCCCAGTTTATGATCATTCTGGCTAATTTATAACTTCTTCCATTACACAAAAACTTAAATACGGACAACAAGTTGCAACTAGTTCCAGAGTCAGACATGCCCAGACAAGACTATTGTTCTTTTCAAGGAAAACCACTTATTTTCTTTGCGCCATTCGACACAATATGTCCGTCAAAGGCACACAAAACATAACAGGGTGAACGGAAACATCTGACTTTCAAAAATCCTATCGAGCATTTGGGGAACTTGGGGATCTTCGTGCCTGTGTTATTTGATAGCAAGATCAATCTACAGATGAAAGCAATTATTGATGGATTTCTGGGGGGCAGACTGACCAAATTATAGCGTTGTGCTTAAAAGTGTTTTTTGTTAAATTAAAGATTGTTTTAGGTTGTAAAATTACAGAGCTACAGTATGGCATTCTTTAAAGTTCACAGTGCATGATATTTTAAATATCTCATAACCACAAATTAGACATTAAAGACTTTGCTTTTAATGAAATACAGAATTATGTTCTAAAGAAATATCATTAGAAGACGAGCACTACTTTTGTGGTTGTTTTGTGCCATTTGTCTCAATTTTCTTGCCCTGGAAATATTTTTTATTATTTTTCTCTCCTGTATTATTTAGATTAGTCAGTCTTTTCCTGTTCTCTCTTCAAGTTTTGCCTTTGATTACTTTTATTTATTCTGTATGCTTTTAAAAGCTAGTGGTTCTCTGTCAGTTACAATCAGTCTGCTTGTCATGAGCTTAGAAAATCAAAAGCAGTCCACCAGCAACTTCCATCGACTCTGGCATCCCACGTTACAATATGTTGTGTCACTCTTATCTCAAACGTCACCTACGTGGAAGTGGAGCAGCAGAAGTGGACACCGGACATACTGGCCAATATCCCAAAAATCATGCTTAATAAGAAACATTTAACATCCACTATTATGTCACACATTTTCCTTCAAGGTTTTTTTTTTTTTTTTTTTAATCAAAAAATCTGCCCGCAGATCCGGCAATCATTTATTGATTAAAGAAACGCAGCTACAAATATTGTATCTCCAAAATCCGTAATTTCGGCATTTCCTGTGTTTCTTTATTTATGTTTGATCCTGATTTTCAGACATCAAAGAAGAAAAGGTTTCCTGTATAAAACGCATCATAAACACATTCATTGAGTACGAGGGCCAGGACATCTGCGAATAGTCAACAGAATGTTCGGCCTGATACTTTTGCATGCCCCTCATTCTGACATTTGCTCAATATCCATGAGACTTTATATCACGCCATTACTGTATGTCAATATCTAATAAAAGAATCCAGCCAAATGCTTCTAAATGAAAGATACCTTGACATGAGTGTCATGGTTAAGTGTACAATACCCTTTATATTAGAACTTCCACTAAATGATATAATCAATGAACTCCAATCTATGCTTCATAACATGGCATACATTACTGTAGGCTGAAATGGAAATGTTCAGCATTTCCATATAAATTTTGCACGAAATTGAAATATTAGACTTTAGTCTTTCAGGATCCATTGTAAACAAAGCAATTCATGACAAAGACAACAGGGCATGAAAACAAATATTGTGTTCTTCTTCAGGAATGGCTAACATCCCCAAGCTCAGAGACCAAATCCTGTTCCCACTTTGTCTGGGTTTGTGAGAATTCTGTGTACAGCAGTTCTTCAAAGTGGGTGGCTTTAGATGTGATTAAGGGGAAGACAGGGTGTATCTACACACTGTATCTGCCAGACAACGTAACAAAATAAAATTGGTGTGTTTGCATGGAAAATAAGAGCTCTAAAATGCCTTTGTTTGCTTATGTTTACCTGACTATTTGATTATTTGCAATTATTTGCGCGCCACAATTGTAACAGAAATAGTCTGGACTTGGAATAGTTGTCTTTGCAGTTGATGTGCAAAAAAAGGCAATCATTTTATCTCTTTATATGTTTTGTTTCAGGAAATTCTTAAAATATCATGCCAAATACTGAAAATTCACAATTGTGCACAACAGGGAAAAAGTGATCTGACTATCAGAAACTCATAGAGGAAACTTTTAAAGGCAGCCAAATCGCCTCAATCCGAAGACATTCTGCACAAGTGAACCGGTGACCCTAATTTGCCATGAATGAGTGTGAGCCTTTCTGAATACCCTGTGACTGACTGATAACCTATCCAGCATTTGTCAGGCCTCACACCTCATACTACCTTATGTGACGGGTTCCAGATCACCATCACCTCACCTGCAAAAGCAGTCACTTGTAACCATTTAACAAAATGAACATTTACCTTAATATCTTTGTGACTTAATAACAAAGATTCAAGACAATGCATCTTTAAAGGAATTTATACTTTAACAAAAGGACTGACTGGTGAGGTCCTACCGAATCCTGCTATAGAATTCCCCAGACTTTCAGACGTGGACTGGACTCTACCATCTTCACTCAAACGTTAATCATGCATCTTCATCATACTGATCCTAACATCTTGTAGACATGATTTTATATACGAGAGAAAATCCAACAGAGAATTGCTAAACTGCTACAGTTTACAGTTGGCACCCAAACTCACACTGAAGATGGCCCACTAATCCAATAATAAAAGGGGGCATAAAGGAGCATAAACATTAATACTAATGAGTTGGCCTGGGCCATTGTTACGGGTGCATGGAGCGTTTTTACCAAAAAGCAATCTGGGATTTTAATTCTCTTTTACCTCTACTGGCCAGTCAGCTGTAATAACAAGGGAATTAGACAGTTTCCACTAAATCTCAGTAGCTTTTCCAAGCTGTACTAGATGAGTTAAACATGCACAAGCGGTTTAACAAAGTTCACACACGGCTCTGTGTACCCTCAGAACGGAACCACAATGGAAGACGGCGAGAACAAATGTTCTGGCATTCAAACCTGACTGCGCCACGCAGTTAACAAACACCCTTAGATCAGTCCTGGGGGGCCGGAGACCTGCAGAGTTTTTGGTTTACCCTCATTTAACACACCTGATTCAACTCCTTGTGCTAATTGCCACATCATACTTCGACAGTTCCAGGTTGTACTTACAATACTCATATAATTAACGCTGAAAAAAATCTCTAAGAGAAAAACGTACAACATTTAAAATTTAAATACAAGGTCTAGCTAAAACACCAACTGGAACTCAACCTTCATTTAAAAATATTCTGTAATAAATGATTTCTTTTAAAGCGATTACCACGTAAATGTGGCCGTTCCTCACACAGCAGCATCACAGGTGACGGCAGTGAACCTTCTCAGTCCTTCCTATCCTTCCAGCCACGTTCATTTCACCTCATTTCTCCCTCATGCTTATCTTGTTTGTCCATCCCAAAGCAGCATGTCATGTGAATTCAGCCACTTTCAAAAAAAACACAATACAGATTTTCTCAAAAACTGGATGTATCATTCAAACCTGGAATTTCTTTTGTGATTAAGAAAGCATCCAACCATCCATCCATCCATCTACCCATCCATCTACCCATCTATCAACATAGTTCTAATGAATTAGTTGTAAATCACGCAAGCACCTCTGTGTGTCTCTCTGCCTTGTGCTGCACTTGTCCGCAGTCCAACAACCCCCAGGATACAAAATCCGATGGGCAGCTATTTAAAAATGAACAAATATTGAGTATTTCATAGTTTATGCAAACTTTCCATTTAATTACTTTTATGCCTATAAACATTGAACCCGCCAATCATTTTTTTTCAGCCATATAAATTGTTTATTCCCTGTAATGTGCGACCAAGACATGTGTTCTAACATTCAAAAGCGCTTATGTATTTTCATATTCCCGCTCAATGGGATGGCCAACTGGCCTGGCCGAACTGTTTTATAAATAAAGAGTGTGTGAAAATATGGTTCTGATTAAGCTGTTGTCGCATAAGTCGAGACTTGCGAGAAGCAGACCGTTGTCATGACAATGGAATCGGCACACGAGGTAAAGTCTCCATCTAAAAATATCTCTTTCTTGGGGCTCCTCGTAACTACACACATACACACACACACACACACACACATATAAACGCCATGCTAAATCAGCTGTGACCCAGGAGCACAAACCATGGTAAAAAAAAAACATCTATTGAATTTCTGGGAGATCACTATGTCACAGGCAGATCATTCCAAAACTGCTTATAAAGATTTTTTCTTAAATTCATTTTAATTTGATCCACACATCTCTGTGGGGGTTCAGTGGTTGCTGCGTGGCTCTGTGTGTGTCCCAGTCTGAGACAAACGAAGTAGCAGGCGGTTAACAGGTACTGACTGTCAACAGCGAACCACCACGGAGCTTATGCACTCAACGTATGCCTGGGGAGTGTAGCTGTATCTCTTCAGCTGGCGGGGGGGGTGGGGTAACGATGCAGTGTGTTTCATTTTCACCTCCCGGGTGCTCGGCTGCAGGGACGCCGCGACGGTGAGCCGAGATTCCCCCAACCAGGCTGTTTTTTCACCCTTGTTGAGTTTCAGCCAGGTGAGAGTGAGTTCCCAGAAAAGCCAGCACATGGAACACATTTAGCAGCAGATACCCCAGACCACTGGAGAGACCCTTCAGAATTAAACAGGTTGAGTAAATAGGACAGAGAGCACAGCTGCTCTACACACTCATTTCACGACCCCCATTACTCTTACTGTCACAACAATTCATTTTAATCCCTTCCAAATTGTTTGCAAGCTCCTCTTAGAGCAAACGGGTCAATTCTGAACATCACCAAAGGGGGAGCGACGTAATTGCTGGCTGACAGTTTCCAAATTCAAGTGGATTGACTTGGTCACATGGACTGCAGGAAACACTCAAGGGGCAGCCAGGTGTTATAAGCGTCACTGTGATGGTCTTATAGTATGAACCACGTTCAAGGGTGTAGCAATTCAGCTATAACATGAGAACAAATGTCAGGAAACGTGGTCTAACGAGACGAAAGCTCATCCGTGAAGGACCCTGAGAGATCTAATTGTCCTGTTTAAAAGGTATTGTGTTTCTCAATCTGACAGTCAATCTGTCCTCGCATGCCAAAAAACTGGAATGGGGGGGGGGGTCCCTTGTGCCATCCTCCCCCGCCCCAGTAACCCTCAACTCACTATTCACTCATTCAGCCAGTCGTTGCTGGGAGGTAAACCATGAAAATATCGGGTCTAATTACTGTCAGCCCCAGAGACTTGATATGAGGCATAATCCACCAGAATACTTTGCTGTGGTGTAACCCCACCCAGGAGAACTGTTTGAAAGAAGGCAGAGTGGAACAGCAGGACAGGGGGGGGGGGGGGGAACCTGTGCTCCAGGATGACAAAGAACGTCATTTCGAACAAGAGGGGGCCAGCGTGAAAGCGATACGAGAGTAACGGAAGGCCAACACTGTCCTAGAAGAAAAATAATGAATCATCAGCACTGTCCCTCACAAACGCAGCCCTGTAATAACTAATCAGGAGGCAAATACTTTGATGAGCTCTTTGGACAAGTTATTTCTTCAGGAAAAAACATTTAGCTGGAATCGCGGTGCCTGGAAGTCTGTATTTCTGATTACCTTGTCATTCGCATTCCGCCTCACTTCATCTGAAAGGAGCGTATATTGTTTGAGGGTGGATAATCCCTGCATGCGCTTTATCCCGCTAGCTTTTGTGTGCCTGGGAGCTGCCGCTTCGCTCTCTCTGGCACGGCTATTCAGATGTCGCGGCTGCACGGGGCCACAGACTCCGGGTTCATTCTTTCCACATAAACCCAGTCAAGGTACGATGAAAAAGCGCTTTAAAAGGTGACTTCTGCGGTGTTTCCGCTTTTGCATCCTGACAAATACAGTATCTACAGGGTTTCCGGCTGCTTATCCAAACAGGCAAGCTTGAGGTGTAAAGTATGACCCTGGTCGTACTTTTTTTTTTTTTTTTCGCACGCCTGACCTACAATCCCGCACGAACTCTACTTCCACAAAACAATAAGAGTAGCTGGCTTTTCCATGGAAGATAGTCCAATAGTTTCAATTGCTGCAGGTTTCTGTCGCTGTCGGGATTCAGATATATAAACAAACAATAGCTACAAGTTCTTTCTAAATACCTTTAATATTTGGAGGAACAGACGTCACACCCTGCAAGCTGTAGTGCAGCTTGATTATGAAAGCTTCTTGATTAGAAACGTCAGCTAAATTAGCGTTAACATTAAACTTTTCTTTAAATAATAAATGGCAGAAGGTTGAAAGTTAAACACAGCATTTCGCCCAGGGATATATTTTTCTGTGCCTCGCCCTGGACTTGACCCTGTAAATTCAGCATCCCATCCGCTCCTGAGTACCTGGTTTTCGCCTGCGGCGGCTCTGATTTCTAAAATAGCTATGCGGCCAAGTATACGAAACTGGTTGCGCGAGTGTTTTTTTTTTTTTTTGCAGCCCTTTCAAAACAATTCTGCAGACTAAACAACAGCCAAGGACGTGCCTGTCTGTCAGGAAGACCAAGGCCGTTCAAGCGGGGCATTATCGGACGAGGCCTGTTGAGGCTGCCACACTCCCTCCCTTGGCAGAAGTGAGACCCAAATATCGGGCAAAACGTCTCCTGCTGGCAGCGGGGCAACCCGGGCAGCACGCACCCCCTAGCCTGAGCACGCCAGAAGCTTTAAACTGATCCCAGCGTAACGAAGCTTAACAAGCCGAGCCTGTTTCCATCGTTAAGCGCGCTAAGGTCTCGGGCGAGCGTAGAAAGGATCTCCGTATTCCAAAAGGTGAACGTTTCTAATAATAAAACGCAGACTGAGGCCTAATCCCAAGACCATTGTGTCTTCCAGAGGATTATAAAGGCTTAGAAATCCTAAACTCAAATTCAGTGGGTGGTCGAAGCAACATCAAAAATCATATGTAGCTATGATATGGATAAACTGCATATAGATTCATTGACTGTTTCTTCATTCCTTCCTCCTATAACTCAATCAGTACACATGAAAAAATAAAATGTGAGACTAAAGAAGCCAAAAACTAAAAAAGTTATGGCTTAGACTTGTTAGATTTGTTAGACACATACATACCAATAAAACACCTGCACCATTCTCGGTGAAAAGACCAAGTCTAATTCCCGATACCTGACCTAAAGCACAGAGTACAGAAGGAGACCAAAATAACTGATGCAGTCATAGGGAATTAAAACACATTTTTAAAAATACAAAAATGTGAGAGCATACAAATCGGTCTAGTTGTGTGACAGGGCAATAAATTATGAGAATCACACAAAAATATTTTAACATCCATCGCTAACTAGAGCAGCCAAAAGTGTCAACCTCACTGGAGATGCAACTGGAGTAACTGAGAAAACATTTAGCATACGGTCTCAGCGCTTAACGCTAGCTGCTCTTCGCTTTACCCGTTAAGCGCTGAGCTGTACGGTACCCGTCAATGCTGTTGTCAGCATAGATATGTGAACATGGTTCAGGATTTAACCTGGGGTCACAACCACCTCAAACACATAGCACAGTAAACAAACAGACAAATAAATAAATGTTATAAAAACCGAAGCTCTTAAACTTCACTTCTCCGTATCACAGTAAAATTGGTCAAGAGGAATCACGCATTTTCCAAAGGGCAACGTTAGTTAATAAAGCACGTTAATTCTGGAAAGCCAGTGCTTCGCTATTCTCCACAGTAGGGATTCTGCTCTGGTGACTCTGTTAATTGAGGAATGTTAAACTGAAGAGAAGCTAAGCTGAGATACAAATGTCTTCCTGGACATACAAGGAATCACCCAGCCACGGTTGGACATCTGCAGTATTTCTGGTTTGAAAAGATTTAGCATTATGTTGTTGTTTTTTTTTTTTGGGGGGGGGGGGTCTACATCCCAGTGACCCCCCCCCCCCCAAAGCGTGCAAATCTAGGAGCCACTAACCCTCCCCAAAAAAAGGTGAAGGCCCTGGTGTACTATTTCACAGTCTGCCACTCGCTGGTCTATCAGGGCAGGTGAGAAAATGGCCTCTCATTCTCTTCCTTTTCTTTTTTTTTAAGGCAACTAATCTCGTCTCAGGTTCAGGAGCCGCCGTCTGGGCCTTTTGACAAGAAGGAAGCGCTGGGTGGGTAAACATCAGGGCTCTCAGTGCCGGGATTAAGACGTCCATATATCACCGTGACAACACCCTTTCAGCCACTGACAGGCCGGCCAGGCCTGGCGCGGGGGGGATCCGATGTCACTTCCTATCGCCGCTGCGACCTTTGATAGGGGATAAAATCACCATCTTCACACCCAGCGGATCAGTTTACCGCCACTGCTCTGGAGCGAGTGGACAGAGAGCACTCTCATTACTTCCCTCGCCTCACGGGTGTCGGGCATGGAATCAGGACGCGTCATCTATGCGTGAATTAAAACACGCAAGAGAACCGCATGGAAACGGGGCAGCGGCAGACGGCTCGTCCAAAAAGTGCCCTACTTCTCCAACGTGATTTTCCGAAATTGTTAACAGCTGGGATGAAAGTATTTAAAACTCCCTTTTTATTCTGCATGCATGACTGAAAGGGTCCAGTCATATATATATATATATAGAAAAAAAAAAAAACATTAAGTAGTTTTTAGAAAGACGAAGATGGTGGGTACTTAAGAAGTGTACACTCCATTACCTCACATTTTACGTATGTAACATTTTACTTTTAGGATGACGTACCTCTCAGGCTGGAAAGCCAAAATCTGTCACATGTCCCAGAGAGAGCCCCACTCCTCTCATAGCTGTGACATTTCACGAAGATTAACACGCCATATATGTGTTACCCAGATAACCATGGCTGTATGAAGGCACAGACAGCTGCTTTCCCAGTATTGCCCCTTAATGCCTAAATCTCAGCATCAGAAATGACTGTTTTAGACAGCTTGTATACGCAGGAGATTGACCTCAAACTCAATCACCCCATTTGCATTATACAAGATGAAATTAAACGTGACACTGAAGCTTTATTTGCATAAATATGCTTACTCATTTTTAACAACGATATCTGTTTGTTATTCTGTTTGTTGGTCTGTATTTTCCAGTCTAACTTTCTGCAATTTCATTATACCAAAATAAGCATAAAGACATTCAGTAAACGGACATTATGTCCACTTTTTAACATTCAGCTTTCTGTTATTATTGCAATTAAGTCCTCTGATCTCCTTTCATGCCACAATACAACCTAGTTATATTCCCAGCATACAATTTTCATTTCTTTTACATTCATTGTAAAAACCCACATGGCTCTTTACATGAGGGAAAAAAATCAACATGTTCAGAAAATGCTCAGAAATGCGTAAAAATTTAATAGATTTTTTTTTTAAACTTAAACAACTAGAAAATGTAGCCCGACTCTAACTAAACTAAACGGAAAGCAGAACTCGAAAAAGCTGACGTCCAGTAGGACTCCAAGCCATTACTATTTACATAAAGAAATTCACTAAATATATAAGAAAATGCAGAAATGCCACAGACTGCACAGAAGACGGATACCTGCTGCAACTCAGTGAAATTAAAATACTGGTGCTCTACACTCAGTTTACAAGTCATATTAATGCAGACTTAGTGTGCTTGGGGTCAAACTCACAACAGGGAGGACTGGAAACAGTTTGGAAAAGCTTGAATTAGACCATCTGGGAAAAATTACCTCTATCACAGTAAACATATAAGGGATGATTTATTCAGGTTCTTTATCTGCCGTTCCACTATCTCAGGGCGACTTATACTTTAGCACGGCGAAAGGCGTTTTATCTTCATCAACCCTCTGCCCCCATTTTTTCCCTAATAAGTGAAATGGTAAATAGTATAGCTATGCCCTGTTTGCACAGGTTAAGCGAAACTCCAATGCAGGCCCAGCAATGAGCCTGAGCTGCTGCCCGACGGCGCGATTTGAGTCGGGTCTGCTGGAAATCCCGCTCAGTCGCAGGCCCCGGCAAGGAAGAGTCAGAGCCCATGACACACGGACATCAAAAAGAATTACCCGCGCATGACTCTCCAACCCTGTGAAAAATCGCCTTATTTGTAACTCAGCTAAGCCATTAAATTCGTACTTGCCCTGTCAGAGATGACAGGGCAATGGCAAAAGAAACCATGGAGACATTCCTGGGCTGAGAGGCGAGTTTTGCCATTCATTTATAACTTCATACTCCTCTCAAGTGATACCGCCGCCTATTTGTCATGCTTAGGTCTTAGAATAACCTTCTCGTAAATAGATGTCTCAAAAATTCAAGCCACATGTTGCCTTCTGGGCACACATTCCGCAAATACGCTCAGGTTTTATATAACTGGTGTAATAAAAGAATTTATATATTCTAGGCATAGTTATATACATTGCGATACATATATGTATATTTGGAAAGAAACAGCAAGTTGACTGTGCTGGTAATAGTTTTCTCATTTTTAGAGCAACGCCACCATTACAAAATGTCATCAGGGTCAAAATGTAAATCGATTTGGCTCAGCTCTGCAGTGGCAACCGTCCAGCTGAGACGTCTGTAGGCACCTGCATGAATGCCATGGCCTCCAGCGCACGCTGTGGACATGCGACGGGGACACGTGCCACAAGAAAATCACTGCTGCTATCAGCTGAGTAAAACTATGAGGCCCACTGATTGGTCGTGGTCCAACGGGCCAGAAGCTCCTGAATACCTTCCAATCTTACTTGCTCCCGCCATCATTTTTTAAGTAGCACACTTCGAAGGAACTGATAAAAGAATAGTTCCAATTCTCAGTCAGCCACATAAAAGTGTGGCCCTAACAATTGGCTCTAAGATCCTAGCTATAGACCCAAAATAGCTATCAAATCATTCCCGGTACAGATTTTACTTCCATAGTACTTATGCACATGCTTATACAACTGTTAACTATCATACTGTTAATATTCTGATGATCACGAATAAGTCAAAATTGTGAGAGGTGGGGGAAGGTGGGGGTGTGGGTTGGGAGGTGGGAGGCATACCTCATTGTGATTAAGCAGGATGGCGTAAAGTAAAATATTCCTGTGTTTTGCTTCCATTGCCAGATGTCTGATGGCACCCAACTGTCCCATTCTTTCAGTCAGGGAGGAATGCGGCAGGACACTGAAATGCACCTATGAAAACAGCAAGGCGCAGGACTAAGGAACACCTTGGAGATACAGGAGGCTTCACAGCGAGCAAGAAATATCATCCATGTCTCATTAGACATACTAGGGCTCAGAGGCCTCCTATATTCTGGATTGGTGTCAGAAAATGCACTAAGCACAAATCAGTCAGGCTTTTAAGTGTCTGGGAAACAAACGTGGAAGAGATTTCCAGGTGTCGAGGAACAGCACAGCTACCTTTCAAACTACTGTGCAAGAACCCCCATTAAGCCATAAATTTACCCCAAAAAAGTCCCAAGTATTATAACCATAATTTCATTTACTAAACTATAGAGATAACAGTGATATAGACGTAATGGAAACAAATTTCAGTACAAGAAGAGCAACCAGTAATTCTTGGTTTATAAATTAAGCATATTTGGTGTGAAAAAGACCATCTTAAGTAAAGAGAAAATAGATTAAAAGAACACGATGAGCTCAATACTGAGTTTCCGACATTACGATGGATATCTGATGCCACTCAGAATTTCATAGCTAGCCCAGCTGGCCGCACGTGCCCGATTCCGTGAGTAATTCAGAGCGCCCTCTACCCTCCTTCCAGTGTGCTACGGACTGGAGAGGTGCCAGGGAAGTCCTCAGGCCAGGAGTAAATCAGCCTAGCCGTCTTAATAAAGCCCAGTATATTTTGGGTAACCTTGCGGCTCATGGGTAATTTCACACGGCACTAAGGCTTCCACCCCAGCGAGGCGGGGACCCGAGAGCGACTTCAAAGGGACCAGCCGCGATGTCCCCACGCCAGTGGGGACCCTCGCCCAGGAGAGGACTGGGCCCCACTTATGCCGACGGCTTAGCCAGGCCATAATCTGCCAAATCGATTAAGAGGGACTCACTGGGGGGGGGCAAGGGCCGACCTGTGTGGGGACTTTCCACATGAGAAGAAGCTGGAAATTGAAGCTTCTCTCTGAGAGAGTTTCTTATGATATAGGAGTCCTGTGTTGGCAGAAGGAATAAACAAGGATTCAGCCATACCTCAAAGCTACAGTCAGGTAGAGCTGAGACTGCCAGCAGTTGATGGGTAAAAGCTAAAATGCATGAGAGATTTAGCATCATAAAGGGAGTCGGTTCCATTTCCTAAAGTATTACGGCTTTTCTGTAACCAGATGTTGGGTGTTTGAAAAACCCACACAAGGAAGTTCAATGATAGGGTGGGAAAGCAGGATTGAGCGGAGACTGCACCAGCTCACACGTGCTCCATCTCCCCCCAAGGACAACAGGGTTGCTGCTCTCCGTTCGATTACGGGCTGGGGCCCCCAACTCCCCAGGCGTCGCTGGCTCATGGTTACACCCCCATACCAAGAATCGCCACAGGCTGCAAGGTGAGGAGACTCAGAGGGGCTAAGCCACAAAGGGGGGGGGGGGGGGGGCTACGGAAAGTCGAGGGAAAGTGCAGATGCTCAGGGTCACCACAGAATTGTCTGGCTCCCTACTAGAGCCAAGAACTTACCAAGATCAGGACAGCGGGATAAAGGAGGGCTTGGCCCGCCTCGTGGAGCGTCTTGACTGTCCTGCTGATCTCAGCCAAGCACGCGATATTCGCCTTTGATAAATACGAGAAAGCACAGGGAAAAAACAATTAAATTTAACCTCGTAACATTACATCATGGGAAGACGTTATATGTAAAAGTCTGGAAATATGTATTTGGGTGTCTCTGACATTCATTTTAACTCACAGTGATATGGATGAAATTCCAGGTCTTTGAAACCAACGGCTGGTTGTTCCCGAATGAGCCCGATATTACATCCACCTGCTTTAAGGCACAAAACAAAGTTACTTGAGTTATTTCATCCCAGCCTCCACCGCTCTGCTCCCCCAATTAAAGACCATTTTTCCCCGCCCCATTTCCCCTGCAAAGCTGGCCAGGCCTCAGGTCAGTCAGAAGGCCGTCCACTGGCTCTCGGGGTTGTCATATTTTTTATTTTCTAAACAAAATGTGGCAAGCCCATAACTTACCGAAAAAATCTCCCTAATAAAGCCATGACACACTCAATGAATAACTGTTCCTGGCACCGTGAAAGTCTCTAAACACAAAAGAAATAAACATGGCCACAAACATCCGGGCTTTGAGCCCGGAATACGCTCGGAATTGTGCAACTGATATGTTAAAATAAAATTAAGTGGGAGTATTAAAAAGTGATATGAGAAACACAAAGAATTGCATTGTTCTGGAAAGATAACTGGCCATGGAATGGCCCGGAAACTCTTAATAATAAAAATTCCAACTGTTAAAAATGTGATGATATCATTAAAGGCTAGCCTTATTAAAGCCTGCTTTAGCATTAGCAAGACATAAGAAATCGGTTTATTTCTTTGCAAACATATGGTGCTGCTTCCAAAGCCACACTCCACAGCTGACATGGGGCATTAAAGGCGGCTTATAGGACGTAGGTATTGCTAATCAGTCCACGACTTCTGCAGAGGATTTAAAATTCATGTTCAACCCGTGTTCGGAAGCTCTGACCACGACCGCATCTTCACCTCCTGTCCAATTCGCGACTGGCGGGATTTCAGGCCAAACGGCTCTCAGTTTCTGTGCTCTTCCTGTCATCAAAGTCCTGTTTTATCCTCACGCTTTCTGCTGATTGGGGGAGCATAAAACAGAGAATGGTGGACTTGTCCTGACCATCACTGCAGTTCCCCATCACATACTGCAAAGATTTCCTCTCGAATTTCATTTCCGACTGCCGCTGATTAAACGCACGTGTGCTTGCCTCTTGATTCACTCAGAGATAATATGGAAATATTGTTTTAGATTAAACTCAGGGCATGCTGGATGACAAGGGCACGTACCACAACAGCATAGTGTCTACAGCAAACTTCCCCTTGTTTAATGTAATAAACACATCCCTGCACAGAGGGAAAAAAACACCACAAAATTGGTGGACAAAAACAAATTTTAACTAAAGAAAGAAGATTAAGGGCAAAAATGACCTTCCAGTTATCTACAAGGAAGGCCAGACAAACAAGTAAATCACTATTGGTTTTCAGGCCAACATATTAAAAACTACAGACAAGTGTAACAAATGAGTGCATTTGGATTCTGAACAAGTCTTACATCTGGTAGTCAGTGCTTGCATAAATTTATGCTTTGGTATCTGCTTAAATGTGAACATTTATATGTATAAAAGGAGAAACAAGGAAATCCATAATAATATTGGCGTATGAAGGCTGTAATCATGTGACGTTCGTCCAAACGAATGAAAAGAGAGACGATTTGTGGTTCTCTTACCGGTGAGGAATCCCATTACAATTTATTAAAGGTTTCTGCAGTATTCCATAATATTTCCTGGCTTATAAGAAGATGCAGCAATCAATCATAAAAAAGCCCTTTCACTAGTTAACACCTTTGTCCTTTACTCTGTCTGAGCAAGAACATCTATGCAACTAAAGCGTTACATTTTATAATGTGACTTAATCAGCAGCTCTAAAAAAAACTGGGGATGAGTTATGAGTTACTAGACACCCTTGTGTGACTGACCTAAAGCAGGTTACTGTTACTATCATGATTGAGTTTTGATTAAAAGCACACCAAAGGCATATAGATCACAGATACACTGTTCATTTTTCTTTTTCCATAGAAATATCTTTCTTCGGTCTCTAATTCCCAGGATGCTCAGGATTAATCCTTGCACGTGTGCCACTCTGCTCTGGATTTGCACGGATCTCGCTTCGTGGCCCTGGAAAGAATCCGTCTGCACTGGAACACAAGCAACGGAGCCCAGCATCTGTATGCCACAGAAGCTGTTTGCAATCAGGCAGGACACGAACCAGAAGCTCCTTTCGGATTCCGGCAGCGAATCTGCTTGTCAAAATCTGACGAAGGGCTCCAGCTTGGCTGTCAAGCTGTAAGTTGGCCAACTTGACATAAATCGTGAGCCTTTCCAGTGCCCCCGGCTAACACGAACAGCACATCCGCCCAGTATCATGGAAGGTCCTGTGGAAAATAAGGATGCGACTCTGGAAAACCGTCATCTACAAAAAACAAAAAAAAAACCAGGGCGAGAACAAAACGGGCGTGTGCACTTCGCTGTCACAGATTCTGGATCCGTTTAATTCTTATGATGTACATAAAGGGCAGTCCAAAAATGAATCCCATCTGGGTTTGTCAGTCTGGGAAGGGAGAGGTGCAGAGTGTGTGTCAATCTCAGACAAGCCCCATTAGAATTCTGGCTGCAGATGTCCACCCTGCCTAGCCCACCCAGGCAAGGTCCCTAACGAAATGAGCCTGACGGAGGACAGGGCCCATCAGAATGACCGGGGACAATCGTGGGGGTGAGTGAGCATTCTGCTCTCCTCTCAGCACCACCTTACCATGCTCCTGGCTCCAAGGCTCTTCTGAAACCTGTGAGCCAACGCTGCTGACTCTGCACAGACAGTCGTGATAACACAGGCCTGGGACAGGAAGTCTGAAAGGAGGGAAGGAGGAGAAGGACGTCAGGATTCTCACACCCCATCATCATGTATCAGCTGTGCATGACTCTGAACATGGTCCCAAGGTGATAATGGCAGGCCTTCATCAGTAGCCATTAATAACTTGGGCACCGCCATAATGCATTTCTGTTGACCCAGCGTAAAGTCGCTGCTCTTTCTGGAAAAAATACACACAACCGTGTTCTCAGTACCTCAGGGCCACACAGAGATGAGGTGTTGTGATGTCGCCCAACATAGGCCAACTCGACTGCAAAGTTCCAGATGCATACAACAATGTACACACAGGCCTAAGTCTGACACTGTATTAGCGCTGACAAATGGGGATGTTAAAAAGTATACATAGTGTTCTTACAAAATTATAACCAACTATTTAAAGCTATCCGCCCCCCTCCCAAAATCAGATTGGCCCTCCAGGTCCTCTCCATTTTCATTGGCTCTCAAAGATGTCAATTATAGGAAGTACAACAGCTTTCCAAAATGCATGTAACACGACTACAATTTTTGTAGTTCCCAGTACTGCAGTGATACGCACGAATTATAGCCATAATTATGTTGTAATTTAAGCAAATATGGCATTTTTTACTTTGCTCATTTTTCCTCTTCAACTGCCCCACCCCTGAAAATAATCTTGAACCAGGCAGCTGCTACCACTACTTTGTGGAAATAAATTTGAATTTCTGTGCTCCGAAGTCCAAGGGCATAACCAAGTGCTCATAAAGACGAGATAGAACCAGGGACTCTGGGGGTGTCGTGCTGAGGGAGAAGGTCAAAGGCAGGTCAGAGCGTTCATTGTATTGGAGAACCACAGACACACTCCTACCTAATAAATGTCCACACTCACAGAGACTGTCGCAACATTTTACCAAAAAATAACATCTGTCAAACTAAATAGATATTTTTCTTATCTTGTTTTTCCTTAAGTGTTTTGAAAAAGTCCTAAAATTATGACAAAACTGTATAATTGCTTATATTTTATTTAAACAAAGATAAAAAGACACTGTCAGAATTAATCAGATGTGAACAAATATTATGTATGGCACAGAAAGCATAAAAGGTAGATTTAGATGACTCATCAAATTCTAACCCAAAGTAAGGGATCATCCAAAATTAGACTGACACAATGTGTGTGTGTTTTTTTTTAAATAAAAATTGATGACATTTATTCAGAATACCAGGCTGCAGCTTGTCAAGTTATGACAAATTTTTCAGGACGGCTTTGGAAAAACATCAGTTTTACAGAAATTACGTTTGACATATGGCTTGTGTAAGATTATCAGTGCTTCAGACAATGTAATCAGTGTCACGGCGGGTTAATCTGGATTAGGGAGGCCTTGTGCACTAAATGTGCCACACTCTTCTATGCTATAGCGACACAAAAATGCATATTAAATTAAGTCCCTAATACTATATATATATATTTTTTTTTATTTACCAATAACTAGGGCTGGGTATCATTAAAAAAAAAATTATACCGTTGTATATGATGGGTAGTCTGGTCACTGTTCTTTCACTCTCTGGTCAAATTCCTCCAAAATCACTTCTACTGTGTTTAGGTCAGGTGGCCAGATCACGTGGTGCATCACTCTCACTCTCCTTCGTAGCTGGCTTGGCGTGTCCAAACTTTTGACTGATACTATCTATCTTGTGTAACGTTACCGATCACCACCAAATTATTAGATCTTGATACAAGCCTGCTGCATGTTAACGGACACTGATGATACTTAATCCTTGGGTATTGAAATCTGGAACCGAATGACAAGGCATTTTCGAGAGTTGATAACTTGGTATCTGAGCAATTCGGTCAGTGCCATAAAAGCATCAAAGTTCGGTACCCAGGTCTACCAATAACGGAGAAATTACAGAATTTACAGCCAAGTCTTCTTTTCTCTGATGAGAAAATGCACATGCTTCATTTATTTCACAATGACACTGTTTTGGGTGAAAGCTTGCCATGAGACAGTCTGTCGAGCCTGGCTATCCATCACAAATATCTGACTGGTTATTGGCTCGATTTACTTAAGACACAAAGGCTTCATTTTCTTTAATCCTCCCGCTGATTTGGACTCTATTTGTAAAGAGCAGTTTGATCACATCTATAGATTTCGACCTGCCAAGAGAAGGTGAAGCTCCAAGCCTTCTGGTAATTTCATAACAATTAAAGTCTGTTCAGTTTATTAAACAGACAATAAAACTGGGTACAGAAACAAACACGCAAAACACTAACCTTTAATTACAGATTCAGCAGCAAAAAGATCTTTCTTGTAAGTCACCTGTCAAACAGAAAAGTCATTAGAAATCTGTAAAACAGATGTGAAAAACAGACACCATGGTGAAATTAACTACACTGACTCCTTAAGTCCTATCAACTGTCTAACCTACAAATAGTTTACTATTGCAGTGTTTCCCAATCCGGCCCCTGGGGACCCACAGGCAGTCCACGTTTTTGCTCCTACCAGAAGCAAAAATGTGGATTGACTGCGAGTTCCCAAGGACCAGATTTAGAAACACTGTGCTATAGGATACTGAGCCTCTCATTGGTGATGGTCCTCACCTTCCACAGAGCAGGGGGACCTTCGATGAGCTTTGCATTGGTGCCACAGTACTGCAGAGCCAGGTGCAGGCACTCAGTCCCAAACTCAAAGTCGGACTCACTGCACTGTTGACGGAAATCATACTCATGGATCATTCACAGGTACTAGGGATGCAAACAGCCATTCAGAATGAGCGATAGAAGGGGCTGGGGGCTTCATATCTTAGCAGAAGCCCATTTACGGTACACATGGTTAACAGATTCACACAGATGAATAAAGACAAAAATGCAGTCGATTGAAAAGGAAATCTGATCTAGCAGTTACCTCATACGCAAGAGAAGCTGCACAGATTATGAGATCCCAACAACGTTACCTGAGATAATATGAGGTCAATATTTTATCTGGTTGCAAGAGATGTATATTTTCATGGCCTTTGTTACTTGGAGCGAAACAAGGCAAGAAATTTGAAATATATGGTCGTAATTTAACCTTTCATTGGTCCCTTTTCTCTGGAAGACATGGAGGAAGGATTGTGTGTCTTGCCCTTTGTCTTATAGACCCCGAGTGCTACCAGACTTAAAATACAAGTCAACACTTCACAGGCTGAATCTGCGACTCATAAAAACTCTGCAGGACTTTGTGTCCTAAAGCACTCCACTGACGGCTACCTTATACTTTCAGCCCCTTTGAGAAGACAGCAGCAGTCACATCAATACCCCATTAGTTCCCTCCTGTTCTGCTTCATCTCCATGTCCCTCTCCACGCACATCTAAGTGAGTTTCTCCCAGCAACACTGCCATCTCACCAGCCTTAAAACTGCCTGGCAAATTTTGCACCCGCAGCGTTCAAAGGGATGTTTGGACCGAACACGGCGTCCAAGAAATACAAACTACTCTTGTGCCAGGAAGAAAAATAACTTGAGACAAATTGGATTCCAGTGGAAAACATAACTTTCTCCCTGTCTCACAGGGCTCCCAGACCTCTTCAGTCAAGGGTATCTAAATAACAATCTAGCAAAGCTGGAATTCAGTACTGAGCAGGCAACAAGCAGGGTCTTGGAAGAGCAAACAGGTGAGATGACAGTCCAACAGGACATAAAGCCCGCAAGTTTACTGAGTGATTAGAAGCTTATAATTCAAGATAACAGCTGGAACTTGCTACAGGCTTAGGTATAGGTAAACATAGTTTTTCATGTCTTCTTTTTCTACAAAAAAAAATTCAGTCACACGTGTAGAGCACTTGAGAGGCTATCGGAAAATGATACGGCATTCCCTTGTGCAGAACAAAGCCACTCTAGCAAGCATGATCGAGGCGTCTCGTAAATGATAGCGGCTATCCCGCTAGGTCTTGGGCTTCACACTCTACAGGTCCCGGCACATCTCGCGGACAATGGAGGGTGTCGGGCCAGTGGTTGTGAGCTATTATGTGTGGTATAATAAAACATGTCATATAAGAGCAGTGTGATGCTTTAATTATTTAGAAAATCATAAATCTTTGTACTAGATCAGTTAAGGCATTTTACACACTTCATAAAGACGACCTCACAGGAACAACCTTCCAAGGTTTATGTGTGTTTTATATATGAATCTCCTGACATGTGTGACATGAAGGACCTGATTACAAAGTGAATACAGAGCTGGTTTCTTAATAAAAGCCTCTTACCAAAAACTGCTGCATGATTTATAGCTTTCCGTCTTTTCATTTACGAGACAAATGAAACTGCCCTATGGGCCAACTATTAAAAATCTCTAGTCTGCCGCTGCTCTTTTAAATCACCAGGCCCAAATATCTGCTGAAAGGTTTGCACTTTGAGGTTCTTAAAAAAACCCGCCCTGGCATAATGATACCTGGTGATTTGCTCACTTGTAGAGCGCTATCGTTTTTGAACTCGCAACCCCTTTATCATAAGTTCTGTGCACTTTCCAGGAAGCACTTACCTGCTGATAAGCCTGGTAGATGATGTCATATACAAATCCTTGTGGCATCTCGCTTGCTCTGTATTTAGCCCTTTCCAGAGAGTGGTCTATGTAGCCTTCTGACGTCGTAGCTATTACCGTGGAAACAAGAGGCCGTATAGCTCCAGACGCCTAATTCATAATAAAAAAAAATGAATAATGGATCAACTTAAATAAATTATTTTCTTGACATTGTTACAATATTGATCAAAACTTATTTTCCCAATTGATTTCTATTAATGAAACGTTACACAGTCTGAGATCAAATGTATGTCACTGGTATGACTTAATACTAACCAAAACTGCATAATCGGTAGCTAATCATCTCCATACACAGAATCTGCATTGTTTCCCTTGAGGATATAAGCCTCCAAAATAAGTGTCTGACCTACACAAAACAAAGAATTCTTAGTGTTATGCTAATGCTAACTGCCCATCATGTAAGTAGTCAGGGCTTAAATACTCAATAGAAGATAAGAGCAAACACATGTTGTGTGTGTGTGCCTCACGTGTCACTGAGATCCATATTAATCTCGAAGTCCAAAATGGAGATCTTGTTTCCTGAACAATCAGGGATAGTGACACATTAATGAACTCCAGACTACGGTCGGGTTTTTAGTCCTGTATGAAACAAACAAGAGGAAACTACATGTCTTTGGCCTTTTGGTTCCTTGTTCAATAACTGTCCCAGTCAACTCCAGTTACACATGCCTTGCTTCTCCAGGTGCCCCTTAAGAAAACTAGACTATAAGTATCTACTGACTGTTCCACTAGATTACTATAAAAAATATATTTCTGAAGGGTCTATTCAGAATGGATTAAATATCCATCCATCAATCCATCTTCTAATCGCTTAATCTGGTCAGGGTCATGGAGGGGCTTGGAGTTTGGGAGGAATATATGCCAAATAAAAATACTTTACTTAAACCCCTTGGCATGCTATAGCAGGCAGTTGTTGTTTTAAACACTGGGTGCAGCCACACCAGTTATCTCCCATTACAGGTTTCTACTGGTTACATTCACTGGCAGAGATATGAACTAAGATTAAGATATAAGACCTACACCATTGAATTAACTCTAAAACACTTATCCACGTCAAAAACATGTATTTACTGTGTTTTCTACTACATAAAGCAAACAATGTCATAGTCACGTAGTCTTGTATTACAGCTGCTTAAATAAGTATTTCCAAGTTATGTGGCAGCAACATCTAATGTTTCAGTTCTACAACCACAAGTTTTTCTTTTTAACCAGAACAAGACTGTTCGATAATTCCACCGCACAGAAACAGGAAGCGTTTGCTGTGTTGAAAGAGTGGCTTGTGTGTCATCCTGACGGATTACAAAGGAAACCAAAAGCAGTCTGCAGGAAACTGTCTGTCTTTAGGTATGCTTTTTGTTTGCATGCTCAGTGACATGCATGTCAATTTCATCCGTCTCGACAACCCTGCTGAAATAAGGACTGGGAAATATTTTGTTTAAGGAAACAAAATATTGTCTGGTATCCCAGAAGGAATAAAAGATTTATACAAAACTAAACGTAGCACAAAGCCACACCTTTCATGAACACAAACTCTGGAGAATGTTAAACCCGCCATGCAGGAAGCTTATCTCTATGGCAAGTAGTGTTTTTGTGGTTTTTTCCCCGTTTGTTACCGACAAAATGTGTTACACAGTTGAAGCAGGGATAAATGGTGAACTAAAGAAAGACGGACTTACCCCTTGTTCCTTAGCAGCAATAGTTATCCTAAGAAGGAAATCTTCCTCAACAAAAGGCCTGACTGCATCATGGATAATGACCACTTTTGGCTTCCTCAGTGACTTTCCATCTGGCATCTCTCCAAAGGCTTGGAGTCCATTAAAAATAGACCGGTGTCTAGATGATCCACCAAGAAGCACCTTTACCTTCTTGTGACAGAACTTGTGAATGATGTCCATCATAAGATGAAGGCTTTCTTTTGCTACAACAACCACGATGTTTTCAATCCAGGATATTCTGTAATAAAAGGGAGAGCACATTATAGTACACAATATTACAGAATATTACAAGTTGAACAGTGAAGGACATGATGAAGTATCACAACAGATATCTGTATAGAATTCCACTGTAGGGAACAGATTGTGTATGCTTGAAAGAGATTACAGTGATTTATTTATGCATTTATTTATCCTTATAAAAATCGTGATGTTTATTTATAACAGTACAAATGCAATAAACGATGCAAGTTTAAAGTTGGACAAAAACTCTACAAACATTGCATAATCCGGAAAAAATAAGAATATTTGCAGGTTTGGTGGTCTGGCATTCTGTACATGGAAACTTGGGTCAAACGAGTTGTTCTGGTCCAGTAAATGGCTCATGCGTAAACAGTATTATGAAGTAAGTATGGGTATGTTAAATTTTCAATCTGCATAATGGACAATATTTAAATGAGGTTGGAAAAATACAGACCGTTTCACCCACAGCTGAGTATTAACACTAACGTATCCATGTAATAACGCTGGCAGTACAACTACTGGCACTACAAATAATTAAGTTTCAACATTTCCGAAGCCAATCCTGAAATGCTAAAACCGGTAGATGAAGGTCAGTTTTGGCGATTTATTGCTAAATATTAAACGGTTAGGAATTGTTCATTTAAATTAGGGTGACCATAGCTTGGTTTTCAAAGGAGCACATGGGGCAGGACGCAAAGTAAGGCGTCAAAGCGACGCGAATATTCAGACAAAAAGCATCCCGACTGCAAAAAGTCAAAGTCGACATGAAACAAACCGAAATCCTGTACATTTCAGGAAATTTAGAAATCCTGGCCGGACGTATTTTTAGGTTTAGGGAAAAGAGCACGTATGGTCATCCAAATATTTTCAAATGTATCTATCGAAATCACCGAAATCACCACAAACGTAAATTTAAAGTGTGCATAAAAACAGACATTTATTTGGAGTAGCGTGATGTTATGGTCTCTTTATTGTAAGCTTGATTTGAACTTATTTCTTTTAAATAAAAGCCGAAGTTAAAGGCAGACGTTGCATCCCAAAGTAACTCAGTGGTTACTGCACCGTAACGTTTGGGAAAAGGATACGCCGCCTTTGCGCTGAATAACAGCGAAAATTCAGATACGAAGAACTTACTGAAAGGAAATTAAAGTGCATAAAAGAGAATACGGCAGCCAAATTTCAGGCTTTGCGGTAAATGCGATGGTAGCTTTTAGCCAGTTAGCTAGCTGGCGCTGCTGTGGCAACCATGGAAACGAATAGCTAGTTAGCTTGATAGCTGGCGGGCTAACATTTTATCTTTTGCTGTTAGAAAATCTTTAGCCTACTGAGTACCTCTCAAACGCTTGAATTGTGTAGCTTATCAAAGGTCTGTTGAAGACAGTGCAGAACTGTTTGGGAGTCGCCAACCCCATCCTTTCTCCAGATCCACCTGCTGGTAGAACCACCGCGACCGGGAAATCGATGCTGTCGTGTCCGGGGAATCGTTCACTCAAGTCAGATTCGTCTGCAAAGAAACCCGCTGGATGAGTAGGCCTGCCGCTACTCTCACAGCTGGTGTCCATTGTGAATTACGTATTTCAGTTCTGGACAGATTGGAGCTGTGCTGTCCGGGGATGTAGTAATTATAACTTTAAAAAGACTGTAAATGTTGGTCCTATCCCATGTCCTGCAGACAACGTGCTATGGAGGTAGAGCGGACCGATAACAACGCTGCTGTACAGTAACGAGCACTGACAAGCTGCTAGCCTGGTTCTTAGTATACCCCGTTTGAGCACTGCATAAAGGCAGTGTTTAAACTGCCTAGAGCATCTCCTAAGTTTAATCACAAACATAACGGGTATTTAATAATAATAATAATTATTATTATTATTTTAAATGCTGTTTTATAGACAGTGAGGTTGTGGTAAGACTGCCTGTTCGTGCGGTTTCTTGGAATTAATATTTCATTAGAGATCATCAGTAAATGTGGAAAATTGAACACAATTCCCGACGCCCATGACCAAATATATGCAGTCAGCCTATTACGTAACATTTAGACAGCGACACATTAACTTCAAAGTTTTGGGAATCCACCCATCCAATCATTAATTTATCCCTTTCTAATAACACTTCTCACTTCTGAGTCCGAAACGGCACCATTATCAGCAATGCAAAGGTAGCTGGAACAGCTATATCCGCACAAGTTAATGTTATTGTGTGTATGTAAGTATGCGTGCGACTTAGGCATCAGAGGTGAGGGAAAAAACATAAAAATATTTACATTTTTTTCCTCCTATACATTTAGGTAAACCTAAAAATATGTTTTAGTATATACAGTATACTGTCAGATATACAGTATTTGAAGTTATGTGTGCAGATACATGTAATTAATTGATTGAAAACAAGTACTGTAATACCACATAATTCAATTTATTACTCTGCTCACAAGAAAACATACAATATGCACCTAAACACACTATAGCTTACTAATGCCATTGTTACTCAGTGTCTGCATCGAACCTAACATACCAGTTATCAAATAAAACTAAAATATATAAAAATGTGTTGCAATACAAAACATATATTACATAATATACATATTTTATGCTTAAAAGTTTTATACAAAATGTTGTACTTTCAAATCAACTGATAGCTGATAATGAAATATATAAATATTTACACATATATACATTTAACATGTGCTATTTGAAATTTTAGGAATCTTCTGACATGCAAGTTTATCCTACATCAGTTTTTTTTTGCATGCTACATTTTCTAAAAAGAGAGAAAAGGGTTTTTATATACAACATTTTAAATAGTATGAATACTTTGAAAAATAATAATGTTCAAAAATGCTGACTGAGGACTTGTTCTGCTGCTTTGAACTGCATTGAACTCTAATGGGAGATTAAACAGGCAATGGCTGCCTTCAGTTCTAAATGCTGGTGCCGGGATCAGTACAGTCTTTCCATGCTCCACGCGGGGGTGGGGGGGGAGGTCAGGAACCACAAGTGCACCCTTGGCATGTCCGTTAGAGTGAGCAAAAGTCCAGGGCCGTGGTTTTTGGGTGACTTAGTTTTTGGGTCTTGCTTCGTGCCAGTTCTCATTCTGCTCTCCCCTGACATGTCTCCTATTGGCATTCACTTTCTGGACAGGCTGGGCTCGGGACTGATCCTCAAACTTGTGGGCCGACTCGTTGTGCTGCCTGGAGTATCTCTTGCACTTGCAGGAGGTGACCACAGTGATTTTGTATGTCCGTGTGCTCCCGTTCTGGCACTGCAGCTGGATCCGCTGGGTGCGGGTTTTGTCGTTCACACACCGCCAGTCCTGGTCATTCCGTCTGCTCCAGAACTTCCGCCCATAGCTCCCACCAATCCAGTTCGGTAGCATCTGCGCTGGGAGGCATTCTCCAGCACAAACCAGCTCCTTTATTGGGTTTATACTGGTGCACTGACCATCAGAGATGTATTTAGTTGACCGCAGTTCTCTGCACCCAACTTGGCTTCGATCTACTGCAGAGAAACAGAATAAATGAACATTTCCATCCATCCATTAATTGTATGAAGTACTTTTCTGGGTAAGTATCAGGGCAAAAGCTTTCAATGTATTACAATTTTTTGCTAAAGCAAGAGATTTCACACATACGCTTAGTTTTGCAGGGATCATCTTTTTATTGAATGATGTGACCTTTG
This sequence comes from Paramormyrops kingsleyae, assembly GCF_048594095.1. Lineage (NCBI taxonomy): Eukaryota > Metazoa > Chordata > Actinopteri > Osteoglossiformes > Mormyridae > Paramormyrops > Paramormyrops kingsleyae. Next base: position 3,363,547 of record NC_132805.1, read on the forward strand.
ACCTGATTTGATGTGTATCAAAGAAGATGGTTTGCCCCAGAGATATCTGCAGTCATCCGGTTCTGCCACTGACAGAGATTTGCTCTGGGCTATATGTCTTAATTCTGTAACCGATACCTCTACCCATTCACAGTGTCAGTATACACCTCAGTGACAATGGAATCATCCAGTGAATGGAGAGTCTTTTTCCAGCTCCGGGTACCTAACAATCTTTAATCAGAGACTTCCTGTGCTGCTAAATTCACCTCCATTCACCCAGTGAGACACACCTTCTCTCAACGCATTGCGTAACTAACACATCTCTCCGGCTTCTCTGGGTGTCTGCCAGAGAAATATGTAATGCAGGCGACTTTGCCAAACTTTACTTCATCCCGTTTAGCAAATGCATCTGATATTGTCACTGGAGAGCATTATCAAGGTCAGCTGTGAAGAAATTTAGTTTGACACTATATTATAATTTATGGAACTAAAAAAAATCGTTTTAAGCCATTAAAGTTGTAACTGGTTGCTGGAAAACAGAACAAAAATATCCGGAATACTTATTGTTTCAAAAGTGGGTATGGGAGAACTTATTTTAATATCTAAATGGATTGATTTTGTTTTGTTTATGTTTACCAGTGAAACCAAATATTAATACAACATATAAAATGAAGACGTTAACTGTTCGCATTTAATTGACTGCAAATTAATGGAAAAAATGGAATGGAAAAAAACTCACCACGTCTTTCAGTATTGCCCAAGCTTCTGCCGCCGTTTCTTGCACGATTCAAGGATGTGTTACTCGGAGCCTCTGCAACCGGAGTAAGTACTTGCGTGTAAAGGATTTCCGTAGCATCGTTCTTGAAAGTATGACAGTTCTTCAGAATAATGCAGAACAAAAATATAAGATGGCTAGATGCGCATGTGTTTATGTGCATGGCTGCGTTTGCGTATGTCCAACACAAGTGCAGACCTCCCGCTGCCCGTCTGCGCTCTTCTGATATCTGCGTGAAGGTACTGCGTTACCTTTCTCTGAGACTTTTATATACCCGCTTCTTGTTTTGGCAGCAGCTCAGGTGCAGATGGTGGAAAGTTTCAGAATGAAGCGTAACTGGCCCCGCACCACGCCCATGTTCTTTGAGCCGAAAAAAAAATACTACTATGCATCAGTAATATCTCATACAACTGCTAAATTTAATAGTCAAGACAATTTAGCATAAAACATAAATAGCAGTAATAATAATGTTTAATTTCCTCCGGATACCTGAAGTAATCAGTTTATTCTTTTAAAAAGAACGATCAATGCTTTCTTTTAGTTTTGAATTTCTTAAGTTCGTTTACTCTTGTCATTTTCCCGACAGATAATATAGATTCAGAATTTCGTGTATTTCCGTTTAAATAATGCATAAAGGTCTACGCCAGGGTGAGCAGAAAATTTGTTTCAGAAACTTATGCTGATCATGTAAAATCATGTTTGTGCATTTTCTCATTGTGTGTTTAAATTAATTTAAAGATGTGATTTGGAAGGAATGTCATTATGGCATGTACAAATTTGAAACGAGTTCTTCAGTAAGAAAGTTTTATCACCCGGTTTTTTCCAGTTCAAACTGACTGTGAATGAATGAATGTATGTTACATTTATGTAGCACTTTTCAAGACACCCAAAGCACTTTACTGAAGTATAATGGGGAACCACTTTAACCACCACCACTGTGCCCCCACCTGGATGATGTGACGGCAGTCATTCTGCGCCAGCACGCTCACCACACGGAAGCGGAGGTGGGGAAGGGGCAGGGGAGAATCCACCAATTAGATGCAGGGGATGATTAGGGGGCCAGATCTGATAGGACCACAGTGGGCAATTTCGCCAGGGCATCGGGGTACCACCCCTACTCTTTCAAAATCAATAGGCTAATTATCATTAATCATTTATGCCGTTATGGGAAACAAGGCATTTATCTAGTGAATTCATAGAGCAATGACATAGGGAAAGTGTATGTTGTATTTGTCATTTCCGTTTATTAAAATCTTGTCATGATTTAGGTCTACTTAAAATGTGCAATTAAAAGTTATTTCACAAGAACATTTATTCCTCGAGTTTCTCCTACTCCACAAACTATTTCCATAGCCTTAATGGGCATCTTTTATCTTTATTTTAAAAACTTGCACTTTACAAACAAAATTAAATTACCTTTGCTATACTTTAAAAGTATGCAAGAACATTTACGTATTAGATTTTTTAAATAATCATTTGTGGGAAATCTCCACCAACATTTTCTTGAAATTGGTTAACTCCTTTACCCCCCTCACATTCAGGGATCAATGAATGGAAAATAAGTATCATGAATATAAATAGCCTATATTTATATGCACTCGGAGTGTCTAGTTGGCGGGGTTCAAAGGAGAAACGTGGCTTGATGCGCAGTTATTGCTACATTTCAAAAGCTTAAAAGATGGAATCGGTTTTTACACGTTAACTGTAATGGTTTTGGTTTATAGGTCCAAAAATTAGCAGCAATTATTAATATAATGACAGGCAACATGACAGGAGTGTGTTCATTACCAGGAATCCATGTGTGACCGTGTTGGGTGGGTACAGGAGACCCTGTCTAGACAACAGAGCACATAGTAAGGTATCAAGAACAAAGGAAAGACAAAAAATGGCACGAGATAATGGAATAGATGGGTATGTAGAATTCAGGCTAAATCCAATCCCCAAAGAAGTGGCCTGTCAAAAATATACAGAAAAGCCGCACCTTTTAAGTTCAAATAGAAAAAGCTTTTCTTTTGTTAGATCCTAGAGGATTACCAAGAAAGAAAGATGATTGGATGGATGTACACTAAAAAATGAACAATATTAGTAATTAATATAACAATACTAGTTTTCGTGTATTCTGGAGTTTGCGTTCTACTTTCTTTACTTTAAAAGGGAAATCCTGCCACCTAGTGATTATCTCCGTCTGTCTACTTTAAGTACCTTGATAAAGTTGGGATCGATATGTGCCTCTTCTGTGAAGCGATTAGTACAGGCGAAGCATTGGGCAGCTACAAATCGCATTTATTTAATATACGTTTCCTTGTTGCTAGTAGGATTATCCTGTACGTTCACTGCTGGACTTAAAGGAAGCATAAGGTAAGCGAGCTTTACGGATCGACGTTCCCTGGCAACTACGCGTTTGTTAAGAGGAATGGACATGTGCGAAAAGGTAAACCCATTAGCGGTAGATTTTTTTACATATTATGAGCACTATCAATGAGATTTCATCAAAATCTACATGAAATACTGTATATATCGACCATTAATTGTAGGAACACCGAAAAATCGATGTCCTTCGTCGAAACTCTGGAATTAAGAGGGCCATCGATATCACTCAACTGTATCTAGCAAATAAGTGAGTGACACTGCCCCCAAGTCTCATTAAATTTAAAACCCTATTTACAACGTATGCTTGAATGTTTTCTTATGTTGTTTTTTGATTTAGAAAAATGGTTATGATCCCCAATCTGTCAAAATTCCGAATGCTTCGATACCTATGGCTGAATAACAACATGGTGGGTATTTATATGGGTCATTTAATTAAAGTTACGTACTTAATTACTGGGAAAATAGCTAACTGGAACTGTTAAGCTTTAATATGATAACTACAGATAAAAAACCTGATTTTGCTACCCACAGAATTAAACCGAAGTATATAAAACAAGTTTACACATCTAATCAACCCGTAGTTTGCAGCAAAGCTTAATATCTCATCTGTACGTTAAATGCAATTGAAATGAGTAAAAAATGCGTATTACCACAAGACCCTCAATTGCAATCAAAAGATGGGTGGGTGTATAAGAAACTATGAATTATTTAAAATGAATCAATTTTTATATCATGGAAAGGTGATTTTTATGTATATGCCAAACTGATTTTGGTAAACTTTTCAGATAACAAAGATTTCCACCCTGTCTACCAGCTGCTGCTTGACCGAACTTTATCTTCAAAATAATAAAATCACCTCAATTTCAGGTACACATTCATGGTATACCCTAATACATCACCTCACAATATCAGGTACACATTCATGATATACCCTAATATATCACCTCACAATATCAGGTACACATTCATGGTATACCCTAATATATCACCTCACAATATCAGGTACACATTCATGGTATACCCTAATATATCACCTCACAATATCAGGTACACATTCATGGTATACCCTAATATATCACCTCACAATATCAGGTACACATTCATGGTATACCCTAATATATCACCTCACAATATCAGGTACACATTCATGGTATACCCTAATATATCACCTCACAATATCAGGTACACATTCATGGTATACCATAATATATCACCTCACAATATCAGGTACACATTCATGGTATACCCTAATATATCACCTCACAATATCAGGTACACATTCATGGTATACCCTAATATATCACCTCACAATATCAGGTACACATTCATGGTATACCCTAATATATCACCTCACGATATAAGTATCATAGCAATGATTCTTAATAATGTTGGTCATGAAACCGTGTCGACAACATTAACTGGTTCGTTTTTGGTATGGAAAAAGTACTGCACACCTCCAAGCAGGGACACATGAGGGGACAAGGGAGTCTCTCAGCAAGGGGGGTCAATGGGGGGGTGCTTGGTAAAATTAGCCGAATTAAGGGGGGGGGTGGGGGTGGTCCCAGCCGGGGTCCCCCAGCCGCCTCTGTTAGTGTTTCCAAGATAAAGGATACATCTACCCTGGTGCGTTAGATAGAAATATTGGCTGTGATTGTCCCTCACACACAGGGACCCTCAGTCACCTGAGCTGCCTGCAGGTTCTGCTCCTACACAACAACCAGCTGGAGAGTCTGGAGGAGTCGGTGGCTGAACTGAGGCGAGCTCAGCAGCTCCACACTCTCAGTAAGTCCAAGGATACGTCGTGTGTAGCTCTGGGCTTTTTCTGTGTGGCCCTTTGTCTCCTCAGTTCCTTTTCTCTTAACACTACCAGTTTCAGAAGTCTGCCGAACGTTATTTTTATCAAGAATCTTTTGGGCAGAAATATCTCTGACCATAAATTATGTCGAAGGATGTAACAGTGCTGTCAAATTTGGGCTACATTAAAAAAAAAGACTTAGTTAGGATTTATACACATCTGTTTCCAGGTTTTTTCCTGAACCCCTTCACAGAAAACCCTCAGTATCGAAACTATGTGGCTCATCACTTGCCATCTGTGCTCATATTGGATAGAAGAGGTAAATATTACAAAATGATTGAACATGGTTTTCAGCTACATTACGGAATGAAATACTGAAATGTAATGAAAACAAATCAGATACCCACATTCATAAGTCTGCAGGAAATTTAAACACAATATACAAAATGTAACAAAAATACCATATCAAAATGATAATGTTCTAAATGAGAACAATAGGATTTTATGTATCATCATTAATTAACCAACACTTCATTCATTTAACTTTTATTGAAATCCTTTTGCTCGACATAAAAGAGCTGGAGTTTGTGGTTGCTATTTTGTATTCAAGGACTTGTAACTTACCACTGAATTGCTAGCTAATTTCATCATTGAATAACAGCGCACACACACCCTTAGAGACCGTCTTTGACAATATAAATAAATGTGCTCCTGTCAGAAGTGAAACGGGAGGAAAAAATCTCAGCATTCCAGATGTTCAGCCCAGGGAGAAACAGAGTCCAGCACTCTGTGGCTTTTGGGCGACGAGCAGAGTTTGTTCCAATAGCAGGAAATAGGGATAGAAGTTCAGAAGTTCAGAGCTCAGATTCGTCCTGGTAAGGATGCAACAAACCCCTGACTTACCAAAGGATGAACTTTGTAGATGAACCTCTCTACCAGATCAGTTTCTCATCTTTTACTGTTGCTGCTAATTCTAATTAGTTGCATTGTTCTCATTGCATTTCATTGCTTAGACCTGCTAAAATAAGGCAGCAAATGTTAGTGACGTACATTGTGTCATTGCTAGGCAGTCAACTTCAGGTACAATTTCAGGTAAACCTCTTTCAAGAAGACAGCATCAGGAAGTATGGTCCAAGCAGTAATTTCAGGAAAAAAGAGATGCAAATCCCTTTTCAAGACAATCAATAGCAAAATATTCTAGTTTACAGTACATCCTCTTACTATAATATATATTGTGTACACAACTAAGTACAGTACCTTTCGTGCTCCAATGCAGAGTACAAACTCATCTTAAGCATACACTGCTTTGAAAGGCTAGCACTCTTCAATAATTTGTTGTTAACATGAATATTATTGATGTTTCTCATGCAGTCACTGTTGTATTTGTGTTGAATTCTTTACATTTTTGCAACTTCAGTCAAGGAAGTCATTTTGGATTATCAATGCAATTGAAAACTCTTTAATGACCCCGACCTTTGCTCATTTTCAGAGCCACACTTGGCCAGACTGAATGCTTCAGTGCAGAGATCCAAAAATGCTGTTTCTCTACTGACTGGACCACCATCCCTTCAGGGCAGTACAGACACAGCACAGCAGGACCAAAAATAATCACCATCAAGTTCAGATGATTTGCGTAGGCCAAACACTTTGAGATTGCCAAGAACCCCAACCTACTTTAGTTCAGGCATGTCTTACACAAGACAAAAAATCTGAAGTAATGATAAATGATTCTCGTTATTTGAAGGAGTTGCAAACACTACCAATTAAATATTTAAAATTTAAATTTTGCTGATTATTTCCAGTTTTCTGTGCTAATTATACTTATGAACAGATGACCTAACAGTGGGATGACATTTACGTCAACACTGTAACAACTAACACTAATTCAGAGTTAAATGTTTTTTTAAAAGGTTTTCCATACAGCTTCACTCTCGCTTCCCATGTTAATACATTATACATCTCAAAATGAAAACAGCAGCATTTGGGAGCATAAACCACCATTTATTGGCACAGAGGCATAACTGTGATTTGCTGTGTGAATCTTGCATGAGACGCATTAGGAACTTGCCAACCAAAGCAATGGATGAATAATATAGGATTTCACGCCACATCATTTTAAGGCTGCATGTGATTGTAACAACCCATGAAAATACCCCAGGACCATATTTTCCCCAAGAATATGGAAAAAGCACAAAAATAAAATCCGCATGTGCTTGAATCAGTGGTTTCCCTGTATCTCTAAATGAGATAAATCCATCTACTTAATATCAGAGCAACTTCATACCCGTAATAAGTCAACTGCACTCTCTTGGCAAAGTGTAAAAGTGAGTAAATAAAGAACACGACCATGACTGCCAAATGTATACAATCCTATGTAAATATACCAATAAACAACCAGCAATAGTTATGCTATATAATCATGTAAATTTGGCCTAAAACATACAAGGCATGTCCTGCATATGCTGCTTAGCACTGAAATAACCGTGTTCATTACTTAAGAATTCAATAATCTACAATTATATAAATTATTTATTCTCATCACCACAAAGACATACCCAAGTTAAATTACAAGTGGTAAATAAAAAACACCCCCCGGCTTTTCCTACCATCATTCAGGGTATGGTGGGGAGGTTACACACAGCGATGTTGAAAGTTATTCTACACACACATTTAGCAAGTGTACCTTCAATACCACATAGCTAATGGCATGTATCAAAAAATCTACACTAATGCTCAATTTGGCTACATGCATTTTAATGGTTAGACGGTATTCTGGAAAAAAAGAAAAGACCCAGATCTGAGCTCACATTGAGAACTCAATATTTTTGTCCATTTTGCCTCACAGCCAGGTATCAGGTTAGAGAACCGGACAAGCAGCAAGAAGCTGCATATCTTGCCTGCTTAGCTGTTCTTTCCTTGTGTTCTGTAATAGTTTGTCATTTTAATTCGCTGTTTTTGCCCAGGCTAGGACCTTATAACCATGTTATATCCAAAAGGTCCAACCTAAAGTTACAAATGAGGAGACTGACCAATTTAACAACCAATGCAAATATATAGCTGGATACTTGACAGAAATATCTTCACAAACTATAGGAAATATTGTTACACCAGTCAGCAAAGGCATATGCACAAAACACAGGTACTGCTGCTAGTTGGAAATTTACTACTTATTCACCAAACAACTGTGTAGTAAAATGACTTGTATAACATCCTTCAAACCTTTAGAATGTTCTAGCAATGCATGACAAATATTTTCAGGAAAAGTGGCCAGTTATTTCATATCAGAAAGTTATACATTCTTTATGATTGTTGTTCTTATATGAATATCCTGTCAACTGAAAATTATAATTGTTTAGAATTTTCATTTCATTCATAGTTAAAAAGACTATGTTGGTCACAAATTCAGCCCACGACAGGAACTGCTTACTGAATCACCACCAGTGAAAACCACGACTTACCAAGGAAAAATATTTTGGATGTCCTCTGTGAATGTGTTCATGAATAACTAACAATGCAGAAACAAAAATGACCCAAGACTTGGAAATGACATTTATCAGTTTAATGCAACATTGTTTGAGGATGTTGCATTAAAATATTCATAATCTGCAGTTTTTCAGCTTCCACGTTATAATTCAACTGAAGGAACAAATAAACGGTGATGCTTCTGTTGACTTGTGTGCAAGTGAGCTGCAGAGCTTTGGTGTGACGTCGCTGCGTTCATGGGCGCTCCCTTTTGTACGGAACAAACCGGAAGCCTGAATGTTTCCCCCCCATGCTGGACTGGTTTCCTCACACTACCACCCAGCAGTCTCACTGGCGGGTCAACACAACCTGATCTTGCTTCATGTGGCTACTGTCACAGTGTCAAGACTGCAGAGTCTACACACTCTACCCAGGAAGTCCTATTCCTGCCGGACCGAAGGCGCATCAGGGACTGCTGGACCAGACTGGACAACTGAAGCGTCAGATGGGGAATCCTCTTCTTTCTGTATGGCGAGTCCCTGCACCAAACTAGTCGCCTCCTCCACGGGCTTGTTGTCTTCTGGTATAACAAAAAAGAAAAGCATGATCTAGTCATATCGCTATTTCATGCGAAGAGAAATTTTTATCATAAACATCAAATTTCGTTAGACACAGGGCACTTTTCGCCGCACCAGGTGCCGTCCATGATAGGGTACAAATGACCCGATAGAGATGCTTTGCCGATGGATTTTAAAGCATCTCAGTAATATCGCGCCTATGCATGTGTTTTGTCTGGGTAGTCATCTTATTTTAGTGTTACTGCTGTGACAGTGTGAGACAAATTTTATCTATCACTGTATCTAATACCACCCATTTATTGCGCCACAGTAAAGTCAAATGACGTTAGATCATAAACAGGAAATTAGGGAAATATGCTGCATTTGTCCATTAATATTTTCACGCAAGACAAAAATAACGAGTCCATATAAATTTCAGTACTTTTAATTGAGTTATTTAATTTGAAAGGGTAATTAGCTACATTACTTATTACAGCCAAAAGAAGGGGAATTACCTTTGTAACACTGGATATGACACATCCAACACAAAAGCAGCTCAACCTGAAGACGGCGCTCATACCGTTAGCTTGCTTGTCCATCATTAGCGCTGATCTGGCCTCCTGCTTCTCCCTCTGCTCCTGCAGCTTTTTGCAGACTTTTTTATGCGTGAACCAGTGGAGTTTCTGGCAGGTGGGGTCACAGTACATCACCTGTAAACAGATTACAAGGGAAACAGAGTGGTATGTAAACTGAAGCTATGTTAATTAACATAACTACTTCTATAACTAACACAGTTAGGAACGTGTTTAAAACAGCAACAAAGGAGGCATTCATGCCCGATGAGACACCGGACATTTTATCTGAACTGCTAACTGTGGTTTTACATTAACATTTACACAGCAGATGCTTTTAGTCACTTCTCAATTTTATTCCAGCTGAGAAAGTAGGACCTGCCAGTTCTGGGAGCAACTGGTGTTATGGACCTTGCTGGAGAGCCCTGTTACCCTGGCAACCACAGGACCTGAACCATCTACCTTCTAACCCACAGAGCTACACAGAATTCCCAGCCCGTGGAGACCCAAGGCTGTGTACACGCTTACCATTTTGCAGATGGAACACCTTTTGCTGGCCCGCTTTCCTCCACAGGCAGTGCAAAACTCAGCATCCATGAAGCCCACCTGGCCGGTGATGGCTTGGGTCAGAACCGAGAGGGCTGTAGGGTCATTACCCTGGATACAATAAGCATGGCAAATGTTAATTGAGGCATCTTCTACTATCGTTCAGACATCATTCAGGACTGGATCTTTATCTGGAAAATAATTAATATCACTTCATAAATGACAAGGCAGGAATTGCAACGGCTCTGTACAACATGCTGATGACAAATACGGTATAGTTAGAGCTTCATAAATGGACGAGTGACATACTGCTAAATATCCCTGAAGGAGAAAAAGACTTACGATCTCCACAGGAGCGATGCTCCTGACCAACTGCTGGAGCAGAGTTGTATCGCAGTAGGGAAACTTCCGGATACACTCCCGGATGAACTTCTCCTGATACTGCGGAAACCCATCACTGTCCCGTCCTTTCAACAGGCTGCGAAGAGTAGAATTTGAATGGAAGTGGGCCTTTTACAGGGATAGAAAAAAGAAAATTCTGTACTAGTAAAGAAAGTGTTTGGATTCAGGCACAACACGGAGGTGGCGGCTGTCGGGGCACCTCTTGACGAACGCGTCCAACTTGTCCTCCCGCTCCCTGAGGAAGGTGCAGCACTTCTGCAGCACGCAGCTGATGTAGTGCATCTTCACGGCCAGTACCTCGTTCATGTCCTGCTGCTTCACGCACTTCTCACAGATCAGGTCCAGCACCTTGTGGCACTTCTCCAAAGACCCCACGTCCATTAATAGTGGGTTCTCCTTCACCAGCATTACAATCTGGAGGAGGCAGCAGCCATAAGGTTACAGTTCACCAGCAGCAATATCAGACACAAGGGACTGGTGTGTCACGAACAGCTGATGCCATTTCTTCTACTAAACTGAGGTCACATGCTGATCAGATTTATCTTGTCCTAGATAACAAATGCAGCTTGACGATTCCTTTAAATGATGCAAACTTTAAAATGGATGCAGTTAAATTCAATTCAATAAAAAAAAAAACAACTTTATTTGTCCCCGAGGGGTAATTAAGGAAAGAGGAGAGGGATTTCACAATGACTATTTTACTTTTTTCGTAAAGCCCCTTTCTATGCCACAATGGCATCATCTATACTCTTTCACATCATACTAAACAAGGAGGAAAATCATTTAGGGATCAAAAATAAAGTGTGCTGTTCCTTTAAACCATCATCTTGGTGCATGACCTTCAAATCAGGGTGAGAGCTTTTCCAGACTGAAACCTTAAGCAGCTGGAGCAAGGTATTCTCAAAGTCCTCTCATTCCATATGGCACCATCTCCATGGTCACCGTTATCAGCTGAGAAGATCTAGGCTGCCCATGCTCATTTAGGGCTACGCTCAGAGGTTCGGCTAAGACGGAGCCAGAATCTTTTAGCACCAGCTACTACCTTCACGGGGCTGAGGTTGGTGGTCATGATGATTTTGTGCAGTGGTCCGGCCAGTTTCGGAAGCAGCTTGGGCTCCTTCTCCAAACCCTGGGCTTTCGTGTAATACTCCAGTCTCGACCGGGAGAAGAAGTTGTTGATCACAGTCACACAGTCATGCTGGCCTGGGAGGAAGGAAAACACAAAGCGAAAAATTGTTCCATCTCCGCTCAAAAGACCATGGATACATTGTGCAATGGTAACTAAGAAAAGATCATAAAGAGGTTAAAAGACATACATCCTTAGTTTCTTTGTCATGCTCCTCTTAAACTACGGTAGCCTTAGGTCACAGGACCTATGATTATAACCATCTCTCTGCTCAATGCTGCTGCCAACCTAAGACCTACCAGCCTAAGACCATCTTACCTACAAAGGCGGCCATCTGAGCTGCAGTGCGACCGACTGAGTTGACCACGTCTGTCTCTGCCCCAGCATCAAGCATCATCCTGGTGATGTCGGTCTTCCCTGGGGGGGGTCAGCAGAGCCCAGGGTTTGAGAGTCCCGTCCCAGACCGTGTTACAGGATACTCTGGGCCGCTGTTAATTCGTCGACACCCACCTGACAGCCCGGCAAACATGAGGGCAGTGTAGCCGTGCTCGTGTTCGTTGCAGTTCACATCAGCCCCATGCTGCAGGAGCAGCCTGCACATGTCGGCCTTGCCCTTATAGGCAGCATGCATGAGGGGGGTCATGCCATACTGAAGACAGAAGGATAAACAGGTAAGGATACATGCTAAAGTTCATTTGACAGGTATTATACGCGGATGTTCGTCTAGCAGCCTATTATTTGTGCCATCACACATTACATGCAATCAATTTTGAAGTCTCACACTTTAAATTGCTCTTACTACAAAATAATCAAGTTAGCTTATAACTTTAGCATCAGTTACCAATGCAAATTATTCATTCACTGTATTTTTGTAACTGCAGTGCTTTTAGGAATCTGCAGAACAAAACTGATATTACAAAAGTGACTGGTCAAAATTTAAAAAGAACAAGCTTAAATTAGAATCTAGAAGAATTTCGCAAATGCTGCCACATCTGCTTCTGACAGTGTGGTACACGACCCTCAGACTTTTGTGATCTGTCCCATCCCTAATAAAGGTATCAGGAGAAATCTGTGCACTACATCTAGTGGTACCTCGCTATTATGGTGGTTTTTCAAGTGCAACAGACCACTCAAGTCATAGCCATATGTTTGCACACAAAAGATCACTTGTTCTTCTATAACACGTGCACATGTTTGTAGAAGCAAGCAGTATATTCGTGTGAATTAATCAAGGGGAACAATTAATACTCTACAATTACCAGATACATATTTATAAACAGTATTGTGCATATTACCGTTTCATAAAACACTTCCAAGAAGAAAGACACCTCATATTTTCACATATTACGAATAAACGTCAATGAAATTTATTAAAATACACCGACAAGTAGCAATATCAGTATACATATATATATATATTGTGTGGAAATACATATAATATACTCGTATCCAGTAATGCCGATATTCTTTAGCCTCTGTTTTTCTTACCTCATCTAAACAATTGACTCGAACATCCTTACATCCCAGTAACCGTGAAGCTTCCTGTACATTGCCTAATAAAACAGATAGAAAACAAATATAGCGAACGGGTTACCAGATTAGTTAGGCTGGGAAAAGAACGACTTAACCTCATTCCTCGGTGCATATAGCTAGCAAGTTCATTTGTTTAAAATTTGAAATACATTGATTTAAAATATACTGTTCTGTTGAAGTGGCAGCTAATTAAACCACAGCATTAATTTGCAGGTAACTAATAGCAGCTAGCTAATGTCGCACGAGACGATCGCGGCATGGCCTAATCCTTTAGCCCATATAAGCTAACTGGATGCAAGCAAAATGAATGTCCAACTACGAATGTACTTTAAACTGTTAACAACTAAGCTATCGAGAACTCCTGTTGTTAGTTTCTTATATTTTCACATTTTAGTTTCGGTAAATGATTCACGTTTGATTAGCTGGGCAGTTAATACGTCCTGACATACCTGCAGAAATAACCTGGAAAAGGTCCTTTTCTGTGGCAGAAAGATCGCCCTTCTTGGGGGCAGCCATGGTTACGCCAGCAAGTCCGCCTTTTGCGTGTATCCTTCTCAGTTTAATTTACAGAATCAATTCTGTGAGAATTAGAAACAAACTCTTTCCAGCAGGACAGCGAGTCCACAGCTGCCAGTTCTGTGAAAGCGGGCCACTGTGAGCGGCCCTCCCCTGGACTGTACCATAGCAAAGATAGGGGGGGGAGCACGAAACTTGTGTTTTGCTTAAAAAATAACAATAGAACTGCTGAATAATTTCTAACACTTAATGAAGCAAAATTCCTATAAATATAATTTATAATATAAAATGATTGGGAAAAAATGAACTTATATGACAATGCAACCCATTTTAATGTGCATCATAATCCGATAATACCCTACGTATATTTTGAGATCAGGGTTTTAAGGCTGTGACAGATCGACGTTTTGTTAAATAAAACTGCCATAGTTACGGCGCAAAGGCAGGATTGTCAACTTTGGTCAGTTGGCTGGCGTGAGATATTCAATTCGAGACAAGTCTGCACACACATTTACATGTATGCGCCAGTTTTATTACCTTGTCAATAGCCCGTAGAGTTTGAAAACTACCCCAGTGCTTTTATGTAGCTTATTTTAGGTTTATTATGGAATAATATAGGTTCACCGTAAGATGTCTTGCGTGAGGGTCTGAAAGCGCGAGTGTCACTCCAGATGCGTGAGAACTGGCAGCCCTGCAAAGGCTGTCAGACGGCGAAAAAGTAAAGAAATTAACATTACACAGTAAGTAGGATGATTACTGTGCGCAGTAATTTCCACTAATGCACACTCAATGGAACCCATTCACGATGTTGACGGCCTTATTTGCTTTTAGCCAGGAAGCATCTTTAGGTAAATAGGCTATGTCGTTTAAGCTGTATTTACTGCGGAAGAGTAAGAGTCATAATCAGGGTTGTCAGCTCAGTCGTCACACTCACGCTTTCAGACTCACACTCACGCAAGAAATATTATGGAAAATCCTGGCAACGGTGCTCATAAGTGCAACGCTATAAACTGCCTTTCACAGTAGTGTCTTCTTATTACTCCCTATCCTTTGCTGCTGTCACAATGAAGATAAAGTGACCACGCTTCTTCTTTGCTTTGACTAGCTATCCTCCCTTTCCTGTCCATCCTTGGTTGGTGGGTCAGGGGGTATCGCCTTATTTAAATTAGGTACAGGTGCCGTACCCCTTGTAAGTAGGTCCAAGTGCATTGTATGTTCTGTCTGTACTAGACAATAGCATCAGTGAATTATGCCGTAATCCGACTCCTCACCGAAGCCTTATAAGTGGCCCGAGAAGTCGCTCATTTTTGCGTGTCTGCTCGGGTGCGGCAGTAAAGTGGAGGCTTCAGGTAGCACTGGTTTTTCTAACGGGAGTTTTATTTACACAAAAATGTTCTAAGGGCAGAACAAAAAAATAGAATATAAAAAATATTATAATAATGAATGAATTCAAGTACAAAGTTCCCAATGGGAACATGTAACATTAACATGTGATGCAGCCTGAATCAGACCCATGCATGGGGATTTGCCTGGACCTGGGCGTTGGACAGTATCGATGATTGCAAACTGCAAACCGGCTTTCTGAAGTGGCATTTCTCATCTGCTCGGTGTGGTGTATTGCACATGACATTTGTATAATTAAATTCATTAGAAATATAAAAGTATGAAATAATGCTAATTGTTACCCATCAATTTTCGTAGCGTTTGTTCAGTGCACTGTTGTGGTGAGCCTGAGACCAGCTCCTATAACCCCAAGGCACGAAGCTGAGATCACCCCGGACGATCAGGGCGTCCGGTCACACATTAAGGGCAAATTACAGAAATAAATTCATCCTTCTGCGTGTTTGTCGACTTTGAGAGGAAACCTGTACAAAGATAGAATAAATATACAAATTCCAAACCCTGAAGGTATATGAGGCTATAATGTTACTGCCTGGCCCACCCTGCCCATATACTGCCCATTACTATATAACTACATGTTAAAATGTCAAGGAACGGTGCTGTGAGCCAACTACTTCACCCACTGCGCCACTGTCCTCCCATTTTCAAATCCAAAATCCTAAATAAGTCCAGACATTTCTAAGAATTTGTTAAAAAAAAATCTTGCCACTAGAGGTCACCCTCCCGCAAAAAAATCCATATGGCTTGCCATTTATTTAAGATATACTATATTACCTTGCCGATGATCATTGTTATGATCATTTATAATGCTATTAGGTGTTTTCCATGTTAAGTTTCATCGATATTGGTTTGATAGAAATTAGATGTCATTCCTTAAAACCACAAAAACCAAAATGTCCGCAAGTCCTGTTTTACATGGCACATGTCTCCAGTTATAAAAGGTTGAAAAATGCCAGTAAGTTATATGGGGACAATGTTAGGCGCTGCGGGTTAGGATTCTGTCCCCATGATCGGAAGGTATCTGGTTCAAATCCCAGCGTTAGAAAAGTGATTTTAGGGTTGGGTCCCTGAGCGACACCCTTAACCCCAATTGTTCTAGAGACCGTCGGACCCTGTTTCTCAAATATGTACGTCATGTGGCTCAAAGCGTCTGCTCAAATAAATAAAATGTAAATACTAGCTGTTGAATACTGAGGAGGTGCAGATTTAGCGGACCAATCAGCGATGCCTCTCGGCTTCCCTGCTGGTGTAAAGCGCTCTTCCCGTTTTCTATAGCTGAGCGTCAAACCAGTTATCCGGTTACGAATTGGAACGTGTGTTTTTTCTGAAACTTGCTGTGGATTTCTAATAATTAGAAAATATTTCCATATTTACGTAATGGTGTGTGGAGGTTTTACTTGTTCTAAACATGCGCTCTCCGCTCTCAACATTCTTTACGTGGTAAGTTTGCTGTGTAAATTACCATATGGAATGATAAATTCGGAACATATTTCTGAACATATTTTCTTTTGCTTACAGGAATACGACGTGGAGTAAATTGTGCTTTAAGGCCTTGTATTTGCGGTTTCCCTTTTTTTAATTCTTTCGCACCTGACTTTGATGAAATATAAAAATGTTACAAAATGCAGCTTTCTAACAAAGGATATGTATCTTTTTGTAGATATTGACTTTTGTTCAATTTTGTTTAAGTGACATCAATATTTACTGTTTTATGAAAAATTTTAGTTTTCTTGAAGCTGAACATAAGAGTAGACGAGGATGTTTACACGTCGACTCATTTCTCCTGTCAGCGATACTAAGATACAGTAGATGTATTTCCTTGAAGTCCGAATCGTGGCTACTTAAAGGGAAAAAATTATAATGATGATTTGCACCCTTCCTACAGCCAAGGGCCTGTAAACCCACTGTTCAGAGTGATTATATTTAATATACTAAGTGTTACATTACATTTATTATCAATCTGCACCTATAATGGGTTCATAGGCCCTTGTCTGGATTTCTTGTGTATACATTACATTATATGTTATATAATATTTTATGCAACAGTAATTGAGAGATATATACTCTTTCATATTAAAGTACAGTAGTATCCTTAAGCAGGCCATTAAAGTATATAAATTATTTTTTTCCCTAAAGCATAAACTCAAAGTTGTTTCTGTAATTTGTTACTGAATGAATGCAATGTTTACTTTTGCAGGTGTAATTAAATTACCTCTAACGTGCAAAAACTTCATCTCCGCTTAAAGGCACTGCTATAGTCTGTCAGCTGTCTCCTATTTCTGTATTTCCTCTCATTCTGTCGCCTCTCTCCTTTCCTTTTTCCATCCACTTAATGCCCCCCCCCCTTTGTTTTTTACCTTACCCTTCCCGCCATTCTTCTCAGAAGTTTTTTTAATGCAGTAGTTGACTTTCTCGTCAAGCCGCCATGCAGTGATTTTGCAGGGTGAATTACGGGTCCAATGCAGTGAAGCTCCCCCCCCCCCCCCCAGCCTCTCACTGTGTTGTATCCCTCCTCAGATGGTGAGCCTCCTCGTGATCGGGGTCGCCGCCTGGGGAAAATGGTTCGGCCTAGTCTCCAGCTTCCAAGTGGTGGGCGGCATGATCGGAGTGGGCTCCTTCCTCTTCGTCGTGGCGCTGGTCGGGCTCATCGGGGCGGTGAAGCACCATCAGGTCCTGCTCTTCTTTGTATCCTTTGCTCTGAAGCGGAAGGTTTAACCACAAATGATTAACAGCAAAAGTTACTCAGAGAAGTTATTCTGTACTCAGTCCATAATTTATAAAGAATGCTGTAGTGCTGGTCTCTTCTTAGTTAAATATCTGTTAGAAAAATCAGAAATTCTACTCTGCATTAATGTAATGAAATTATTCATTCTTACCTGGAAAAATAATATCTATTTACTTATTCAGACATCACTAAAGGCCTTTCGTATCTATCTGAATCAGTATCAGTGCTTAAAAAATATTTTTTAGTCTTTATTAATATATATGCATGTTTGAGGTTAATTTCTGAATAAAGTATCAAGAATGGAACTTTCAGTAATGTTTTCCTGAGATTGTCCAGTCTAACATTTCACTTTCTTGTTAAAGGAAAATGAATTATTTCTCTTTATATTGTACTTGCAATTCTCCTTGTACTTATGTACGTTTGTGGACTGGGGGCAGAGTAGTTCCCCAGATGTTGACAAACCTTCATTACATGCATGAGAGGGAACTTATTTTGCCCTTGTGCTAGATGCAATTGACCTTAAAGCAGTTTCTGATCCCAAAATAAGAATCGTTATTGTACCTTTGAGTACACTAAGCAATTACCTTACACCATTAACACCTACAGGCGATTTGGTAACTCCAATTTAGTTTGGTTCAATCTGAAGCAATTAGAATTGCTTCAGATCTCAATAACATGTTTACTTGGTACAGCACAGCATTGATGAATGTTGGTGTTTTTCATTATGCTGCCTGTGGAGCTTCCTTGACTTCCTTCTTCACCCAGTACATGATCGTCCTTTTCCTGGTGTTTGTGGTGCAGATATCAGTGTCTTGTGCCTGTCTAGCAATAAATGAAGACCAACAGGTAAGTCTGCAGTGTACTTAAGCAACCGATTTTGGTAAAATGGTAAACCTGTAACAAGAAGCCTCCTTATGAACGGGTGCTTTAGAATGATTTATTCCATATTTCACGTTATTTGTTAGCTTAACTAGTGCGTTATTAATGTGTGGAAGAACCTCTCCCTGCATTGTAGGGGCAGCTGCTGGAGGTGGGCTGGAACAACTCTGAAAGCATGCAGAGAGACGTGGAGAAAACGCTCGACTGCTGCGGCTTCTCGTCCGTCGACTACAACAGGACATGTGACGCGGTGAGAGATATCCCCACCTCTGTAAATTCCGTCCGTAAATTACGCTGGAGCTTCAGCTTGGGGAATCTTTGTTTGCAGCTTTACTTGGCCCTTGGCCTCATCTGCATTGATGTACGATTTGAGGCTCATGCTCGTCTGCCTGCTGCGTTTCTCTCTCCACAGGCCTGTTCCCGCGACCTCCTATGCAGCCCCTGCAAGACCAAGATCGAAGAGCATGCCGAAGAAGTGCTGCGCTTCGTGGGAGGAGTTGGCCTCTTCTTCAGCTTCACCGAGGTGGGTGTCACACCCGGGTGCTTCTCCAGCTCATATCTTGTTAGCAGTAAGAGTGACCCAATAAGACATACAATTATCGCCATATAAGAATCAACAAGTTTAACTGCTAATCCACAGGTCAGTTAATGTATCTTTAATATGTATCATTTTATATAACTTAATTGAATGATTTAGCAATTTTGGTTTTAGTGCAGCAGTGCAGTGTTTAGCATAGTTGCCTCACGCCTCTGGGACCCGGGTTTGAGTCTCCACCATGACTCTGTGTGTGCAGTCTGCATGTTCTCCCCATGACATTATGGGGTTTCCTCCAGATACTCTGATTCCCCCCCCCCCCCCCCACAGTCCGAAAACATGCTGAGGTGAATTGGGGTTACCAAATTGCCCATGGGTGTGTGGTGAGTGTGTGAGTGTGTGTGTGTGTGTGTGTGTGTGAGTGAGTGTGCCCTGTGATGGATTGGCACCCCATCCTGGGCTGTTCCCTGCTTTGCGCCCATGGCTTCTGGGATAGTGATCCTGAATTGGACAAGCAGCTACAGAACATGGATGGATGGATTCTAATGAACCACATGTTAATGCTGAAAATCAGTTCAGTTTAATAGTGATAGGAAGTCCATCCAATGTAGCTGCTTGAAAGCAGATGACACTGATGTCAATATGCAAACATACATATTAACTCCTATTGTAGGTGTAGGAACCCCCCCCCCCTCCCCCCGTCACCCTGACCAGCACCTTATGGGGTTACAGTGATCAGATGCTCAGGACCAGGGGGCTGTAGGCAAAGCTTTACTTGGAAGGTCTCTCTGCCGGGAAAATTGATGATCATTTCACTTCATTCCGCATTTGGGGGCCCCGGAAGGCTGCCTATAGCTAGACCCAGCCTTGTATACAATATATACTGTATGTCCATGACTTTGTCGGGCCCCCACATGCCGATCGGCCCCCAGGTACCTGCCCGGTTTGCCTGTGCCTGGATCCGGCACTGGATCCGCTGTCTGATTGGCCCAAATTCAGTTACTGTGCTGAGAATGAAGTGAAAATCCAGGCCTGCTTTCTCTTTCAGATTTTGGGCGTGTGGCTGACGCACAGGTACCGAAATGAGAGAGACCCCCGAGCAAATCCAAGCGCCTTCCTCTGAATAGACTTTTAAGATTTTAAAGATAACTCTACCATGCTGGGACATTTGGGTATTATTTTTGTGGAAAAAAAAATCTCCTGCGCAGTTGACAGGTCAAATCATATGGAGAAAGTGGACATTTCTCAGCATTTTGTATTGTATTGACTGAAGCAATTGTAATGCTCCTCATTCGTTTCCAAGTTTCGCTCATAGTTAATTATCCAAATTCACTTCTGTATTTTTAATCATTGGTCTTAGCTTTAAAAATAAAGCATCTCCTGTTTTTGGTTGTTCTTGTTAAATTTGTTGTATTTAATTCTTGCACTTCGATGTGATTAAAAAGTAAAATGAAGCGTCAGTTACATTTTAGAACAGAACAGCCACAGCAAAGATAACAATGATCAGTTTTGTGATCTCTGTGATGTTGTTTAAGTGCATGACTGACATTGAGATGTTCCGTGTCGTGGATGTTTATTTTACTCATCTCCCAGGTTTTACACTGCCAGTACACACTCCAGCATATGTGCACAGGGCTTGACCATACTGTAGGGTTATATTTTAATGTAGTTTTTGTGTTACAGCTGCATTTCACCTAGAATTCTATAGCAATACTGAATATCCATTTAATTTCCTTTTGAATTTTCTTTGTGTTTAACGCTGAATTCTACATTGGAAATTATAGCTGCTTGATGTCCTTAAATATACCACTCCTATGAGTAAGCTGCTTGCTCATATGAGTAGTTGGGTGTTATAATTAATGTACTGAAATACCTGCTGTAACTGTGTACTGAAGCAGAAGGTGTGTGAGTTCTCCTAATTAAATGACCAGTCAGTGAATTGCTATAGCTGCAGTAACTGGTGGACACTTGCAATGGCCTGCGTTTATTATGGGGGGAGGGGTGATCTCTTCACTTCACTTTTTTGGAGGGGTCTTTCTGTGCCTTCTCATGCCTCCCCCCTGCCAAGCGCGTGTGCTGATGTCAGCTGGTTCTGTGAACTGCATTTGTGAACCCTTGTGTTTTGCAATAAAACTAACTGGAAACTTTCTTTTGCATGTGTACTGTAGGTTATTACATTTACCTGTGCTGTGCTCCCCGTTCTGCTCACTGCAGGTTATTACATTTTCCTGTGCTGTGCTCCCCGTTCTGCTCACTGCAGGTTATTACATTTTCCTGTGCTGTGCTCCCCGTTCTGCTCACTGCAGGTTATTACATTTTCCTGTGCTGTGCTCCCCGTTCTGCTCACTGTAGGTTATTACATTTTCCTGTGCTGTGCTCCCCGTTCTGCTCACTGCAGGTTATTACATTTTCCTGTGTTGTGCTCCCCGTTCTGCTCACTGTAGTGGTGACATTTGCTCTGGATAAACTGCAGAAATGATTAATTTATTTGTATTTATAAATTATTGTGTCAATTGGTGAATCATGGTTGATTTTCTACTCTTCTTAATGACCCGGTTTAAGAGCCGTGAAGTGATCGTCCTTTCCGGAAACATTCATATCACCGTGTCCTCAGATGCAGGTTGCTGTCTCGGCTGAGTAATCAGTCTCCCTGTTCCCGTCGTAAAAGATCGATGCCCAGGTGTAAGAGGTAACGGCAGACCTGCTCTTTAGTGACGTCATCGTGCAGCTCGACACACCTTCCTCAAACACAGAACTCCCTGGGCATTACGCCTTACGGTTACAGAGACCTGGCATAAGCTGGTTAATGAGCAGTCACTGGACAAAGACCAGGCACCAGTTTGCACAGTATGACAACCTCATGTTAAATACATTACAATGACCTGCAATTCGTGACCCAGATATTGGGAACTTGACGCTTGATTGCAGGCAGCCTGGTGGTGTAGTGGTTAGCGCTGCTGCTTCACAGCAAGAAGGTCCTGGGTTTTATCCACGGGTCAGACGTAGGTCCTTCCTGTGTGGGTTTCTGCTGGGGGGGGGGCCAGTTTTCTCCCTCAGTCCAAAAGTGTGTGTGCACTGTAGGTTAATTGGCAAATAGACTGTTAGCAATTCATATACCGTGGAACCTTGGAAGTCAAACACCTCTTAGCTCAACCAAATCGGACATTGAACGGGGCTGTCATATTTTTTTCGACTTGGACCTCGACCGAAATCTTGGAACTCGACCGTGCTAAAGTTTGTATGGGTCAAGATGAGTTTAACTCTACCAGTTCAGACCTGGAACGGGTCGGTCGAGAGAAATCCAGCCACAACCCGACCAGAAACGCTGAACACGACAAAACAAAACAAACCTGCTAAGACCTGTACGGATCGAGACGCGTCTCCCCTTCCAAACAATACCCCCCCCATCCCTCCTGTCTCCCCTTCCACACAATACCCCCCCCCCCCATCCCTCCTGTCTCCATGTTTAAATGATGTTTAAATAGGCAATCATCTGGGGGTCTGGAACAGACTAAATTCATTTACATTATTTCTTATGGGGAAATTCGACTTGCACCTCGACCAAAATCAAACTCAACCAGCCTCATGTTCCAAGGTACCACTGTAAGGTACCACTGTATTTCATTAATATATATTATAGAGAACTAGAAGGTTAACCTGAATCTTGAAATAATTATGTATTTTGAAATTATCAAGCTTCTCAAATTCACTTATAATTTCACTTGTAGAGTTAATATAATACTTTTTTATCTGGTGACAAATATGTTTTGGGAATAGGCATACAGAACACAAGCATTCTATAGACTGTATGACAGTGGCTCGTAGCTTTATGTTTACTGTAGTCTAATTCAACAATCGATTATGTGACACAGACCTTAAGGTCAGGATGCAGTGACATGCCATTTTGTTTTCAATATTATTAATACTACACAGCAAGTGAATTGTGGAGATTGTACAACAGGTACCCAGTTGCAGAAAAATTAGGCAGTATCTTTGGGTGCTTTTCAATAGATTGAGGTACAATTAATTAGTTTGTTTTGTCAAAATTTCAACTGAAGCCAGGGCACAAAAATTTCGTTTGGAAGAAACTGACTCTTAGGCAACTTCGTAAACAAGGAAAATGCCCGCATTCTTCTAGGCACAACAGGATGTGAAACAGTGCTCCACTCCCTACTGTTTGGAGTCCGTTTATCTAGACCGCTCCGTCAGCCGGCTGTCCCACCAGTCAGCCCCTCACCGCTTCCTCATAAGCCTCACATGCAACCCACACAAGGCAGCAGCCTCTAAACTGGATTTAAGGAGGAACCCAGAACACAGGGCAAAATCAAACAAGGAACTCTCTCTGCCACTGTGGCTCATGTCCTTTCAGAAATATTTAAAGTAATCACTATCATGCCTCTCCCTCGTAACACATTTGCTTACAGCAGTGTCAATAAAATTAATGACAAAACACAGCCATGTACTTCTTAAATGAAGCACAATACTTATATCAGTTTAATACAGTACTTCATTAAATTGGTTCTTCAAAGTCACACTAAAGCAGTAGTCTAGAGCAGTGTTTACTGAACCCGCTTTTCAGGGACCCCTAGATAATCCACATTTTTCCTAAAAAAGTCTGGCACGGAGCTGGGGGGGAGCAAAAAGTGGCCCGTTTGGGGTTCCCAAGAACCAGGTTGAGAAACACTGATGTAGCAAAAACGGGAGCATAGAACAACCTGATCATGAGCTGCGTTCTTCTGCCACAGAACATAAAACCCCATAAAAGGCTCATTTACAATGACAAGCAGTTTTTCAGAAGAGCAACATTTATTAAACAGGCAAAACAAGAGTAAGAGTTGATTACATAAGACTCTTAACTGAAGAAATAACAATAATAAGATCATCCTTTAAAGGAAATATCCTTTGACTCTAAAGACACAGACTTTCAGTGCTTTATTTTATTTCGGTAAACAAACATTTCGTACAGTGCAGGACACTGAAGTTCCTTTTCTACAACATGACAAAAAGTCAGAGAGGTCATGGGTCAAAGGTTATGAAGCGAGAGCCATAAGTCATAGCTCTGTCTTCAGCAGTTTCTTGGCCTTCTTCATGTTGTTGAGCACTAATTAAGAAGATGAGAGGAAAACAAACAAAAAAAAAACATAAAATGTCTGCTACGTTTCGTTTATCTTTTGTTGTCTTTAAATGGTATTAAATACTGTTTTTACAGCCATGTTCAGAATTTTAGGTCTGTGTATAAACGGAAGGGAAATCAGTCTGGTGATACTCACAGAGCTCCAAATCAGATGGCTCGTATGCGTACATACGGTTCGAGTATCTTCCTGTGATGTCAGCTCTGACGGTAAGGGATGGGTCTGGAGAGAGTGCACAAGACAGAAATTACTTTAGAAAAGGAATACTGGTATATCAAGCTTACTTGAAAGGCAGTCTGCTGTTAACAAGTTAGCAAAATCATTTGTCGCATTTTCAAATTGTTTACTATACAGTTTCACTGGACATTGTCATGGCGACTAAAGACAGATTTATTGCTTACCCACGAAAAGGATTCTAGGGACATACTGGCCATCAGGAGAGAGGTGCTTGTCGGTAGTTTCATACTGATATAAGAGTGAAAATCTTTATTAATGAATCAGTTTCATGTATAATTCTATTAACACTAAAAACAGGAAGCAGTTCATTCCATTTGGAATTTGTTATATACATTTTCATTTTTGAATCACTAAAACTTCCAGTAAGTCTCATTCATAAGTATTTGTTACATATTTTTCATACTTTTCATGAACTTTATGCATTATAACATACCATGAGGTTCAAGAGGATGAAGTCCTCGTCAGCTATCTTCTGGATCTCCTTGTTATTTGCAAATACATTCTTCAAAGCTAAATGCAAACAAACAACATGAAACATTTTATTTAATAACAACATTCAAAAATTCACAGGCTATAAAATGATGAACTTATAAAAATGCATTTGCCTTTTGACAGAAGGGCCCATCTCTGTCGACTATAGACAACACTGACAAGACAATGCTGTACTGCTTTAGCAAAATAGTTAACGGGGCTCATTCAATATGCTATAAGGGTTTGTTATGGTACCTCACCCAGACTATGAGGACAATCTTCTAGATGAAGGATGACCATCAGGGGCTTGTTGCTTCAATGACAAAGGCACATATGGTTAATGCAGTATTAGAGCATGGTCATAAAAGTATCTCACATTTCGTTAGCGCTATAAAAAAAAAACGTTTACCTTGATTTGGCTTTGAACAAAGCCTCCTCGTAAGTCTGAGCCCAAATAAGTTCATCACCCCACCCTGGAGAGAAAT
Organism: Paramormyrops kingsleyae; assembly: GCF_048594095.1. NCBI lineage: Eukaryota > Metazoa > Chordata > Actinopteri > Osteoglossiformes > Mormyridae > Paramormyrops > Paramormyrops kingsleyae. The sequence continues at coordinate 3,389,045 of NC_132805.1, forward strand.
GAGAGAGAGAGTATCACTGGATGGTGCCACTGCTGGACTCCAGTGTGTAACTGGAGTGGCGGCAACCTGGCCGCAGTATCACTGATGGGCGTCACTGGTGGGGGAGACTCGTACCCCTGGACAGGGTCTGGGGGACCCGCTTCGGCTTCTTGGTTACAGGCTTCTCTGGTTTTCCCAGTGAGGAGGAGATGGTCACCAGGACCAAGAGCACAGACAGCAGCATCCTAATCATTCTTGCAACTTTCTAAAACAAGGAAACAAACAAATGCATTGATAGCTGTCACAAACAGTATATGCATGGGTTCTGAAAGCGGCCCAAGACAGCCTCTGCAGTAGGAAGAGCACATGACACACTGGTATCACGAATGACACACACATGAAATCCACACAGAAAGAGTAAATGCAAAATAAATGATCAAAAGGGAAAAATCATGAGAGTTCTAAGAGAAGGTGAGGAACAGAGAACGAGTGAAACTTATGAAAGTTTCCGTTTTTCTCTCCTGCGCCAGTTACCTTGTTCTTTATCCAGGTGCTTTTGCTCCAAGTCGCAGTGAACTCTCCTCCACTACTCACCTTATGCCTGATTTATACACCTCCTGGCCACACCCACCTCTCATGATGGAATGTGAGAGTAAAAACCATTCTGCACCTTTAAATCTCTAAGCACAGACCACCAGAGAGAACACTGGGCCAAATTTGTGTTTGAGTCATGTACATCAATCTATTTACAGTAGTGTCATATTATTAAACTGGAGGATCTGATATCGTCTTTTGAAAATAACTCTTGATAAGGTTTAATTTGTGTGCTGTGTTGGCTCCAGTCCAAGGACAGGTAAGCATAAAGGAAGCTTCTGATTCGTCACAAAGACGATTAGTCTTTTTATCATTGGTCAACCTCAGATCCATAAATTCAATTTTTTTTTCATTTGCAGGTATTTCAAACATGATTGTAGTTCAGCTTTCAACAAGGAAACAGAGTAATGATATCAGACCAACAAAAAATCCTTAAATGAATTTATCAGAATTAATATAAAAGATAAAATGAGACATGATCCTTGTTAATTATTTTTTTACATTTCTAGGAAAGTGATCCACAAATGTACAAATAAGTGCAAGCAAATATATTGCCATGAATAATCTCATTACCACATGCATGTCAGAGAATGGGCAGCTCTCCCCGCGGGACGGGCGGTCGGTGTGGGACGGGCGGTCGGTGTAAATGCAGGGGCACGGAGAAAAAGGGGTGATGAGTGACTCACTGAAGCACAGAAAATGATTCTCACAGTCACACCTTTCATGAAACTCACTCTACCGTGGTCCCAGGCCGAGCAGAGTGGTGATTAGAATGGTTTTGCACAAACTCATTTCCAGATACTTGTGAGCATTTACATGTTTTATCATACATCTATTCAAATCAATTCAAATTCATTCTAAATCTATTCAAAATTGTTCATATCTGTACAGGCAGGTTATGAAGGCCCAGTTCTTAGGCATAGTGAATCATTCTGTAGCATTCAGTAAAGTAATTTATAAATGTATGAACTTAAAGATAATTTTTAATCGCATGTTGATAAGGGCTAAAATATTTGTTCCATTAAAACCATTTCATTTCTGCTTGTTTAGGTGTGCCATAAGTCAATATGCTGAAAGCTTTTAGCAATGCAAAAAGAGGCTATAGCAGGTCACTCGACAGACAGAGCCCGGCGGGCTTCCTGTCCCGTCACCATGGAAATGTGAGTAAACATTCCGCTAGCTCATTTTCACTTACTTGGGGTGATCTGGTTAGTACAAGGGTGGATTTATTTACAGAGCCATGAACAAGGTCAACACCCTTTTTACTGTGCTGTTGGCTTCCCTGTTAACCCAGAAAACAATAACACTTGCAATGCAAATGAATGCAGCCTGAACTGGGAGTTTTTTAAACAGGAAGTTTCTAAAAAAAAAAAAAGAAAACTATGGTCTTTGTATCGTAACATAGTTTAATGAAGGTATTCTTTGTTTTTTGACCGGATTACTTTTTGGGTGCACTGAATAACAAATGGCAAGATTTGTACTTTTGACAGTTTAATGCAAAGCTGCAACTGAATTTGTATCCTTGGCTCAGAGATACAGTGGGAAGCCATGCACTGGATATGGACCATCAAGGAGCTCCTGCAGAACCAGCACACGTCTCTGTACCCCACCATCTATTTTAACATTGCAGAACATGCCTGGATTCTATATCCTCCCCCCATCCTGGGCGAAGGAATAATATTGTAATCCAAACCAAAGAACCTTGTCAATCCCAGAGTATCAAGCAGAGGGATGGAGTGACCAGAACCAAGTACTTGTGTTGTTTTGGGCTCAGTAACTGCAGTTTTTTGCATTTGTTACAAGTTGTAAATTGTATGAATTCATTTTAAAATTTGCTTTATTATTTTTATTTTTAATAATGATAATAATAATAATAATAATTATTATTATCTGGGACTCAATAAAGTGCAAGACTCATGCTTTAAATTATTTTAAGTCTATAAAATCCACTATGTAACAGAATGGATGTCCCTCCACCTTGTCAGTCGTACACTTTCCACTCCATGCTTCTGAAATACTACATTATCACAAAAACTGAATAAAATTGCACCCAAGCTAATACAAATCTTCCCAATCACTGGGGTCCCTGGCCAATGAGATGGTGGGAAGGCAGGGGTGGGGTGTGCAGCCAGTTCATTCCCATGGGGGAACATCCATCATACTGTGCTGTAAGTCCCTGGGTTCCTGGGGGGTGACAGTGCAGTCAGCATTGCTGGAACGCTGAGGTGTCCTTGGCACCAGTCCCTTCTTCATTCTCAGGGCTGAGCTGGCCCGGAACAAGGTCAATATTTGCTTCTGCGGAAACAAGACGTCTCGAAGGGCCCCTCCCATTTGTGTGCAGGAGAGGCCACCAGGGTCAGAGCCCCTCCCTGGGCAACAGGATCTTAGGGGGAGGATCCTGTACAGCAGGTGCCTGGGGCTCCAGCAGTTTCTGTACATCCACCCACATTATTAACTGGTCATCAAACACTGTGAGGGCTTCCCCATTGGCTGAAAGTTGGAGCAGAACTTTCAGAGCTTCAACAACGTGAAGCTCTGAAACGTAAGCACCTTCCCGCTGACATCCAAGTGATGTCTCCTGTAAAAATTAGACCTGATCTTTCGTTTGCTCCTGACTGGTGCCCAGCTCATTGTGGAGTTTACATGTTCCCACAGTGTTCTGCCAATTCCCTTCCACAATCCAAACGCATGCATTCAGGTACACAGGTGTCTCTAAGTTGCCCACATTGTGTGATTGTGTGTGTTGCCCTGTCTTGTATGATAAGTATGAATAGTGATGAATAGGCTCCAAGCCCCTACACAACCCACAGCAGCATAAGCATTCGAAAGGCGGATGGATGAGTCTCTCTGATATGCAATTCCACCGCAGACATGAAAGATAAACTGTGACATCCTACATAGCAGTGTTTCCTATGCCGGTCCTCGGGGACCCCAGACTGTCCGCATTTTTGCTCCCTTCCAGCTCCTGGTGCTGCTGAATAGTGCAAAAACCATGAAGAGAGGAGGCAGATGAAACTGAGTGCATTCAACATCATATATATGGGGTCAGATGAAATCAGCCTTCTTGTACTTCCATTCTTCATCATGTAGGAGTAAAAGTGTTTAAGGGAAATGCCTTGAGTAAAATGGTAAGTTACAGTATTATAAGGTGCATCTGCTGCTCAAGGAACCTGCTCCACCAGTCAGCATGGTTACTACTGAATACATAGAGCACTCAGACAGAGTGAAAAGGTGCCCTTGCTGTTTGGATAAGCATCAGAAGGTCTAAGATATAAGATATGTGAGCTAACTGATTCTGAAAACGCTTTGATGGTTGCAGCATCTCAGAAACAGCCACGTTTCCAGCGTTTGCAGTCCGTAGTGCAATAAATAAAACGTAATTCCAATGTTCTCTCATCTCTGCTCAGTCACCGGCAACCAGACGTATTGAATATTCTAGACACATATTGATGTCTTTTAAAAATTCTGTTTGCTGAGAATATCTCATTACAAAACAAACTATTTGTCATATTATCGTTCAAATTAGTTCTCTAGCTAAAACTCTGCATAAATAAAGCGAAAAATATTTTAAGTGCAGCTAAGAACAGGACATCCAGGGTATCTCCTACTTTGTGCCCTGTGCTTCCTGGAAGAGGTTCCAGGTTGAGCATAACCCTGTACTCAATGAGTGGTTAGTCAGGAGGAGCTATAGAGTCACATGCACAGGTTGTACTGGACACTTTTCTTGCATCTCTAGACTAAAGAAGTAAATTGAAATATCACACAGTGCTTTGGTATTGTTTAATAGTACAGATGAAGAACACAAATCAAAATTGAATTATAATGTAAAAAGACAAACAGATCAGACACAAGATTTAAAAATAGTCTTTAATCGATCAACATTTATTGACATAAAAAACCTGCAGGCCAACAGAGAGTTGCATGTAAATGGGTGTCGATGCTGCATTGTACAACCCACAACTGGATACACATCAAACGGCATGTGTGACATCCAAATCCTACTAGCAGATACATACAAAAAAAGGAATCTGGGAAAAATGAAATACAGTCCCACATGAGACAAGAATGCTGATGTTTTCACAGAAAACGATTGACTAGTTTCCCAGACAGGCATGGATACCTGGGCATAACTAGATAAGCACTGCCTGATTCCACAAAGCCATATTGAAGTGTTACATGCTTGCATCAAAGCTGGCCTATTTAAAAAAAAATACTAAGCATCATCTGATATACAAAACTGTTAAAACTGACACATATATTTACCATTTAAAAACTTTAAGTAGGCAGAACAGTGGTTTCAATACACTATTGGTCTTTCCAGCCCATTGCAATGCTAGCTTCTTAGCGTTCAGTGTTTTTAGCTTATACTTTGGGTCTATACCTTAAGGACATTATCGCTTATCTCTAACAGAAAAGGCGAGCTTAATTTGAATCTGTACAGTTTCTTCTGTTCTGTGCTGATGACAGATTAACACCTAGAAGGTGAAAATTCTGATGTTCCATAAAAGGAATTATGGATGGAATGACAGTGGTGTCTTAAAGGATGTGCCAACGATCACATACCGAGGGGCAGAATTTCCTCTTGTATTGTGTCCGCTTTCCCACAATTCATTTGGCACATTTTCACATCACCGAACAAAAAAAAAAAAAGATCTTACATATCGCCGTTATGTCGGCAAGCTAGCTGAAAACCTCTCGGACCACATCCCGGAATCCTAAAGCCACATCAGAACTGCATATTAAAGTTCAGCACTGACGGCAGTACCGACATCCACATTTCAAGTCCGCAGTTGACTTTTTCCCCAAACTGACCATCCACCTGTCTTGTTCAAATACACAGTCAGGATGAGAATGAGATGAGAGTGTGTCTGGTTTAAATACATTGTTTTCAACATGAGGAAGAGTCCCTCAGATCCAAAGCAGCTTGACACTGAAGCCTGCTCTGCTGGTCCCACACCTTGCCAGCCCTCCTGGTCTTCACAACCCTGAAGATTTGGTATCACAACCAGGAACTCTCATTTTCTTAACCCCTAGTAATGAAATAAGTCAGAATATTACAGAAATAATGGTCACCATTATACAAACATCTCAATCGAGGCTGTTGTGCTCGATCAGGATCAAAAATTGTGGGACAGTAACACTTAAAAAATAAGATACAGATGGACATCAATCCATTCTGCAATAGTGGTTAGCAAGTATAGCAATCTTTAACCAGATATTTTTGCTGTAATCAACCAAAATTTCAGGCTTTAGGTCATTTTTCTTTAGGCAGGGATTGGAAAAATGACAAAATAAAGACCATGCCACTACACTCCAAGAAATCTGAAGAGAAAACCAGTAAAATGAAGAGTTTTTTCCCCGATGATTTGAAATGCTTAAACGCGTCGATTGACGCACGTCTGGAGTGGTGTTTGTCCATCATCTTCTCCCAAAAAAATTAAAATGGAAAACAGGAGCAGGGGGCCCGGAACTTTGCCCTGGTCGTTATGCCTGCAGCCACGCTGGCCGTGCGGGGAGGGCCGTCAGGGCAGCGGGGGCCCGTTCACACCGGGGTGGTAGAAAGCACAGTTGCTCTCATATCGACAGCTTCCTTTCATCATGAAGTGGCGGCAGACGGGCCGCTTGGACATGTCTGCAAGAAAGGAAAGAAAGGAAAGAAAGGATTGGATTAGTATCACAACTGCAGCAATCTTACTTCTCTGCAGGCTGAACAGACCAACATGCACCGTCTTAAAAATGAATAATACCTCCTCCCCGTCCTCCTCGCCCCCGGAAGCCGGAGTCCTGCTGGGGGCCGCCCCCTCGTCCACCTTGGCCTCGGAACCCCGAGTCCTGCTGGGGGCCGCCCCCTCGTCCTCCTCGCCCGCGGAACCCGGAATCGCCTCCCCGGCCCCTGCCGCGATGGAAGTGGTTCCCTCCGCCTCCTCGGTGGGGGCCTCCCCTCATTGGCTCCTCCCCCCAGTAGCCTCCACCATCTCCGCCGCGCCCCTGAGGAGGTGGCGGGCCCATCGCCCTGGGGCCCCCACCGCCGGGGGGGAAGGGGGGCCCGTGGCCGTGCGGAGGCGGCGGCGGTGGGTGGGGGAACCGGCCACCGGCCGGCGGGTTATTTGGGGGGTAGCCGCCGTTCATGGGCGCGGACATGTTCCTGTTCATGTTCATGTTGGCATTCATGCCCATGCCCATGCCCATGCCCATGCCAGGGCCTGGGCCATGACCAAGCAAGCCCGTGCTCACTGGCAACAGGGAGGTGCAGCACAGACAGAGGTGGGGGGGGGGGTGGGGGGGAGAAAAGAAACATTCAGTTTGCATCACATTAACGTACCAGACTGTACCAGCATTACATGGTTCTTCCTGCATCTCTATGAAGCATCAATCAAACAGCAATAAAAGCCTGAATATATGGCATTTAATGACAGGGCATGGGGCATGGGGGTTGGGGGTGCGTACCTGGGGGGGGTGCGGCGGCAGGGGCCTGGGGCTGGCTCTGCTGCAGGGAGCTGAGAAGCTGCTTTATCTTGTCCGAGAAGTCAGGCTGTTTGATCAGGTCCTCGGCCGACTGGTTGCTCGGCGCGCCCTGAAAGTGGGGAGAGGCACGGTCAGCTTTCAGTGCATTTGGGTTTAATATGTTGAACATCACAAGAAAATGCGGCTAGTGGGAGTTTTACTTACACAAAATTTTTCTGAGGGCAGGTCGGAAAAATGATTGACTCATAGAGATAACCAATCAGACTGTAGAAGAGGGGGGTCCGAGCAACTGGAGGAGGTGGGATCAAGACTTCTGATTGGTTCGTCCCACCTCCTCTGGTTGCTAAGACCCACCTCCTTTACAGTGTGATAGGTCGTCTCTCTGAACCAGTCATTTTTCCTGCTGTCCTCAGAACATATTGGTCCAAGTAAAACAAGTGAAAATGTGAGCTAAGAAACTAAGGTGATAAATGACAGTAGTGCTCATTCTCCGATATACAGGAGCCCCCCCCGCCTCACCATGATGGACGTGAGCAGCTCCTGCACGTTGACGGCCGACGGCCCCTGCTGTTGGGAGCCCAGTGCCCCGCTGCCCAGGTTGCCCATGAGGTTGGCCAAGACGGGCGGCAGCTTGGAGCCCTCGGCAGCCCCGGCATGGTAGTTGCCCGACCCTGACGCGTCTGCGGCCTCCAGGAAGGGCTCCTCCGCCGAGCCGGAGTCCTGGGGAAGGCATGCCGGTGAAGAGCTGCACTCAGACAGAGGAAGACTACAAGCCAGCGTGGCTCATGGACCAACCTCGTCCAGGGGTATGATGCGGGGTGGCACAGGCTCGTACGGCTCTGGATCTGGCTCCTGTGGGGTGTCTGGGACGCTGGGGACAATGGCAGGACAACATTTACAATACAGCGACATACTCGATTATACAGCCTTGACACATTGTCACGGACATTACAGAACTGCTGTGTCTGCTCACTGCCCTCCTATGCATACAGGAGGACACAAACCCAATGAGACAGATCAGAGGTATAATAATTAGTAGCGTATCGCTGTTGAAATTTTGGCCGGTATTGATGACCGATATATTTTTGCTGAATATCAGAAGAGAAACCGATGTGGGAAATGATTACCTCTGAACAATGTGTGTAGCAAACACATCACATAATTCAGGCAGTGAGGCTTCAGCACCGATTTGGGGGGCTATAGCTATATAAGTGGTGAATTAGCTGACAAAACCTGTCGTCCTCAATTTTGGAAAACGACTGATTGCCCAATCATCTCCATCCTTTTTGGAGCTGCTATCTCTGAATATAGACTGAAGTGTAAATATCCAGTAGGAATATCAAGCAAGATTGACACCGATCGGTCCCATGCTGACGTCTTGATTTTTAATGAAGACCAGGCTATACCGATAAATCACGCGTCCCTAGTATTAACCATCATGAGATGTGGATGTTGTGCGAGTGGCCGTGCAGGTCGGACGGGGTTACCTCTCTTTACTCAGGAAGATCTCCTGCAGAATGCCCAGCTCACGGTCCTTCTGGGTGTGCCTCTCGCTGCTGCTGGTGCCGGGGGAGACCAGGCAGCCGGCGTAGGTGAGGGGCCTGGGGGGTATCCATGCTACCATCTCTTCCATGGCGTCATGCGAGAGGCGCCGGGAGGCTTCGAACGCGTGTCTGTCCATCATCAGCTCCCGCCGCGCCGCCTCTCCGAAGTCCTTCACCTTGTTGACGTTCACTGACGGGCACAGGAGCGAGTGGGCGGGCAACAGGTAAGTGTTATGTAAACACAGACCAATCAGTGTCCAGAGCAGGTCACACTAAAGCCCCAGTTACCCAGCACTCAAGAGAACCAAAAAGTGAACTGCGTGTTCCCCAAACTGAGGAACTATTCACATCCCAAAAAGCAGATTACTCACCTAAATACATACAGTGTTGTGCAAAAGTCAGGCAATCACAGAAAACGATGTTTGAATGATCTTCATGTTGGTGTAAAAGTATGATGTCTGTCAAAGTGTGTCAGCTTGCCATTTCAAAACCCTTCCTAAAATCATCTCTGTATTTGCAGCAACCATCCAAAACGACCCGTGAATTTTTTCACAAACCCTCTAGCACACTTCCCATGGCTAATCGATACCTCGTTGACTTTTTAAATTAATGAAATAAATGAAGTGAGTGAAATTTTACAAATAGATGGAATGGCTGAAGTGCAGAGAAGACAGGAGAAGGTTTGGGAACCAACGCGGTGTTCATTTAGATATCCAACAAGATACCAGTAACTTTATGGAGAACATAAATCCTTCATTTTTTATTAACTGGTAAATTGCAAATGTTCTATTGTTAAATTGTGTTTCTTTCTAAGCAAATACACACTTACCACCCAGACAAAAAACCTTAAACATTTTCTTTGACTGCCTCAGATTTCTGCGCGGTGCTGTTTTTAAAAAAATCTCATTTAAAGGCCAGAACAAACAAACAAAGGCCGCCTTTTCTTCCACTCACCTCTCTCAGTCTCATCAAGGTCAAAGTAGAAGTACTCCTTCAGCTGGGGCTCCTCTGCCCAGCGGACGCTCTTCCTCTTCTTCCCTTTCTTGGTCAGGACCTCCTCCTCTCCTCGGGGCTCAGACAGAGCATTAGGCTTCTCCTCTGTGAGGGTTCAGAAGCTTTAGTGCGCAGAACAATATTCCAGAAAGCGTGCTTGCAGCTACATCATTTCTTTTTGCGAGACAGACAGTCTCCCTTGCGTGAACAAAGATGCAGTGTCTCTCTCCGGACATGTACAGCTCTTACTAAGCATTTACTCAAACTCCCTGCGGATAAACGACCTATACATTTTTTATTAGCTACATAAATTACCCCTCAATAAAACACCAATTTACTTAGACCGCCAGTCCCTACAGAACTACCAATCTTTTCTATTAAACGTGCCGGACAGGAGAGTACCTGTTCTGATGATACACCTACAGATGCACACTGCAGTGACAGACGGCCCCTCGCAGTATTAAAATGCGATGTGGGCGCAAAGCCCCGCTGCGTGGACGTCCCGCAGAGGAGCGACGCTGGCAAGCTTACCGGAGTCCATGACCTCAGTGTCGTCACAGGGCACCGGCGTTCCTGGCTGCTCCAGGTCTGGGGGGTCATGGGGGGGCGTCTGGGAGGCGGGCCGGTCAGGCGACGACTGCTTGTTCTGGGATGATGGGCACAGGATCTTGCTCTCCAGTGGACAGGACTGTTACACAAACAGAACCCAGAGATATTAGTAAATAGAAAGATGTAGTAGATATCAAGATTTGATCCTGATACATTTACATTATACTATGAGGGGGCTGATTCACGGGTTGGGGGAGGCACCTTGTTGGATGTTGGAGAGAGAACCTTCTTCTTCTTTTTGATCTTAAAGCCAGGAACTGGGGCAGAGTTGAGAGCATCCAGGAAGCCTGTACACTCCATAGCTGAAGACAATGATTATAGTACACACTTAATGGGTTACACAATAAAGTGTAAATCTGGTCAAACTCAACTAATCTCATCTACATTTATCTAGAGCAAAACACACAGTAATATATCGTCGCTGGCCAATGAGAAACATGCATCTCCAACAATCTGTTATTTTAGGATGGTGAAACAAATGCATTTTCTCAGAAACTTCTTACAAAATAAACCCAAAATAACATAATTAGACACCCTTATCACCGTAAATACAGACCTATCTTTATACAGCCATCAGAGAATGGTTTATTGTACTTAAATAGATGACTTCATGAAAATTCTTTTCATTTGTCAAACACTATCAGTGGACAGAAGAGAACGGCCATCTCATGTAAAGAATCACAGTAATCAAACAGTGGACATATGCAAAGATATAAAAAGCACATTAGAAAGATCAGTACTGCACATTCATAATGCCTTTATAATGCATTTGTAGAACGCATGTAAGTATAGCTTAGCATCCTAACACACCATAAGTAATACCAAATATTACATGATAATAGAATTATAATGTTCACTATTAATGTATATTACAGCTGTCCTGTCTTGTTCATTGAGAATATGAATGCAATGCTTTGCAACATGTTAAGGTATAATTACATGCTGCTTATGTATGTTCTATGAATGCATAATAAATGCATTATGAAAACACAGTTAAGCATTACCAAAAGATCAGTAAGTATCAGTAACACATGATTCTCACGTTGTGCTGGGATGATCTTGACTTTTATCTCTTTAGTGGAGTTGGGCATAGTGTTGAGCGGCTTGTACTTCTTCTCCGCTAGGGGGACATCTGCCTGTGAGGTACTGCGAATGACAGATGTTGAAAGTCACTGATGCTGCTTGGCCACTAGGTGGCACCTAAAACTGACTTACAGTGAAATACAAGCGCTTAGAGAAGAGCTCTATAACTGGACGTCTGTACTGAAGTAAGAATTTCATACACATATCTTTCTTGAGCAGATTTTTATTCTTGTCTACAGCCAATAACATTTTTCCAGGTGATTGTACGAATAAGAGGCTACTTACCTAGGCCTCTTGAGCACAACAGGTTTAATGCTGTACTTGTCTCCTAGCTGGAGCACAGGTGGGGGTTTTTTGGCTGGTAATGGGCCTGGGGTGTCAACTTCCAAGCCTGATGGTGACAGACAGAGATTATAGCCAGCATCCCCAGAAAGCTGAGCGATGGAAGAGAACACTTCTATTTCTGACACAGTAAAATCTAAAAACATGAACTATGATAATATGACTATTATTCCTTGGTTTTGAGATCCTGGATAGGTCTATTTGTGAGGGACTCGGCAGAAGCCCAGCACAGACCTGTAGATCTGAACCTGGCGTGACTGGGGGCGTGTGCTTTGGGCTTCTCCCTCTTCTTCTCCTCTTCTGGAACCTTCCCTATATCAGCCTTCACCTCCCCACCTCGGGATTTCCCCTCCTCTTTCTTCCTCCTCTTATCTAAGAGCAGTACAACTCTGTTACTCACCATCACCCGCACAGCGCCACATTAAAACGAGACCTCAACCCACAAGCAGCTCATGACCAAAAAATATAGTAGGGTGACGGGGAGGGTGAGAGGTCCAGATACTGTATTTACCTGATGGGGAAGTTCCACTGGAAGCCCCCACACTCTGGGAGCGGATTACTGCCATCCATCCGTCCACCAAGACCGTGGCCAGCTTCCTGAGCTCTGAAGCAGATGAGTCAGTCACCATTAGTGCACTCTGCCCACAGTGTCGCACCTCGCTGAATCGAGGAGGCTTCAAACAGGCGCATGACTCACCTTCCGTTTCGCCGCTCTTACTCAGCTGCTTGACCAGTTTAGCCGTGTTGTTCTGAAAGAGACGCCGGAAACCGCACAGTTTAACACGGGGGTGCGGGCGAACGGGGCGGCTTATCGACATCGAATCTGCCCGTTTTCTGAGCATTTTTACTTTCCTTAATCACGGCCTGCTGCTCTTAGTGTGAAAATAAAAACGATGTGAGCTGTACCGACGGACCAGGTTCGCTCTGTAAGCAAACGGGGTCACGTTCAGGTCACGAGGAGAGCGGTACCTGCTTGAGATGGTCGACCGTGAGGGGCAGCTTCTGTAACATGAGCAGGACCAGCTGCAGCAAGGGGGTGTTGGTAGTTGATTTCGAGTAGGTCAGCCACCCATTCAGAAGCTTGTACCCCCCCACTCGGATAAACCTGGGATGACATGAAGGAAATGCAAGCGTTTAACGGGTACGAGGGGGAATGCAAGCGCCGCTAAGCTCACGCAACACATCTAATCAAATCACTTTGTATATTGTTGTATATTGTTTGACACCTAGTACACACAAATGAATGAAAAACGTGTGTGCAAAGTCTCATAGTAGCAGCGATTAAGTAAACATAACAAAGATGAGACAATAGTGTATACAGAAAGTGGAAACAGCACTGGATTAATAAAGTGTGCAAACTGGAACAATAAATATAATGAATACAACAAACAATCCTATGGCTATGAGAATGGATGGTGAATATGAATGGCGGGTTGATTGGATCTAATGAAATCTCACTATGCCTGGAGAGCTATGTGTAATTTGCATTAGGCTACTCAGATGTTCTACTTTGTAAAGATAGGACTTTATGAAAAGCAACAGAACAATTCATACACATCTGTAGCTGATCTAACCTGTTTTTGAAAATGTAGCTAAATATGATGTACGACCTTGAACAAGGTCATTAACCCCAAAAGATGCTGAAGGGGGCTGGATAAATGACTAACCCTGTGATCAGACTTCAAGCTTCCTTCTCATAGGGTACCAGTCAAATGTCTGGACACATCTACTGCAAATCATTTGTTTTTCAAGAATGTAACGACCCTAAGCACGCCTTGGGGCTATGCAGTAGGTATTATCTTATGAACAAGGAAGGAGGTGGAGGGCTGTGACAGATGATAGATCTTTAGATGATAAATCCTATAGAGCTGGATCAGACTGAAAAGCAAGAGGAAGGTAGTGAAGTGAAGTGAAGCTTGTGGAAACTCCTTCAGGACTGGAGGAGAAGCATTTCCAGGAAAGCTGGGGGAAAGAATGCTAAGAATCTGCAATGCCGTCATCAAACCAAAAGAGGACTATTGTGGAGAGTCTAAAATGAGACAATTTTGAGATGCTGAACACTTCCCTTGGTTGTTGCATTATTCGCTATGCATTACTTCATTGCTTCAAGGCAAATGCAATAAAAGCAGGTGTGTCCAAACTTTTGTTTGGTACTGTATATACCTCATAGGAGAACAATAATGGGATTTCCGAAAACTAAATTCCTATGTACTTGTACTCATAGTTATATAAATGACAAATAAAGTCTTCATTCATCGATTCAAATCATGTCATCATTTCTTTTCACTATAACATGTACAACACGTTTGCTTAGGCAATAAAGACACTTTCAAAGAGGAAAATGTGAACTCACCTGTTAAGGATATCGTGAGATTTAGTCTGCAGTAAGATATTGAGGTACATACATCGGCTGACCATCTTCTGGGATGCTTTCATCAAGCTGTAAATGAATAATTTCAATACACTTACAGATGCATGTATTATGTAGACAAAGGCAGAATCACACCTGAAAAATAATTCTATAATTTCTTCGGGTCTTTCTATCACTCTCATTGGCTTTGATGTGTACTACACTACCCAGAAGTCATTGCAGCACATCTGTCATGGTTACCCATAGGAAAGTCAAACAGCTACGGGGTGGCGGGGGGTGAGGGGGGGTTCAGAGGCCTGCCCTACCCAAATATCTTGGTGACTCCTTCCAGGCTGCGTAACTCCCCATCTTTCCCCAAGAAATTCTCCACCTCCTTTAATACTTCCCTGGGATCCACAGGGGCCATTCCTGAGAAACAAAGAGACAGGGGGAAAATTACACAAGAGTTACAAAAAGGGGGAAAAATTACACAACAGTTACAAAAAGGACCAAACTCCCCGATTCTCTCAGCATTGATACTGTGATGCAAAAGCAGGCTATAGAACAGGGCATCAGCTCTGGACAATTATACAAAATCTCAGAATAGTCAGTGTTTGACTTATACGGGTTAGTATTCATACCATGAAATTACACAGAATTTCAGAAGATTATCAAAAATAATGGGCACAGCCATAAATGTTTATCATGGATTCCTAGCTGGCAGTTACCACAGGGCACATGGTAATTTCTCTTTTGATCTTTAGGTTCCTTCTATCGACCTTCATGTGTTCCATGACTGAGCAGAACCGTATTATATATATCAAAAGAACTTCACAGTTAGATAGTGGAATCCCACTTAAAAGCAAGCGCCAGAATACATTTTATGTACTTTATGACACGGTCACACATTTTTCTTTATTTTTCAGAACACTTTCAGTTTCAGAGATGCTTCTGAATTAGTGTTCCAGAATAACAACATCTATTTTACATCTATTATCTTTGTTTGGAGATGTCACTATTAATATCATTTCCATTCAGACTTCACTTGCATCAGTTTATTCACCAACTGGGTTAGATGCAAGGAAAAATATGTTACTCTACTTGGCTGCGGAAAATAAAACTGGCTAATTCCAATAATTAGCTCTTGTGTTTGGAAAGTAGATGAATTCCTACAACTGGATGAATTGGGATCAACCAACTTCCATACATATTATACATATAAATGTTATTTTAAATAGAGTTATGGTATCGAACATGTGAAAATCTTACTTGCAAAGAACTGCAAAAAAGAAGGCAAGTTACATATGTATATATAACTTCAAATACAAATTTAATTTTCCCTAGCTAAGTTATAGATCCCAATTTTACAAGCAAAGAACTTGTCAGCAAGCAATTAGCAATGGAAATAAAGTAAACTGCATTCCAAAAAGGATAAAATGTATCTCTCATAACATCCTGCTGACCATTGTTATACATACCTGTATAACAAAAACAATTTAAAACACCCCAGTAACTACTTCAAGAAAATCACAAACCAATAAGTTGACGGAAGTATCTTAAATAAACAAACTTGTATTTTGTCTCGATATTGCAAATTGTTTCATAAATTTTATTGTACAAAGGCGTTGCAATGTTTTTAAACTCGATACTGCCCTCTGCAGGTACAGACTATATTTCAGAAAAGAAAGCACTTTTTGTCATCTTGTTCCATTCAGTGAAATGTATAATTAATTCTAGGATTTTGTTGAAGCCTCTTCCATTACATTAAAATTAAGTGGAACAATTTTTTAAACTATTCAAATTTTCATCTAAATTACATGGCAATTGCACATTGCATATATATTGTGGATACTTACAGTGAATTTAACTGATTTAACAGAATTGGGTTAATTGTAGTGATTTAATTATTGGTGTACTCACTACTATAAGTGAAACTCAATATTTGCTTCTTTGTATACCACTAACACTGATCTTTGAAGACAGGGCACATTTGATTTCAATACTGAGGAATTCATTGGCCAGCATCATAAAAAAAGATAATTAACCACAGATATATAACAACATTCTTGTCAAGAATCTGTAATTCATCTTTGACTGTGCATCTATTCATCACTTATTCTTTCAAATTATTCATAAAATTTTAACTAATACAAAAGATTTACTAAAGAATCGTGTATACAAACTGTCACTCCCAATGTTTATCACATTACACTTATATCAGTATATATTCTACATACTTTATTTTTCATTATATCTTTACCAGTAAAGTAATGAAACTTGCATAACATGTCATCCAAAAGAAAACAATAGAATGTCAAAAAGGGAGCATTAACCATTCTGACTCTTAAGGTGGTTCCCATTCTCCCAGAATGACATTTAACCACAATACAGTACAAAATTAAATTATTAATCATGTTCAAACTGAAAGACATTTTACAATAGTGTGAGACAATGAAAAATACTGTACAGATCTATCAATAGATAACTTCCATTTAGACACAGTCTGCAGATTTTACCCAGCCGCTTGAATGCCTATAAAGCTGAATGTATACATTCAACCTTCATGGGTTATTTGTCATGACCTTTAGTCATGGATGTCTGGTAGTCTGATGTATAAACTAACTTATGAATTCTTTCTAAAGCTTTGTTAAGTTTTACTTCACTAATAAAGCACACTGCACAACTTTGTGTGCAATACACATTATTTTTTGTCAAGTTCTAAACTAAAGCTTCACATTAATACGCACAATCGCAATTCCTCTGGAAAAACGGGACTCGGTAAAGTAGTTTAAAACGAGGGGGTTAAGTCTGGAGGCCAAAAAAAATTCAGCGTAAATCTGCTGAGTATAACCGAGGCGCAGTGGCCTCATTTGGTTTCCTGAGAGTGAGAAGGAAAGTCTTCGCCATTGTCATCAAGGCGCCTTGGTAAACATTCATAAATATTCACTACGCTGTTTGCTAATATCCAGCGTTATATAATCACAAGGGCGTAAATCTTAATCTTCTTTTTTTGCAAATCGGGCCATTTTCAGTGTTCTCTTCAGTGCCGCGCACAAATGGTGCCGCTATCCGCCCGTCATCTTTGTCTCCGCGCGGCCGCCTCCTTCTCTCCCGCCCGAGATAAAACAACAGCTCGGCCGCCATCTTGTCTCTGTCTCACGCTTCCGAACAAATAAAACTACCGTCCCGTAATGAAAATCCCACATTTTATCCGCGGCGCTACGAGTTTGCAATCTTTATCACCAGATTGCATTTTCTGCCGTACGGCTAAGTTTTAAGTTTATTCGATTTCGGCTGGCGACGACACAGCTAACGCCGGCTAGCCAGCGGGATTGCGTGCAGATTAATAATAGCTGGCATTCTACCCCCACTTCTCTATTCGCTATAGAGGAATCCATAGGCTCGTCGGTAAAAGCAGCATTTTATATTTATATTGTACTGTCCATGGATCTGGCGGGGGAAAGATTCAGAGATTTGACGAAAAAATATATATTATGCCAAGTCCTACCTTAATGTGAGGCAATCTTTATGGGGAGATTGCTTATATTTTTATATATTCACACACTCAGACACACACATATATAGCCAGATGCTAGTTAATGGCTATTTACTGTTTGGTAACTCGTCTCACACACAAAGACGCCGAGGTTTTTATACTCCAAGCGACTAGCCCCCGACGTCTTTATCGTGTGAGCTCATAAATAACTTTAACCGATGGCCACAATAGCCCTTATTAATCGAGACTGCAAAATGCACAGCGACTGGCTATAGCTAGCTACACTTATCAAGTCAATATTGCAGGTTAGCTAGCTTGCTATGTTTCATAGCAATTCCATTTTAAACAAACTGTGGCCGGTGCATAATTTAAATGTCTTTGAAAAATCGACACTTACTATCAGTATCTCCTTTCAGCGCCTCTGGTAAAATGGTTTGTGCTTAAAAGCAACAAATCAGTTGATACAACAGCCTAATTAAATAATCTCATGATTAGTTAATCAGCTAGCTCAAATATATAGGACTTCAAATTGGCGTTTTGGCCATTTATGGGCGGGCTTTTGATAGAGGCAAAGCTTTTTCCCTCGGGAACAAAAGGTGGAGACAAAAAAAAAAAACATCAATCGTCCGTTAATTGATAGAGCAAAAAAAATCAGGTCGTTTTTGGCATTTCTCTTCAAAATCCTCGACGATCAATCTTCACAGGAAGGGATGAGACCTGCAATCGAGTGGGGAAAAATAAGTACAAATTAGCGACTAATGCACTGATAATACATACAAACCGGCAGAATGTCATGTGGGTATGTTTCTTTGATGGGAAGGCTTATTATTTTCAAATGCGCAATGATTTTTTTTTTCTGCAGTACTGAGGATGAACTCCAGCACCATACTCACCTCTACACAAATCCTGGAATGAGGCTGCGAAGGAGGGCGATCTGTTTATATAGTCCGTGACGCGTTTGACGTCCCACACGTGGGATTTCTGGGACTTGCGGAATAACTGTTCCTGCTGCGCTCCTATTTAATGGCGCCCGGAACTGATGGCGTCTTGGTATATTACTCATGTTTCATAGTCGATCGTAGGGTCCACATTATTCTCATATATACTATTTATATTATTATTTAATATATATTAATATATTCACCCATCCACCAGTCTTCTCACCGTTTATACTAGATCACGAGTTAATGTATTTATTACTTTAATAAACGTTAACTAGTGCTTATCATCAGTAGCATAATGTATGCGTATAGTATGTTATTGTCACGGTTTGTTGCACCGTTGGGTGTGTTCTTGCACTGTAAACTGGTATCTCGAGCCATCTTAGCGCAGCATTTCATTAAATCTGCTACTTCGGCGTTGGTTAGTAAATGAAATCATATCAGTTGAGTCCACCTTAAATGCGGTTCAAAATTCCGCGTGTTGCATGACATGATTGGTCAAAAGCAGTGCTTTCGCGCAGTTCTGAAAAAACATTAATAAGGCTAATGAAATCTTAACTACACACGTCTGAGAGTAGAATTCAATAAGTTAAAACTACTGCAGTGCAGCAGGCATTGGACTGTCATTTTTTTGAACACATAAATGTGCAGGTGGGGGTGGCATGGTAACACATCCAGGATTGGGGGTCTCTACTGGAGTTTCCCCTTTTCTCCCATAGCTCAAAGACATGCTTGTTGCACATGTATGCCAGTCCTGTGCTGCCTGCGATGAGCTCCAGGTGACCCTGAACAGGATGCTTGGTTAGAAGATGCCTGGAAAAATGATTGTACCATAATTCTTCTTCGAAGTTGTAGTCATATAGTCAGCACTGTATTTGTTGAAGGTGCTTTTTAAAATTTTTTGAAGTTAATGTTGAAAAAGCCCTGAATTTTTACCACATTTTTCATTTCTCAAAATTTCAGAAAAGTGAAAATAGCTGAGGTACAGTCTACTATAGATGCTACTGTCTGTAAGAGTTCCTTGTTTTTGTGGTCGAAATTACCCATGGTTTTCCCCTGCCTTACATTATTTTGGGTACGTCCCCCTGAGGTGAGCTAATGGCTATCTAAAATGAAAAGTGAGGTCAGTATTAACTCAAAAAGGTTGTGTGTTTCTGGACCAGCGTAATCCTGATTAAACATCTCTGAATTAATTCAAAATGAGTTCAAGCACAGAGGTATGGTTTTGTTGTCTTGATTTGAGTGGGACCTCTTAGATCAAGCTCTTTTGGTAATTTGTAGATCCACAGATGTTATAAATAGAGATGTAATTTAAAAAGTTAATGATACTACACAATAAAGTACATTTTCATTATTTAAGTGACGGTGAATTTGATTTTTTTAATTATTGTTGTATAATACTCTAGTTGGGAAGGCACAGTGATGCAGTGGATGACATCATGGCTTCTCATCTGTCTGGGTAAGAGCTCATATCTTATACTGGGTGTATATTAAATTTGCATGTTCTTGTGTTTATGTAGGTTTCACATAGGTGAACATATGAACTTAAGTGAACTGGTGAATCTAAATTGTCCAAAACTTGTGAGCGTGGACTAACATCCCATCCAGGGTGTCCCCTGCCTTGTGTTCCATGTTTCTTGGGAAATCCCAAAGCTCACCATGGCCCTGTTCTAAATAGAAACAATATGGACAACATGAAGGGTGAATAATAGTCTAGTATTTGTTCTATATTTCTACACTGAATGACTTATGTGCAAAAAAATACATTCACTGGCCACTTTATTAGGTACACCTTGCTAGCCCCAGGTTGGACCCTTTGTTGCCTTCAGAACTGCCTTATTTCTTCATGGCATCGATCAAACAAGTTATTTGGAGCATTCCTCAGAGACTCTGGTCCATACTGATGTAATAGCATCACACAGTTGCTTCAGATTTGTCAGCTGCACCTTCATGATACGAATCTGCGAATCTCCCATTCCACCACATCGCACAGCTGCTCTACTGGATTGAGATTTGGTGACTGGAGGCCATTTGAGTACAGGGAACTCATTGTCATGTTCAAGAAACCAGTTTGACATGAGTGTTGTTGTGCGTTTACCTAAATACTACTCCTACTGTAAAAAACAAAACAAAACTGAAGCCCTTTTTCTCAGCCTGAGCATAGTTACTCTGTTTTGCCTTTGTGGGGCAGTATAGTCACGGGCAGTATTCTCATTACATAACAGAATCTACATCAATTTTGAAAATATTACTCTATCATCGTATTCATGTCTATGTTTATTGTGCATTTTTAATCATGAATAAACTTTACACATATACTGGCATGTTTAAAAACCATTAAAACATTTCAGTAGGCAAAACTTGTAAGATTTCATTGTTAACCTAGTACAGACTATACTACCTTATCCATACCCATAATGGTGAACTGTTTGAAATGTATTCATTAAGGCTTTATTTCAGTAATACTTCATGAATAATTCTATAAGAACCACATATATTATGGGTTGTATATTCTCTGAATACTTGCATGTAGTTTAATCCTAGTCTCCTGTAAGCTGCTTCACCTGCCACCTTCACTGCGTAACTCCTCTAATCCACCCACATGCATCATGGAAATGTCTTGACAGTTGTTTGCTTACAACATACGGACAGGAGACATTTTGCAATAAGAGCTCGTTCAAAACTTGCTTACTTTGTCAATAAGCTTTCACTCTAGCATATTAGATTCTTCATGTTGTACTGCAATATGACAAACACCAAGGTGTATTCAGGTTAGCCAGTAACGCCGATATATTCAATACATACTCCAATCCCGGAATTCTGTCTCCATTTACAAATTATATTATATATTATTAAGAATGGATTTATACTGCATATGATTCATGTAGGTTGCAGTTATATCCATGGATAAGCAGCAAGGGCAGAATAAATGATAAATATATTTATTTACCTAAGAACACAACTCTTTTAGGGTGCCTTTCACTTATAAACTCTAGGTAACTTCTTTGGACGTGTTGGTGGGATACAACTATACGGATATGGATATATTACTCTAAGTAAGGGTGCATATATAATCTTAAATGGGACTGAATTAATAATCAAATGTCAGTGCATTCATTGGCAAACGTTTTAATTTTAAACAACCACTGGACAAAAACACAAAGGGTGATTTGGGATGGAAATGTTTCTAAATCAAAATCGTTTAACACCATATAACTGCATAATCACTCTAACCTCAACAAAAAAATAAATATTTAACATAACTTGTCATTTCACCAACCCAGATCTCCTAATTAGGACACATAAAAGGCTTACAACCAGACAATCAAGGTGACAGTAAGAATATGACATCATTACTGCCGTCGTCTCCACATGTAACGCTATTACCATTGCCACAACCTTTTATTGCCTTGTCGCTCTTCGAATGTTCATTCAAACATAAAATAAATCACAAAATAGAGCGTTTGCAAAGAAGCTGAAAGCATACAGAAATGTCTAGAAAGAATCATCATTTGCAGACCAAGGATGATGTCTTGGGAAGGGATGAAAGTAACTTTTCAAGGTTCCTGTATTCAGTTAATAAAAGAATGGACCAAAGATGGACTTTTCAATATATCCACAGGTTCAGGCAAAGCTAAAGCTTATCAGTTTAAGTGGGATCATTATGTCAAAATGCAGGCCTTGTAAACCAAAAATGCTGCATGGATAACTGACAGCATTCTCCGTACAACCTGGGTTTAGTTTCTGATACTTCAAATCCAATCAAAGCAGGAGGAAAAACTTGCAAGGTACGTTTGCTCAACAGCAAAATGTCATCGCTCAGACACGTGTGCCAACCAATGACATTAAGAGTCCAGTGAAAAAGCCCTTTGTGTGTTGGGGAATCGCTGAGCGCTGTAGTTTGGGTCCTCACTTACTCGTTTATTCATGTCATGTTGCACCTGAGAGAGAAGCAAAAGTCTATTAGGAAATTCCCACAGCATAACATTGGGAAACCTGGATATTGATAAGCTTTCAATAGTTAGTCGTCGGACATTACCTGTTCCATATATTCGTCTTGAAGGTCAGAGCTTTCTAGCTCCCCCTGAAGGCTCTCTGGGGAAGTGACTGGCTTGGCTCCCACTGACTTTGCTGCCTGACTGACGGCTTCAGCGAGAGAGACGTGGAGCCCATCGCCCTGTGCCGTCTCAGAAAAAGGGAGCGCCAGCTTTGAAACGACCCAGTACAACACCTTGGGAACACTAACGTCTTTGACGAGCAATTATACGACACGTACGAAAATCACTGGGGGGGGGGGACATTGATTGGGATAGACAGAATTCTATTATTCCGCTTGTTACCTTCCTACGTTTGGCTGGCATCCCGTGTAAGTAGGCATCTGAGAGGGGGGGCTGGGCTTTTATCTTCCTCTGGGACACTATGTCCTGTCGGATAATGGGTACCCACTCCTAAAAGAGCCGGGAGGAGAAATGGCAGTATACCAGGTGTGCCGGGATGACATCATATCGAAAAGGGGCGTCTCAATGAAAGGGAGGAGAAGCTGGAAGGAGGAATGAACTTGCAGAGCAGAGACGCTGCCAGATGGTCAGCGGACAGGGAGGAGTCGTAGGACGACAGGAAAGCGCCGGTCCTTACAGGAGGAACCGCCGTAGCCCAGGCCTCTCCCTCTTCCGTCATCTCGCTGACCTCTCCGCCAGCCACTCCCGGCAAAGCGCCTTCCATCCCGATGGCGCCCCCGGGCCGGACGGCCGCCTCAGTCCTGCAGTCCCGCGGTGACGTCATGGCCTCCTCCGCAGTGGTGGCGGGGGTGGGGGAGCGACCCTCCTCCATCTAGTCAGACGGAAGTCGCTTAAGCTACAGACGGGAATTTACACCTAAAGCGGACGCAGTGGAAGGTATGCACTCACGTCCACAGGCCTGGATGCTTGCTGCATCTCGGATTCCTCCCCGTCCTCTGACATATCCTGCGGAGCAGAACAAATCGGCGTGACTCGCTCGAACGGTGAGTCTAACAGGTATTACCTGTCCGCAGGCGTACACGCTGGGAAATACCCAGCCTTGCGTGTGAATGCTTGTCCGAGGTGAAACAAAAACCTGCGTGCGGATGACATAATGCAGGATCTGCTCTTCTGTGACTGGAATGTGCTCCAGGATGACCTGCAGCCTCATGGACATCATGCTGGTCAGCCAGTTGACCAAACTGGGGTTCACCTCTGTGGACATGCTTCGCTGCATGAAGAGCAGAGAGAGGGGAGAGTCTTACGGGCTGGAGCATGATGTCATCAACACCACAGAGAGGGTAAATGTTCTCGGAGCAAGACCTAATCCACATACTATGGACAGTTTCATGACCCCAACACTGAACATCTGATCATAACCACCTCTATATGACCGACTCCCTAAATGTACCCAGTAAAAGCACCATTATAAAACCAGGTATAGCAGCATTTATCCAACAACCAGAAGGACCAAAGTCAAGAAAGAGGACATAGGTAGACGGCAGAGTGGCCGATGTCTTTTCCACTAACTATGCGATGGTTGATGACGTCAGTGAGCGCGATCTGCTCCCCCCGCAGGCAGTAGAGGTTGAGGGCCAGACACTCGAACAGAACCTGGTTGCACATCAACAGCAAGCGGCTCCCAAAGGAATCGTCTGCAGGGACGAGAAGGTCGACGGCGGACGGAGCGGTGAGCTGGACGGGTTATGAAGGCCGCATTCATGCCGCCATATCCCTTTTTGCATAATCGAAAATGACTCCAAGTACTGACTCAGGAACTTAGGCATGCACCAGGAAATCCCAAGATACAGAAAACCAGCAATATGATGCAGGTTTCGATTCCCGTGGTTATATAGACGAAGGGCGAGGCCCCTTAAAATAGAAGGTTGACGAGCACGCTAAAAGTTCCCCATTAATCATTAACGCTAGACTTTTACCTGAAACACCTAAGTTTGGGTCCTTTTTAAAATTACTTCACTACAGAGATTAAAAGCTAAGAGCACAAGTGAGATGATGCTGGCAATCGTAATACAGTGGTAATAAATAAAAGCACCACAGGGGTCATACATAAAATTCCACACTCACCATTGCAGCACAACACGTGCGTGGCGATCTGTGTGAACTGCCGCGTGAGGAAGGACAGGTTGGTTTGGGTGATGTCCACACCTTCTAGCACAGTCGCCGAGGACTGACGAGGAAATGGGGGGTGGTTAAAGTCTGACTGGTGAAACAGAATTTAGCGTGTGCTGCAGAGAGAGACGACCGCGGCACTCACAAAGGTCTCTGTGATGTGCTCATCAAGCCCATTGATAAGCTCTTCGGCTGCTGCCTGCATGCGTGAAATACGAAAATCAATTTGTGTCTAACTTCATATACAGTACCAGTGAAAAGTCTGGACACACCAACTGTAAATCATTTGCCTTGGTAACCATTAGCACAGCTTGAGATTATGCAGTAAGTATTATCTTGTGACCAAGGAATGAGATGGAGGGCTGTGACAGATGAGCTGCCCCCCCCCCGACCTAAACCATATAGAGCTGCCGTGGGATGAGTTGCATCGACGAGTAAGAGCAAGGTAGCCAACTTGTGCCCAGAAGTTATGGAAAACCCTTCAGGACTGTTGGAGAAGCATTCCAGGTGGCTACATCTGACAGCTGGTTGAAAAAATTGCCAAGAGTCTGTAATGTTGTCATCAAAGCAAAGGGGGTTATTTTGAAGAATCTAAAATTTTAGAAAATTTTGAGATATTGAACACATCTCTTGGTCGTTGGAGTATATGATAGATTACTTCATTG
This sequence comes from Paramormyrops kingsleyae, assembly GCF_048594095.1. NCBI lineage: Eukaryota > Metazoa > Chordata > Actinopteri > Osteoglossiformes > Mormyridae > Paramormyrops > Paramormyrops kingsleyae. Next base: position 3,414,234 of record NC_132805.1, read on the forward strand.
CCTCAAGGTCCTTTACTATAAGGCAAAATAGAGACAAATGCATTAAAAGCAAGTATATCCAGACTTTTGACTGGTGCTGTGCACTAATGGGAAACAGTCCGTTTATAGTGCTGCGTGCAGAGTACAGGTGAAATTTAAGAGTAGACCAAGTTGTGTTATGAAAATTGCTGGGTGTGTGTAAGATCACAGTAACACTACGGTGAGGCTCTGCTCATGTCCCGGGTGTCCAGAGTGGTGCTCACAGAGATGTTGGCGTCGGTGGGCTCCCTCCCACGCAGGTAGTGCTCTGTAAAGAACTGGGAAAGCTGGGGCTGAATGCGGCTGAGGGGCTGGTGCTGACCATGCAACAGCAGCACCATGTCCATCATGGTGAAGTTCTGCCAGACCAGGGACAGCAGGTCTACAAAAAAGCCTACAGAGGCGTGGAGAGACAAAGCCACACGCCCAATGACAACAGACAGGGGATGCAATTCGAGATAGAAAGAAAGGAAATAGCATGTTTTTCCCCCCTATTGATAGTGGTTTCAGTCTTTTTAAAGAAACAGTGACTCAGTACTATGTGGCATACACATCGAGTGAGGTAGATGGACACTCGATCTGATAAACAGGTTACGTCAAACGACGGAAACAAGGGAGAAATTGTATGCAGCGCTTTCCTAAAGAATACCTGTGGCATCCCCCGTGCTGGGCGCGAATAAGCTTTCTGTCTGGGACACTCTCTGGATAAACTGGGCGATGGTTTCGGTATTGTTCTGGGAAGCCCCCAGAGAGCCCATCATGGTGGACAGCACTCCCTGAACAATGCCGGTGAAGAGCTCTGGGTTCAACGTCTCTCCTGGGGCTCCCAGGGTGGCGCCAGGGACAGAGCTGGGGGTAGGATCAGAGGGGGGAGCAGGGGTGGTGCCCGGGGGGGGCGCTGGGGCGGTGCTGGCAGAAGGGGCTTGTTGACCACTGTGGGGCTGGGGGAAGACTGGCTGGCTGGCCTGGAAAAAGAAGAGAGAAATCAAAGGTGTGATAAAATGCTATTCAGCGCCAGTCAAAAGTTTGGACGCACTAAACCAAGTGTCTCATCACGTGACCTGGCCACCTGACCTAACCACAGTAGAGACGGTTTTGGAGGAGTCTGACCAGAAAGTGAGGGAAAAGCCACCAATGCATGCTGAGCATATATGTGGGACCTTCTTCAGGACAGCTGTAAGCATCCCCTGGAGCTAAGGGCCTTGCTCAGTGGACCTCTCTGCCGACCCAGGGATTTGAACCAGCAACCTTCTGAGTCCCAACCCACTTAGCGGCCCTACCTCCCCAACGTTTTTTTAAATATTTTTTTTGTCAGTGCATAATCCACAAACGCTACTTTATAATTTTGATGTCTTTAGAATAATTCTAAAATGTAAAAAATATAAAAAATAACCTTCTATGTGGAGGTGTCTCCAAACTTTTGACTAATGCTGTACTATATGGAAAAATTGACTCATTGATACTAAATTTGTTCATGGTTGCCAAGCTGAGTCTAAGTGTCACATCCATAATGCTCGGATTGCCCCAGGCCATATTTCATCATTTTATTTCCTGTTTCAGGCCTTTCGTTCTCATACCAAGAGTTTTAGTGTCTAAACTTGTTTGTCTGATTACCATTGGCTAATTTGGCTGCAAATTTCCACCTAAAACTATCCTTTTTGATTTTAGAATCAACCTTTCAGCAAAGTACTTGTTAGACTAAGGCAGGGGTGTCAAACTCCAGTCCTGGGGGGCCGGAGCCCCCTGCAGCTTAGTTCTTTCCCTGTCCCACCACAAATGATTCAGCTCCGGAGCTATGTGGTAATTCAGGTGTGTTAAATGAGGGGAAACCCAAAAGTGAGCAGGGCTCCGGCCCCCCAGGACTGGAGCTTGACACCCGTGGACTTGGGCCATCTTCAGTGTAATGCAGGAAACAGGCTCCACGCTGACCTGAATGAAGTCTGTCACTCCCTGTATGAAGGAGGGGATCCCAGGCATGGTGACAGTGAATGACGGTGGCATCCCAGAGCCTACGGAGCCGGCGGCTGCCGCCCCCCCCAGCACAGACCCCAGCAGCTGGGCCAGGTTACCCTCGGGGGTCGCTGCCTGGGGAGGGGCCGACCCGTCCGGGCCCGGGCCGGGGGCGGCTGCGTTGGCCGACGCTTGGTGCAAAGTTTCAGAGGAATTCGTTTGAGGGGGGGCAGAGGTAGTGGGGGCAGAGGAGGAGGACGTGGAAAAAGAAAAGGAATGGGTTGAAGAGGCGGTGGAGGTGTGATTCGCTGGAAAGAAACAAACACGACACAATATCAGTTTGACATCCTGAATATACTCACAAAAAAAAAAATCACTTATAAAGAATATTTCAGGGTTTGATAGCAACTTATTAAAAACAAAGTGAAAGCGCACCATATCCTTTAGATGCCTAAACATAACATGAAATATGTGAAATATTTAAGCCATGCGCCAGGTTTACTGCAGTGAATCCAGCAACAGACAAGAGAGAAAAGCATAAATAACACTACAGAGATGTACCTACCGATGTGAACAGGCATCAGCAGCTGGCCCACCAGGCCGTTGATCATCTGGAGAGAGATGAAGAAGGTGACACTGCAGCACAGTCGAGGAGGAAGACTAAGCTGCGTTATGCAGCACTAACCAGAAGATGGCGCAAGTGCACACGAGAGGCTGTGATCTTTAATATTAAATAGCTATAGTGTCTTACTATATCAGAAAGCCAGCTTATCTTGGTCAAACAGCTTTAATGTGTGTTAAAGGCGAGTCAGTCGCTGCAAACATTTTTAGGGACAGTGATGAAATAGGGCTGCGTCTGTCATAGTGCCATTACGAAACATATGAGATCACTAAGTGACTAATCCGTTTCGAGTGTCATATGTGTACAGGCTCTCTGCATGAAATTCCCAAAATGAAGTGTTACTATTATCACAGTATTACATGGCTACTTATATCAGTACAGCACCATTTTCAGCCACTGATAAGAGGGATTAAAGCACTGCGGGAGATCGCATTGTCATAAGCTGTCCCTACGGGGTCACTAATCAATACAACAGCATTTAATAAGACTGTATTGACCACATCAGCAAGATACGTTCAGCGAAGCTGACTAGAAGCACCGTTAGCCTCGAACAGCCTCAAAAGTCCACTTCCTAAAGCATCAGCAACTTAAAGCCTGACATAAAACCGGTAGTGTGTGTGTTCATGGCAGCGTTTTAGTCAGGAAGGAGCTGCACTCCCCTTCCGGTGACCAGGGGACAATCATATGACTCATCATTCAAGCAAAACCCACAAATAAAAAAGACCACGACCAAAAAAAACTATTACTGAAATCAAATTAAATATGTCAAATAGATTAATAGAATTTATTTTAATCTGGATTTATCTCACAAACCAGACGAGACCAACGACGCCAGTGGTACTGAAGACAGCGAAATGACAGCTGACCAAAGGCATGCTTCGACAGTAAAGAGCACTACACCTGCACAGGCTGCTGGCCCCCAGTGGGGGGAACCGTTGCCCTTATATTGATAGTGGCTCCTCTGCTCCCGAAGTTGGACTGCGTGTTCATGGGGGAGAAGGGGTGGGTTATTACTACCCTGGCTTGGGGTGCATTGGGGGCAGTCTCTCCCGCACTCACACTGGAGCCCTGGGTCGCCTGCTGCCCCCCGGAGGCAGCAGCCGCCATTGCCACGGCCTGCTGCGTGACCTGGTTCACGATGGCCTGCATGAACTCGGGCGGGAGGCCGGGGATGAGAGGAGGGGCCGCGGTCCCTGGAGAGAAGGTAAACGAGGCGGACTCACAAATGGCATTACTGGCAGGTCATACAGCCGCCATAGTAGGCAACATGGATCTTTAAACAGGCAGAGATGCGAACAAACAACCTTCTGGAACAGAATTCACAGTGACCTGTGAATGCACCGCAGGGGCAGGGATGCAAAACCGGATCCTGACCCACCTGTCTGTCCAGTTCCAGCTCCTGTCTGTTGTCCTGAAGCCTGAGGTGCAGCAGAGTCTATGTACAAAAAAAAAACAGGCTGAGTAAAGTGTCAAAAGCATAACAACAATGACAAGACACACAGGTCAGAGAGGAGACGCACCATCCAGGTTCATCTGCATCACCACCACCGGCTCCCTTGTCTGATGACTGATTCGAATAACCCTCGGCCCTGTCTGTCCTTGTGCTGGCTGATTGGCAGAAGCGGGCTGCGGTGGCGGGACCTGTCCATTTTCCGCTTGCTCTGATTGGCCTGTGGCCGGAGTGGGCGGGGTCTGGGCTTCAGGGGCCTGCCTGCCATTGGTGGTCATAGTCACTGTCGCTCCCATGTTCATCTGCCGGCAGATTTAAACGGCACACCGAAACTTACAATGAAAATCCCTCTGCTGAGATGAATGCATTTAACCAGAACTCTCGGGTTATAGGTTCATTTCTATAATGCTATTAAACTGAGTGACCACCCACCGGAATGGGGATGTGGTGCATCCCACCAGGCAGCATCACAGGGGAGGTGTAGTGGGATATGGGCCGGATCACGTGCAGGTGGCGAGGGGGGGGGGCCAGAAGGTTGCAGCGTAGGTCGCTGAGGGCGACGAGCGCGTTGCCTAGGGGACGGAGAGCCTCCCCCACCAGGTTCAAAACCCGCTGGTCGTCTTCTCTCTCCTGTACCTGAGAAAGGATCACCCTGAGACTAATGAACACCTCCGGCAACAGGAAACCGTCGCTGTCCAAGAAAAACACTTATTTCCTGAAATCCATTATTTCAGGAAGGTGGAGAAAAAAAAACACATTTTCTCAGAAACTACAAAATAAACCTAAAACCACGCAATGAGACTCCATTAGCACCACAAATGGAAACCTATTGTTACAGTCGTCAGTGAACGGCTTAATGTACTAATGGATCATTATCGTGGGGCAAATATGTCAGTGTTAACAAGATACAAACTAATCTCGCTTTATATTCATGTTAGTTAGCTAACTATCTGTCAACGTTAACATTAAAATTAGTAATATGAAGTAACGCGTACAAACCACCATCAGAAATACAAATTAATAAATGCGGCAATAAGGAAATTTCTGGCTTATCTTGATAGCGGATTATTTGGAAAACTTACACCAGTACCGGTACTGATTGTTTTGTTTAAATAAGTTTAACGGCACACTTCACCCAAATAAATTAAAAGATAAATAAATCACATTCCAAAAATATGAAGTAGTATTTATTTGGCATACAACAACAGTCCTTCTTATATATTTTTCATATGTTTTTATATAATATTTATATAAGATGTAAACAGTTGTAATATTTATAACATTTGTAACACAGAAGGGTTGATCATGAAGGGTTATTCGCCAGTACAGCAGTCTTCTTTAAAGGAATAGATGTGTTTTTCAAAAACTCTTCACTGTTTCATCTCAAGGTGAACAACCATATTTGTTCTGCTGAAATGTTCATTAGTAGATTCTCCTTGTGAAATTTTAGTAGCACAATACCTGCAAAATGCATTTCTAACTTCATTTTCGCTAAAGTAGCATTTACTTAACCGTTTAGTATAGGGGTGTGCAAAGCAGTATAGGTCACCATTTTAAAGGGGATTATTGATGGTAAATATTGGCTCATTTTTAACCGTCGGCCGATTCTTGCTGTATTAGCCGATACCATTTCTATTAGAGATGCACTGATTGTAACTAGTACAACCATAAATATTAGTTTTATGAAGTCATCTATGTAACATCTTTTCATTGGTCAATTAGGCGTCATAATCATCCTAAAGTGGACATATGAAGTTTGCATCAGACAGCCACGTGCCAAGTATGTAATTAAAACGAATCAGAGACATAAAACCTTTCCTGCTTACATTGTTGTTGTAGTCGGTGGAGGTGGCGGCCCCCAGGATGGAGTGCGCTCTCTGAACGAAGGGCTGCAGCCTGTCCTCCACCCTCCTCAGCTCCACCAGTATGTCCAGCAGCTCCAAGGGACTGGGGTGGCTATATGGAGAACAGGGGAAACCACACGTGTTTTCAGAACGAGCTCAGTGTCCATAACGCGCAAAACAAGCTTCAGAATTAATAAGTAAAAGTTTTACTTGGGTCCCGAGGACGGGGGTCCATCAGTCTGAGTGGATGTCGAGGAAGAAGAGGGTGGAGGTGGAGTGGGGGAGGCTTCAGCAGGCTGCGCCTGGGGCACGGTGGCGGAGGAGGACGAGGAGGCAGGAGCGGCGGAGTCTTGTGGAGATGATGTTCCGCCGGCCTGGTCCTGCATCACGTGTCAGAGAGGAAAGACACAGCACAGAACAGCTGCTGACTGTCTGTAACACGATCCCAGCCTTCATACACAAAAGCAGAGGGAGGGGGGTTTACTTCAGACTGGAACCACTGATGTTACACCTATCGCCAGATGCTATGTTCTTCAGCGGTACCTCCAGCCTGAGGATGACGGAGTCCACGTCCCTCAGCAGGTTCTCCGCCAGCAGCAGCCGCAGCCTGGGCTCGCTCTGCATCGCCTGGTCCACGTTGACGTGCACGTCCACGGAGCCGTTGCCCTGAGACAGACGGAGAGGAGGCCGTCACCAGCTACTGTGGCTCCACGGGAGCCAGCCTGCCCAGACCCCCGCATGCTTACAGCTGTGTTGGTGACCACGCGAGCATTTCTCCCGCTCTCTCCCAGGCCTGACAGCACCTGCTGGACTGACATCTACGAGAGAGACACAGATGAGGGAGAGAGAGACTGCCATCATTGGTCATATTTACTGACTGTTGGAACAGAACACATCACGGTACGTTGGCACAATCAGCCCCAAGAACCCAATTAAGCCCATTCTTTCACCCTTCTGCTAAGACACGTAACAATAAGCATGGAGAGAGGAAAACTGATGAAAGCCAGGAACGCGAGGTAAGACAGACTCCACCTGGATCTGCTGCGGGTCCACAACGTTCACAGGCAAGTTGAAAGTCCCCAGCATGACATAGCTGTTGGCATTACGGTCGTGCGGCGGAATGTGCGGGGCGCCCTGGGAAGTGGCGGAGGAGGAATGGGGGGGTGGGACCGACCCCTCTGTGCCCCCAGCTCCCGTCCCCGGCTGCGTCGTCTGGGGGGGGGCCCTCTCCACCAAGTGGATGACTTTGCCTTCCACATCTGAGAGGAAAATGAAGAGGAGGGCGGACAGATGAAGATGAGGAAAGCTTGAGTCTGCATGCTGCCTGGTCACCTTGCCGTAGAGTCAGTGTAGCAGTAGGAGAATAAAACCCCATTTGTGGCTGTCAGCTCCTGTATGGCCGTGAGGAAACAATCATGGCAGGAATGACTTGTTGCCGGGACGGTGCCCACTCTCTGGGCGAAAGGGCCCCCCCCCCTCAAATAGCCGAAATCCAAGTAAAACTAGCATAACAATCAAAACAGCGACAAAGCACAGCACTATTCTATGGAACACAAAGTAGAAAGTTAGAAGTGTGTAATTTTCAAATTTAAATGTGACATTGTTTTTTCCCTAAGTTTTGGCTATGTGCAACAATAATAGGAAAGGCCATTTATGTCTGAGACTGACAACACGCTTTAAGGCAAGGCGTTTTCCTCCATAGCTACATAGAAGTACAGTAGGTGTATTTAAATGTTGACACCGTGATGAGTTTAAAAAAAGGAAAAGCAAACAACAATAGGTGTTTCTCTCGCCCCGGTGATCCATGTTGAGGGTGTTTTTGTGCTAATATTGAGTCAGTTTTTCCTATCGCGGCGATTCACACATCAGAAGGGGAGGAAAATGCTAAATGCAGAGCAAAGCATCCCTCTGTAATGTTACAGTCAGCAAGAGACACTGTAGCCCATACGGCTGGAACGCACGCCCACGTGACAATGTCAGAAGTGATTAATAAAAATATACAGCGCCTGCATTCTGCCTAGAATAACATGGGGATATGAAAAAGTATAACCAGTGGAACATTAAAAAAAAAAAAGTTTAATTACACATTAAAAAACTGCAGTTTGTCAACCACCTACAGAAACTTTCTTGTTTAACCAGAGGCGATACAATAATAACCGGGAGAGGAGCCGTGATACTCACTGTAGTCGGTCAGTGTCTTCTCATCCTGCAATACCCTGCCCTGATAGATGAGCCTCTGCTTGTCCACAGGAATCCCAACAGACTCAGAGATGTGTTCCTTAAACTGCTTCACCGTCAGCTGACAGGAGGGAATCAATCAGGACAATGCATCATGGGAGTTTCAGTAACAAAGCCCCGGACAAAGCACCCATGCTTCTGTAGTCAGGAATGAGAGATAAGCTTGAGCTCATAAACAAAACAGTACACAATTCGTCCCACAAGAGTATAATTATAAATATTATGGATGATTGTATTTGCATTAATTATGAACAGTGGAAACTCCTACAGCATTTAAAAATGATGTCATGTTTTCGTGCCTCTCCTGCACCTGATGACAGTGATTTATATAGACCCCTTCTTTAGTGTTTTTCATCACACCTGCAAAGCATGAATTACTCTAGATGTAAAACGGTACAATGCTATTGTAATCAAGTCCCTAGAATGAACAAAACCCAGCTCTCCTGTTGGAACTAGGGCTGACTTAACAGATGCTGTTAGCCATTATTTGATGGGATTTCTTCTTGTGAAACTAGCGCCGCACAATATCACTTTGAGATATAATCACGATATGCAAGTACTCCACGGGTATTTACTTGCGTACTATACAGGTGTTTACTTATGCCCATAATTTGATAAGCAGATCGGTAGTGTGATTAAAACGAGAGGCGTATTGTAATACCCAAAAGTAGTATAAATTTGGCGTTTCATTGCGTTTATTAAATTCATTTAGCTGAGCCACATACTACTGTTTTGACTGTCATGGAAGCGATAAGCACTGAAGAGCAGTGTAGAAAGGGACAGCTCAGCAACAACATCTAAAAAAAAGTGGAGATATTGTGGTTAAACAAGGTAAAAGATGCTAGTGCTGTGGTGGTACTTTTTGCAGTTTAAAGTGACATTTAATAAACATAAGGATAAGCCGTATTTATACAGATCACTAACTCTTGGGTGTCACAATACACCTCTCATTCATATTATAATACTTATATTACTACTAATCTGTTTAGCGAATTGTAGCCATAAGTAAACATCTATATAGAACCAAAAAAACTGGCATCCAGCCAAATATTACACCTGTCACCTGTAATCAAGTGGTATTTGTTGACACGGATTTGTGTCTGTTGACATAACTCACAGCAACATCACCAACTTATTTGACACATTCTGTTGGTAGATAAGTACCGTTTAGCTATAGTTTATTTCGGGTAAATATTTTTTGTTTTATAGGCTCACTGCTCTTGTACTCCATGTGGTAAAATACAGGAAAAGGAAATGTTCACTTCTGTAAAATATGCTGTGGGTCTGTGCCATCGATCAGCTATGCCCATGTCATGCTAATCGATCTGAACTTTATTCTGTAAAATGAGAAAAGTCATAGAAACACCTACTTCTCTTCTGACCGAGTAACTTCGGCTCTGCGAGTCCAGAGTCTTCACAGTTACCTCGATATCACCAGGCTCACCCATGCCTATCCACCTAAACAGAGAAGGTGAAACAAACATAGATCTCTGTGTAATGCCATGGATTCATGTATCAAATCATTCTATAGAAGACACCCCTTATGACTTCAAAGAAGTCTTTAAGTTTAAATACAATTTTATTGCAGCTCATAGCCTGGTATCGTCACCCTTAGTTCCCATTACTAGCAGAGTTAAACTGCCCATTAATCCAGCTTTACAGGTTACATAAAAATGTACAGTTAATGCACAAAAGTCACAGGCAGTCAAAGAAAATGATCTTTAAATGATCAAGTGTAAAACTATGATAGTTTGTCAAAATTTTAGCTTAGCCATTTCAAAGCTTCTAAAATCACCCCAGTGCTACGCCTTGTTTGGCTAATCTATACTTCATTGAGTTAATTACTTAATTAGTTGAGCTGGTGGTGAAATTTAACAAAATTCTTGGTTATTTTTAGTATCACTGTTAATTTACATATATTCTAATGTTAAATTGTCTTTCTCAATATACACATTTACTACCTTTGTAGCCAAAAAACATTTTCTTTAAGTGCACAATCAAGACATTTTGCACAATGCTGTTAAAGTGCAATATGATAGAAACTCTGGACATTAATAAAAAGATGGAGAATTTAGTCGTACAATAATCATTTACAGTACCAGTCAAAAGTCTGGACACGCCTGCTTCTAATTTTTTTGTCTCTATTTTAGTTATTCACTGTATAATTGAAGGCCTCGAGGCAATTACATATCATATTACAACGTCCAAGAGGAGTGTTCAAGATCTCAAAATTTTCTCAAATTTCAGACTCTTTAAAAAGCCCCCTCTTGCTCTGATGTCAGCAGACTCTTGGCATTCTTTCAACCAGCTTCCAGATGTTGACTCCTGGAATGCTTCTACAACAGTCCTGACGGAGTTTCCATAACTTCTGGGTATGAGATGGCCACCTTTAGCTTACTCTGCAATCAAATCTACCTCTATGGGCTTTGGGTCGGGGGTGTATTGTGGGGCGCAGCTCATCTGCCACAGCACTGCATACCTTTCCTTGTTCACAAGAGAGTACTTACTGCATAACCTCAAGGTGAGCTTAGGGTAGCTTTATTATTGAAAAACAAATGATTTTTTGCAGGTGTGTCCAGACTTGTTACACGTACTGTGTATCACTCTGATAAAGTTGCAGTTATGCGTATTATTAAAAAGCACCAAAGGGGAACTGAACAAATATTCCAGACTTTGTGATCTCAATTACAAAATATGGCTGAAATACTGAGTAACATATCTCATGACCGGAAAACACTATGAAAATCCCGATTTAGGTATCATGTGATCTTGACATAAGATACCTCAACAGACTACAATAGGTTGTGAAGCATATAATTTAAGAGTCATATCAATGTTTCAGTCTGACCGAACATTTGGAAGGAACAAACGTTGGTAACCATTGTGCCCATGCCCTGTTAATTGGCCACCAGAACCCACACATGATGAAGCACAATAGGTTCTTTCAAAAGTTAACCTTGTGGCAGCCTTGAGATAAATTTATCCCCATCAGTAAAGCACAGGGCTGAACCACATGCTATGTCACTGATGTTTATAAATGGGAATTCAACAACAAAACGGATACAGTGGTAATTATGTCCACTTTAATTTCGTCCTTGAGGGCTAAAATATTGTTTAAATATGAGAACTGAAATGTGTGGACCTCCCCAGACATTATTACAGATGTTGAATCATAATCATTAGTATTAAATGAATTTACCGGACAGAAAAGTACCCACATTAAACATATTAAAGTAAATTCCACTGTGGCTAAAATGGGGCATATGCAGCAAATGTCAATCTATGGAGATAATACAATTAATATTTTGCATCCTCCTAAAGCTCACAGAAAACCCCACATTTAACTGAATGGCAATCTACCTAAAATTGTGCCTATGTATTCATACATTTAACTCAAGTGTTATTGGTAAAGATTGTGTTCATGTAATTTATACCTACCCATCTTCCAACCACTGACCACGGCCAGGGTTGCAGAGGGGATTAGAGTCTATACCAGGCAGCACAGGGTATAAGGCTAGAATACACCCTGACGCCAATCCACTGCAGGGTACATAGACACATTACATACTACGGGTATATTACATCACATACTATGAGAAGCCAGTTAGTCAAACTGTCTGTCTTTGGCCTGTAGGAGGAAACTACATGATGGAGGGTAAACATGCAAACTCCCCGCAAACACAGAGTGGATGTAGGATTCAAAACAATGAGGTGTAGGAGCGCTCACCACTAAGCCCAATGCTGTCCTTAACTGCCCTTATAACTTTAAACAGAATCAAAATCTATATAGTAGGCCTACGTATATATTCTACTTCCAAATTGCCAGGTGCATTGCCTGCAACTTCAGAGGTCTGCACAAAAAGTGTGAAACTACAGATCAACAATAACTACAAATGTGCAGAGCTCCATTATAGTACGAGAATAACAACGGAATGCTGTATCCTATATTTTGTGGAGGGAGGGGTTAATTTACTCTGCCCTCAAAATAATCAATTATGCATACATAAGGATATTACAAGAATTATTGGCTATCTGTTACTTTTAAAATAATTTAACAATCATGACGTTGAGTGTGATTTTATTTATGGACGACAAAATCTTCTAATAAAAGTAAGATCTTAAAAGAACGGCTTAAGGGATTTTAAAGAAAAGCACCATCTCTTATTATGTTCCTTTAACCACATACCCAAATCTCAACCTACAGTGACACAAAGGGCTTTTATTAGCTAGAAACAGTCAGATAATTTCTGTGACGGGTCTCATGTAGGCAATGTTCATACAATACAGGACTTGTTATGATTTATTACTGCAGACGGCTTTGTCAATTCGAGAACACCCAAGTCAAACCAGTACCCACAACTATTAACGAGCGACAAGTTATTTTTTTTCCCGTTAGTAATTCTTAGCTGATATTAACTGTAGTTAAATTTGCAAAGTGCGTATGCAGGTTAATAGAACAAAATAAAACGAAGTAACCAAAAATATTGTGAACGGCCTGATTAGTAGATATTACTGTTAATGTGTCGATTCAAGTCACTGAAATTAATTTTAGGGCGTATGATATCATCCTAGCGCTTGTCAGTTCTACTTCAGTAACTTAAGAGTTAGCCGACTGTCTAGTGCAACTCACACTGCTAGCTAGCCGCATTAGCAACACGGCCCAGATGAACACTGCAAACCATCACTTCGGAATACCGTATTACCTTCAAGCTTGCTCTTTTCGGGATAAAATTCTCACTCCGTCCGAGTCTTGGTTGGTTATATAGCTGACAGATGTTTAAGTTAAAGTTTTAAAACAGCTGTAATTGAACCTCCTTGGTGATTTGTTATTCAGTTTTTTTCCTGATGCGACAAGGACCCATGTGACGTAGCGTCTCGAATGAGCCTGTCCGTCTTAAACGCCTAGAATTTTCTGATTCGGTTATGACAATCGTAATTAAACACATCATAAGCGGCGTGAATACATGTTTTTTAATCAGTTCATTCCACTATGGTCATTACTCCCTGATCTATTTCTTTGGGGGAAAACAACTGCATTGCACGAAGTTCTGTCTCCATTATGTATGCATTTGTATACAGTTTTTAAGATGAGACTTTACTTACCATTCTCCAGGCACTCTTTGCATCAAAAGACATTGTCAGATGTGTCTTATAATTTTAATTAGTGAATCCACTTGCAGGGTGTTCTCTGATCCCCTTTTTCATTGTTCATTTGGTTTTTGGCCATGGATTTGATATATTGTTAAGTATTTGCATTTTCTGATATCAAGTTCAAAAGATTAGTATCGATTTTTAATAATTTATTGATGATGAAATTATTGCAATGATATTAAATACGACACCCAAGGACAAGTTCAGGGATATTTTATCACCCATTATCATCCTCATCCCACTTCTCCTAGTGAGCAAGTTGAGCAGGTCAGACCACACATCTCTTTCCAAAGCCACAGACTCTCGCTTGTTCTAAGGGATCCCCAGATGTTCCTAAGCCAGCTGGGAGCTATAATCCCTCCAGTGTGTCCTTGGTCTGACTCGGCACAGTGGGTATCGTCCGGAACAGCTCCCTTCAGTGCCAACCCGGTGGTACCCCCATAAGAAGCCCGTACTACCTCAGCTGACTTCTCTCCGATCTCTTTCAAGGTCCTTTTGGATTTCTGAGGTGATCGCGCTGCTCTGGAGAGTGAACTGGACACAATCTTGTTCCTTTAGTCGTCACCCCCAGTTCATGGCCATGGGTGAGAATAGGGACATAGATAATCAGGAAACTGAGAGCTGCATCTGAAGTAACTCCTGCTTCCCCACTATTATCCGGGTCAGGTCCTGCAAAACTTTAACCACAGACGCAGTCTGCCTATCAGTCTCACATTCTTTCTTGCTGTCGCAAATGAACAGGATCTTGAGGAAATTAGGCCCCTTCAATGAGCCTGTAGTGGACAAAGAATTGCAAGATAGAGGGATTAATCTTTATGCCAGACGTCCTGCCATGGTATTTATTTTCATGTCAGTAAAATTGCTTAAACTGTCCAAATTATCTAATTTAATGACCTTCCTCCAGCTACAATTACCTTAATGTACAATAACTAAACCACACCACATTTGAAATTCTGTCACCCTGATTTATAAATAATCAAAAAGACAGAAGAATTGTCTTTTGAATATTTTGTGATACAAAAAAGTGAATTGTATCAAGCCTAGCATATTCAGTTTTTCCTTTAGTTTGCTATCAGTGTACTTCTGAATTAAACCTTGGACTATAGTACATAATGCATATTCTGAAAATATTAGCTATACTTTTAATATAAAGGAGAAATGGGATGTGGAGCAAAACCAGCACTATTAATAACCCCAGGGGTGAAGGGAAGGTTACATTTACCTAAGTTGGGAGAATAAGAGTTACATCTGTGGGTGGACATCAGTAAAAACAAACTAGTTAATAATTATGAGTCTTGTCAGGCAGCTAGAGGAGAAAGTCAAAGGAAGTGATAGGCTGCACATTCGATGCTGTTCATTTTGTTGAAGGGTTCATTATGATCACTGAAGCATGGACATTCCTTTTACACGTAGTTGGGCTATTGTTACATTCACTTACGCCTTGCACCCCTCCTGAGATCCTGTCCATGGGCAACATCGATACCAAGCAGGTGA